>NW_003852429.1:5392220-5411499 GCF_000181295.1 Otolemur garnettii | reverse complement strand
GGGCAGATTGTAGTAGAGTAACTCAAGAGATAGGTTGAATTCTGTTGTCACTAAGATCTGCTGCCAATCTATCACCTGTTTTGTTTTTTAAAAATTGAGATGAGTTTAATAAAATACAAGATGAAACATCAAAATGAAGCCTTTTAAAGTGAAACATTCAGTGACATTTGGTATTCACAGTATTGTACAACCCCCACCTCTATGTGGTTCTAAAACATTTTCATCACAAAAGAAAACTCTGTACCCATAGCAGTTACTTCTCATTTCCCCCAGGTCCTGGCAACTGCTAATCCGTGTTTTGTATCACTATTGAGTTAATTAGCACCAAAAGGAAAAAGACACTACCACAAGGTGGCAGTGGCATCCAAGGAGCTTTAGGTAGGTAGCACTTTGACAGGATCTCCAGCTGTAAGAGGGGACCTCCCTCACCTAAACCACAGGAGACCTTCTAGAGATACTGACATGGGGGTCGCCACCCAAAAGGGAGGAAGGTAAGGGAACTCCCCAGGAAAGAGGGGGTTACGTGACTAGGTGAAGTCACTCTACAGCAAGGTGGAGAATCTCTGGGTCAAAGAGCTCTGAGGGTAGCCATGGCTTCAGGTCATTAATAGGTCCAAGGTTGTCTTATCAATGGTTAGTCAATGTTGTGCAGTTGTGTGGGGTATGCAAAGCTCTAAATGGCTAAAGGTATGCTTACTGGGGCTATTTTAAAGCAATTGGATATGAAAACATTTACATTTTGGGCTTTTGAGCCAACGATCCTTGCCTAAGAAGTGAAAAACATATAAGCAATGTAAAAGGACAATTTTTTGGCTCATTTATATATCAATAATATAACAGTCTTCAGATTTACCCATTCTGGAAACTTCATACAAATGGAATCATGCAATATTTGACCTTTTGCACCTGGCTTCCTTCACTTAGCATAGTATCTTCAAGGTTTATCCATGTTGTAGCATGTGTAGATGCTACATTCTTTACAAGAATTTCATTCATTTTAAAGGCTAAATAATACTCCATAGTATGGCTATACCACTGTTTGTTTAGCCATTCATACCTGTTGATGGACATTTGAGTTGGTTCTGCCTTTTGGCTACTGTGAATAATGCTGGTTTGAACTGGAAAATAAAACACTGTTCTGGTTTGCCTGGCCCATATCTGGGTGCAGTTCCTGCGCTGCCCTCTAGGTCCTGCTGCGTAGAACAGCTAAGGGCACTCTTCAACCACAGAAAAGTTGTGCTTTAACCATCTCCTCAGAACTTGGTATAGGCCAGCGTGAACCCAAAACCAGAAACAAACAAACAACAATAACAACAACAACAACAACAACAAAAGTGCAGTCTTTTCACGTCATATTTCTATTGTGTTATCAGTCTCCTTCCTTGATATGATCAGCCCCATGAATAGGACTCACTCATGCTAACATTTTCCTGATGGCTAATAAACTACAACCAGAAGAGGCCTGGCTCTGACATACGCTGGACCTGGCTCAAAAGTGCAAATGAAGGTCTACATATCATACGACACCAGGTTTCTTCCTTTGCCACCCAATCCAGGCTGAGCAAGTTGTGGCCCTTCTTCCTACTAGAATCTTACTTGCTTACCAAAAGAATCTGAGGCTGCAAGGCCAGGTTTGCGGTTAGAATTCCTGAACTCTCAGTCAGGCTCCCAGGCACATCCCCCTTCTGCTTCCACCCTGGCACCCTCCCAACCAACGAGGATACACATCTGTGTATCCTCCAGTGTATCCTCCAGCCCAAATGTTTACTCTTCTTCAATACCTCTTGCAAACTGCTGCCTGTGGCCACCCCATGGGTCTAACCAGAAGCAGCACAGTCCACCTTTGAGAAGGTGGACCCGAGGAAGCCTCTCACAAAGACTGTGGAAGTTGGCTTGGACTGTTTGTACAGAAAATCTGGAATTCAGGTAGTAGGAACATGGTCTAAAAGGGGCACAGGCTATGGGACAGCCTGGTCCCTTAGCTCCTTGGAGTTTTCTTTTCTTTTTTTTTAAGAGACAGAGTCTCACTTTGTCGCCCCTAGTAGAGTACTGTAGTGTCACAGCTCACAGCAACCTCCAGCTGTTGGGCTTAGGCGGTTCTCTTGCCACATCCTCCGGAGTATCTGGGACTACAGGCACCTGCTACAACGCCTAGCTATTTTTTTTTGTTGCAGTTCGGCCAGGGCTGGGTTTGAACCCACCACCCTCGGTATATGGAGCCAGCACCCTACTCACTGAGCTGCAGGAGCCACTCTCCTTGGAATTTTCTTAAGGGCCTGTTTCAAGGTGGTACCAACCCAGATACTCATCTAACTAAGCCTTACACAGCTGCTTGCTCTTCAGTGTTTCAAAAGTAAGTAACAGAATATTTAGAAATAGACACCTAGTGTCAAAATGCAGGGGAATGATTTCCCCAACACTTAGGACGCTAGTTATCTCTGGGAGGATGGAGAGGAATGATTGTAGACATGCAGAGGGTGGCTTCTAAATGCTGCTTAACCTGGGATATACTGGTGTTCATTTTATTATTATTCTTTAAACTATACATGTATATATAAAACCAAGATTAGATATCCAAAGTGAGAATATGAGGCAAAATAGTTAATAAACAATTAGATAATACCTCACTAATGTCCTTTAGTATGAAGGTGATAAAGAAGGACAGAAATTCCATGTATTATCTGGTTCAATACCTATTAATTATTTTGTCTCATGGTCCCACTTTGAGTATCTAATCTTGATTTTATTCCTATAAAACTTGGCAATGTTTAATAACTAGATAACATGTTAATCATCTAATTGCCTGCCCCAGTGTAATTTTCACTTTCTAAAACTTTCTATTTTCAAACAAGAAAAATAGAAACAAATACTTGAGGTAAATTCAGCTACAATGTTTTAATTACTATACAAAATGCTTAATGTCCGCCAATGTCTTTATTTCTCTTTTTAGGATCATTTCTTTCTTGAAAAGACAAAGATTTATCTGAGGATTTACTACATGCTCAGCATGCTGGAGTATGAAGTTCTAATAGGACAAGACAAATGCCTCAATATTTAAAAACGTGTTTAATATGACAGTTGGTCTAAGAAGTGGTTTATGCAAAGGATCAAGAATGTATGGCGGCTGCTAGGCTATGCCAAAGGAAATTGGTTCATCTTATTTATTCTGATGCTACATCTGTGCAGTAACACACTGACAGTAGGGAAATGGGAATACATGATATTCAAATGTCGTGTCATCATATAATATTAAGTATGCCGCTGTCACACACACAGAGGGCTATAGAGCATAGATTTTGCAAAGCAATGGCCCTATCTACCTCCTAGTGCCTGAACTTTTTATCCTGAAATTTTTACTGATAGTATTGAAAGGATTTTTATGGGGATCCTGAATATTCTTTCAAATTCCAAGCATTTTAAAATTAGTTAAATTTAAAATCCCACCATGGCTATCCTAGGCCTTATGACTAGTAATAAAGCTAAAGCAAGGAATTCAACACAAGTACGTTTAAATACAATCTTGTGCTAAAGTATATGAATATGAGGTTGATTGAAGAACCAGGGAAGTCACTTGTGAAATGATATGTTGCCTAGTAAAAATTCTGCAGCTACTCCTTTCTAATTTAAGAATTATTTTTTGCCACCACAGAAACTCAGATTTTGCAAAAGAGGTACCAATCTTCTCGGTTGCTAAAATGTTGTATACATACTTTCTGGATTACTCGTTATTTAAAAATTCTGAAGTTTGCCCCTGTCAGAGCACTTGTTCCAATTTTAGGTTAAAGGAAAAAGAACGCTACTCCTGGCCGACGACATCTCTCCCCAACTCCCGCTGCCTAATTTTCTATCAGCAGAGGTCTGGTCTGTGCTTTTTCATTTGAAAGTGGGCATTAACAGGGATGAGGAAACCTAACTGAGTTTAGATCCTAGAGTGCTTTGATTAAAAGTCCCTAATATCATTTTCCACGTCATCCAGATGCAGGGCTGCGTTAAACAGCCTCTTCAAACAAGGTCCCTGGCATCTGCAGACTTCTGCGATTAAAACGCCTCTCCGAAGAAATCATATAATGCCCCTGCTGGGGAATTGGTTGTGGAGGGCCAAGTCAACCGCCGTGCAGGAGCCAATCTTGTTTCTCTTCGAAAAGCCTTCCCGGGGTGAGCATCCCGCGCCAGCAACAGAGAGCGCCCGGGCACCACGTGTCTGCGCCAGCTGCCGGATTGGTGGAGCGCATTTTAGCGCTGCGGTCTAGATCCGCGCGGTCCCGCCCAGCTGCCAGAGGAGCCTGGGAGCCGAGGGAAGAGGCCACAGGGAGATCACCGCGGGGAAGGGGGCGGGTGGGGGGTGGGGGATCTCAAGTCGCCCGCGGCCTGGAGCCTGGGAGAACCCAGAGCTGCGCCAGACGATCCGTCTCGCCACAACTTGCCCTAGCGAGACACGTTGCATCCTGCGCCCTGCAAGAAGGAGCCGGCCCGCCTCTTAGAGCTCTGCTGCTTCTCGGCCTCCGCGGGCCCTGCCCGCGCCAGCAGCGCCCTGCCCTGGGTCCCCTGTGTCGCCCCCGTCCGCCTGCAGCGCCCGGCCTCCGCCAGGAGCGCGCAGCTGGGGTGAGCCGTGACCGGGGATGCGCTAGCCGCTCAAGGGAGCTGGTGACAGACTGGGCATCTCAGTACCCGCCTCTGCTGGCTGCGAGCGGAGCCGCCGCATATTCGTCTGGCGTGGCCACCGCAGTCCCTACTCCCTGTTTGCCTTCTAAGGAGCGACGCCCAGGCCCCAGAGGAGCCCGCGTCTTTCGGCCTTTGTTTCTGCGGGTTCGGCTGGCCGGCAGTGCCATGCGCCCGGGACGGGAGGCGCCACGCAAGGCTGGGGGCCCTGACCGGGATGAGGGGTGGAGGGATCGGAAAAGCGTGCCCCCTCTTTCCTGTTCCGGCCATCTTGTTACCGAGATTCCACCGAAGTAGGCAAGAGTGGCCAACAGTTTGGTTTCCCCAGCTAGTGGTGGCGGCAAACCGGGATGAGCGCCTCTGCCTCTGCCAGTGCGCCTCCGGGCTAAGACCGCTACGGGACACGCAGGCCGCCCCCACATTCAGCTCTTGTCCCAGAGCTTAATGGTCTCTAACAGGCCAGAGACAGCGAAATAGGAGGGATAAGGGACCAGGAGCTGGTATTTCCTTAACCAAACGCCTAATTCATTCCACGTTGCTTTATTCACGTGGTTACTCGGCAAATTCTGAATGCTTTCTCTGTGCCTGTCCTGTGATAGGTACTGGGGGATATATTGGTGAGCGAGAGAGACCACGGCCCTTGCTCCCGCAGACCCTGCAGCCCAGTGGATGGAGCCCAGAGACCACAGACCTACCAGGTCAGTGTTCTGAAGGGGAAACCGAGGCCTAGGGGCAACGTAATTTGCCTTGCATCAGGCAGCAAGTAAATGGAAGAAGACTAAGTCTTTGAACGCTCTCTGTCTTTTAGACTTTTATGCTAGGCTGCAGTGAATCGTTAATAGTTCTTTTTAATTTAAAGGCTCATTAAAAATTATTTGGAAGTTTGATTTGTAGAAGCCATTGGAAGTGCATATTTTATTTCCTGGATACTTTCGTGTGGGTTTGTTTCTAGTTCACAATATCTGGAGAGTGCTAAAAATATCTGATATTAGCACTTTGCTTCCAGTTACTCTGAATTGTTACTTTCCTTTCTTCTGTTCATATGTTTGACTGTTAGGAAAGAAAAAAGTTTTCCTGATGGTTTGTCCAAGCCGGGACTCCCCCGTGGATTGAGGAAAATCTGGCTTTTCCTCAGTTTACTGATCCCTGTGGTAACCACTGGTGGCCCCCAGAAGGCCCACAGAATGAGAGGCCTGAGGTCTATGCTGCTAGAAATATTTTAGCTTCTCCAGAAAACAGAATGCAGCCCCCGGCCAAGTTTGTAAGGTAAATACCGTGGCCTTGTAATGCTTGATGATGGTAAAGGTGGTGATTAAATCTCCTTCCCCCTCTCCCATCTGTTTTCATCTTCAGTATGCGGAGAATATACTCTCTTTGAAAGACAAGCACTGCACATATGGGGGTGGTTTTTGGTTTGTACTTTTATCAAAATGTTGTTATTTAGGCTCCCAACCCGTAGAGGAAGAAGGGCACTGTTTAAAAAGTGTCTCGGATGTAAGAAATTTACAAAGCCTGCCATCGAATATGGTTAACTACACATTCAATTTTGTAAACGTGTTTGAGGTATAATACCCAAGATGAACCCTTAATTTTTAAGTGTACAATTCGATGAATTTTGACAAATGGTATATACCCAGGTAGTCAACACCGCAATTGAAACAGAACATTTCTGTTATTCCAGAACTTTCCTCATTCCCATTTGCAGCCAGTCTCCCTCCACCTCATTTAATTTTATATGGCTTTACTACTTGACCTTCTCGAAGGTGTATGTAAGAACTGAGGATGGACAGATATTTCTAATTTCAAAACCTAGGGTGTGGACAGGAGTGAATAAGCAGAGGATGGTACCGTATCTAGGATCCAAAGTTCCCAGAAATGTAGCTCACCACGCCTGCCTTAGGGACTTAGAGTGGACAGCCCTAAAGGCCAGGGAGGGTAGGGTGATCCCCGGGGAGCCAGCGCCCAGGAGGTGACCTTTCCGGGTGAGGGGATGTGCGCACTCAGGCGCCTCCACGAGATCTCTTCTGGTCCCGCAGGGCCCTGGGCGCACGCTGACCGCGCGGAGTGCCCTTTGCTCGGTTCGGACTTGGGCGCTGCCATAGCAACGTCCTGGACGCCCAGACCTTAGGCCGCCGCCGCCGCCGCCGCCGGCCTCATCCAGCTCCCGAGGGGTGTGGCGGCGGCGGCCTTCGAGGCGGACCCGACCGGTAGACTAGACCGCCCCGCTTCTCCGGTGCAAGCAGAGCAGTGGATTGGCTTGCAAGCATGGTAAGAGGCGGGGGGCCGGGCTGCCCTCCCGGAGTAGCCGGACTTCGGGGGGGACGATCCACCCAGGCCCGAGGGCATCCCCCGCTCCCTATCCCTGCCTCCTCCCACCCCCGCCTCCCGCCGCGCTCTCTTTCTCTCGCAGCCCTTCCAGAAGCACGTCTACTACCCGCTCGGCGGCTGTCCGGAGGGCCCCGACGTCCCTGTGGCCGCCGGGGGCGCCTCATCCATGGCCTTTATACCCCCCAGCGCGGCTTCGGGCCCCATGCCCTTCTTCCAGTTCCGGCCGCGGCTGGAGAGCGTGGACTGGAGGCGGCTGAGCGCCATCGACGTGGACAAGGTGGCGGGGGCAGTGGACGTGCTGACGCTGCAGGAGAACATCATGAACATCACCTTCTGCAAGCTGGAGGATGAGAAGTGCCCGCACTGCCAGTCTGGCGTGGACCCGGTGCTGCTGAAGCTCATCCGCCTGGCGCAGCTCACCATCGAGTACCTGCTGCACTCGCAGGAGTTCCTCACCTCACAGCTGCACGCCCTGGAGGAGCGACTGCACCTGAGCCACGGGGAGGGCGAGCAGTGCAAGAAGCTGATCGCCAAGCAGGCTGGGGAGCTCAAGCTGCTCAAGGAGGAGTGCAGACGCAGGAAGAAGATGATCTCCACCCAGCAGCTGATGATCGAGGCCAAAGCCAGCTATTACCAGGTGGGACTCTGCGCTGTGAGCATGATTTGTAATTCAGTAAACAATACAGTTCCCAGCTCAGCGCCTGTGGCTCAAGTGGCTAAGGTGCCAGCCACATACACCTAAGGTGGCAGGTTCGAATCCAGCCTGGGCCCAGCAAACAATGACAGCTGCAACCAAAAAATAGTCTGGCGTTGTGGCAGCACCTGTGGTCCCAGCTACTTGGGAGGCTGAGGCAGGAGACGTGCTTGAGCCCAGGAGTTGGAGGTTGCTGTGAGCTATGATGCCACAGACACTCTACCCAGGGTGATAGCTTGAGGCTCTGTCTCAAAAAAAAAAAAAAAATACAGTTCCCATTTGAGAGGCCTTTCCTATATAGCACCACTATTTCTTCTTAAAGATTTCTGTGTATCAGAAGACACAGCATATTTAAGCAAAAACAGCCATTCTAACCAACAAATGACATGGTTCAATACCTTCTGCAGCCAACAGGGGTTTAATAATTAAGCAACTAACGTTGTCAGCAGTGTTTTATTGAAGTCCTCTAAATACTGGTTGTTGAAACTTTTCCTCCTCCTAATCGATGTCATGAAAAATCAGTGTCATGTCCCAATGGCTGTTGAGGTCAGCCCCCACACGATCTGGAATGTTTGAATTTGGGGGGGCTTTTCTCATTTTGTACGATTTTGGAATGTTTTCAAACTGTTAGAAAAGTTACCAGAAGAGTACAAATAATTTTCATATACCTTTCACCCAGATTCACCAATTATTAACATTCACCACACTTCCTCTACTTCTGTATACATATTACTGTTGCTTTTCAGCCATTTCACTCATTTCAACCATTTCAGCCTCCTAAACATTTGAATTTGTATATTTCCTAAGGACCAGAACATTCACTTACATAGGGATATTTAAAGAATGAGACATTTTCGTTGGTCTTCATCTCCAACGGTTATGGACTAGACATTGAACCTAAGATACCATAAATATTGCAATTTTTGAATATAACGGAAACCAATGTATATCCGTTACATCAATTGGTTGGAGGAAGTACAAAAGGCATACACATTGTTCTTTACCAACATTCTTTACCAATATTGAAGTAAGCAACAAATTGGTGAGATTAGTTTCACACCATGCTTTCTAGTCCTTTTGGCTAAGTATGGTTTAAAAGGCCTCAGTGGGCTGGTTGTGGTGGCTCACACTTGTAATCCTGACCCTCTGGAAGGCCAAGCAGGTGAATCTCTTGAGTTTAGGAGTTCCAGACCAGCCTGAGAGAGGACACCACAGCCTCTCCCCACCCCTGTCTCTACTAAAAAAAAAAAAAAATAGCTGGACATTGTGGCCAGCACCTGTAGTCCCAGCTACTGGGGAGGCTGAGGCAAGAGGATGGCTTGAGCCTAAGAGTTTGAGGTTGCTGTGAGCTAAGATGCCACAGCACTCTACGTGGGCAATAGAGTAAAAGTAAAAATTAAAATTAAAAAAAAAGAAGACCTCAGTGGATTGAGGAATAGTGGAGCAGAAGCATGCCTGATTGCTGGAGAACTGGGTTTAGGGCAGAGAAAATGGTGTTAGCATGCTTAGGACTGACCCAGCAGGAGTGCTGAAAGTGTGTGTAAGTTGGGAAAGAACAGTTTTAGAAGGACTTAAGGCTTGGCCTTTGATAGACAACCTTGAGGTCTAATCTTCAAATGATACTTGACATTACTTACTGCCTATTTGATTTATAAATGCAGTTTAAAAATTGACTTTTTTCTCTTATACAATGAATAGAATGGGTTCTATTTAGACATTTTAAAAATGTTTATTATACTCTAGCTTTGGTAGTCATCTAGTGAAAGATTAAAACCTCTAGCATATAGAAATTTTATGTTTAAATTTTCTTATTTCTTTGATTACCATAGAAATAGCTGTTAGAAGATTTTTAAATACGAATGCTATATAAGGATAAAGAGGTAATGACTCGACTTTATTAAATGAGTGACACTTGCCAACTCCTGATAACTCCATGGACTCCTAATGGCTGTGTTGACTATGTGTCACACTCAGAGTGTGACCTCAAACTGGCAGGTGTGACTACAGCACCATTTCCTCCTTAGTGTAATACAGGTACACTCTGTTCTCTGTTAAGTGACTTGTCATGGTGGGTAACAATTCCAGAGTTTGACTGTCTGGGTTTGGATCCTGGCTGTCCCCTGAGCAAGCCATTTAACTTCTAAACTTCAGTTTCCTTATGTGGAAAATGGGGACACTAGGAGTAGCTTACCTTTTAGGTTTGGTCTCAGAATTCCATTTTTAAATTTTTTTTTATTTTTCTCAATTCCATTTTAGCTACTCCAGTTTTAATTAGGAGTAAATAAGTATGTTTTTCTTGTTTTGAGTAGAAATAGTGACCTTTTAATAGAAATATATAGTAGAAATTATGACCTTTTAAAGCAGGGGTTGCACAGTGGCACCCAATAGGCTGAATTTGGTCTGCAGACCATTTTTGTTTGGCGAGTATGGTATTTACCTTTACTGGAAGATGTGTTTGGTGGCCAATACTCAGCAATTCATCATACTTCTGTCTTTCCCAGAGCATCTTATATTTGCTTACCCGGCCCCCCAACTTCAGAGATTCTGATTCAGAAGGTATAGAGTGAGGAATCTCTGCTGTTAAGAGGCAGACCACACCTTTCAGATGGCAGCAGAAACCATGCTCTACAGGAAAATGTTTGGTAAAAGGGGCTGTCCAAATACAAATACTGCAAGCTGGGGCCCCGGGAGGAAACTTGGCACCAGGTAGTGTTTTGGGGTTTTTTGGAGATGGAGCCTCAAGCTATTGCCCTGGTCCCGGGTAGAGTGCCGTTACATCTCAGCTCACAGCAACCTCCAGATCCTGGGCTCAAGTGATTCTCCTGCCTCCGCCTCTCAAGTAACTGGGACAACAGGCGCCTGCCACAATGCCCAGCTATTTTTTGGTTGCAGCTGTTGTCATTTAGCAGGCCCAGGCTGGATTCGAACCTGCCAGCTCAGGTGTATGTGGCTGGTGTCTTAGCCATTTGAGCCTCAGGCGCCGAGCCACCAGGTAGATATTTTGAGGATCTTTGTGTCCACTTTTAGAGCATTTATCCCTTAACTTAAAAAGAGACTATCAGGTGTTTAAAAGAGGGTGTGAATTGCTTATTTACTGAGGGACTGTTCCATCTGTGGCCTGTTTTTGTTCTGGCTTGGCTGGTGCATGGCTGTCCTGTGAACCTGAGTCGGGGAGAGCTCTTCCAGGTACCAGAGTTGGCTCGTGCGCTCCTGCCTAGACCGGGAAAGGTTATGAGAAAGGACTCTAGGATCTAGTGGGTTCAGATCTCATCCCTACTACTCTTTCAACTGCTAGACTTTGATAGGTCGTTGGACCTCTCTATACCTCAGTTTCTACTCTGGAATTTAAATAGTAATTGTACTTACCTCATGGCAGCTTTTGATGGGGATTGAATGAGTTAGTCCCTGCTTCAGAAGCAGTGCTTGGCATGTAGCCAGTTGTTAAATGTTTTAGCTGAAACCTGGGAGTGAGGGAAGAAGTGTTTTATGGCATAACAGATACCAAAACTGACTTATTACAAAATGAATGTGATATTCCGGCCATCATCTCAGTTTTCATCTCTCCCCCTAGACAGAAAATCAAAACCCTGGAGTTGGTCATTGCACAACGATGGGGCCCACTGTGTTACCAGTTTTACCTTTTAGAAATCATGATTTCATTCTCATATCACTTCTCTTTGCCTCCATTCCCCTTTGCTTCAAGAAATCCCAAGAATCAGGTAGCTGAGACTGAAAAAATTAAAGATGTCGGCTTCTTAAAGGCTTTCTTTTTCGTTGTTATGGATGTGTGTGTGTGTGTTGTGTGTGTGCCTTAAATGTGTAAGGGGTTAGGGACGGCAACGTGTAGGGGTTTTTCCTTCAACATTTTACTTCTAGAAAATTAAAACATACAGAAAAATTAAAACAGCTATATAGTGAATTCTGGTATGTGGGGGCTTTTAAAAGAAAAACCTCATTCATTTTTAAGTAAAGCTAATAATGGAATATTATAAACATGAAAAAGCACATAAACTAATGTAAGAGACACTGTATACCTGCCTCCTAGGTTTAACTCATGTTAATATTACACTGTATTTTCATCATTCTTCTGAGGAAAGTTATACAATATTTAAAACATTTTATAAATAATTTCCCTCCTTCCATTCCCAGAGGAAATCACTGCTTGTCTGTGTACTCTCTCTTTATTTCTTTATTGGAGACAGTTCTCACTCTGTTGCCTTGGGTAGAGTGCTTTGGTATCCTCATATTCACAGCAACCTCAAGACTCTTGGGCTCAAGAATTCCTCTTGCCTCAGTCTCCTGAGTAGCTGGGAATATAGTTACCCACCACCACTCCTGGCTAGTTTTTCTATTTTTGATAGAGATGGGGTCTTGCTCTTCTTCTCCTGAGCTCAAGCAATCCACCCGCCTCAGCCTCCCAGAGTGCTGCTGAGAGAGTGGCAGTGCCTCCATGGCTGGATGTCCCAAGCTCCTGTTTGCTGTAGCTGAGGGAATTGGAGGTTGGAAAGAGCCAGTATCAGATGGAACGTGTTGTTAGGGCCCCTTCTGGCTACATGTGTATGTTCAGGTGGGGCTGGAGAGTGAGGGAAGCTGGGCTTCTTCCTCCTCTCCTTTGCAGTGCTGGGAACAGCCCTGGAGTCCATGTAGGGAGTCCTTTACGTCCTCTGGGTGAATCAGAGCAGTTGTCTTGCACCTAAGAAATGCTCTAAGGATTCTCTGAAATGCATTTGCAGAGAAATATGACAGAATGTTGGTTTTAGAAACCGAAGCCTAAAGTCTAGATGCAGCTAGACTGGTTAAGAGTGAGGCAGTAAGGTAAACGAAGAGCATATTAACCGACATAGCAGAGATGAAAACTGCAAAATCCACGCTGGGAGAAACTGTATGTCAAGCTTTGGTCCCTTCTGCATAAGAACCGCAAGGAAAAAAAGAGGCTGAGGGGAGACCTATAGATTAAAAAAGAGTTAAGAGACATAACAACAGTTGCAGAAGTTGGGCCTTATTGTTCGTTTGTGTTTGTTTCTTGAGATAGAGTTTTAGTCTGTCATGCTGGGTAGAGTGCCGCAGTGTCATCACAGCTCACAGCAACCTCAAACTCCTAGGTTCAAGCAATCCTGTTGCCTAAGCCTCCCCAGTAGCTGGGACTAAGGGCACCTGCCACCACGCCTGGCTAGTTTTCCGATTTTTAGTAGAGACAGGGTCTTGCTCTTGCTCAGGCTGGTCTGTAACTCCTGAACTCAGGCAATCCATCTGCCTTGTCCTCCCAGAGTGCTAGGATTGCAGGCATGAGATACTGTGTCCCACTGGAACTCTTTTTCTGGAATGGCCATCAGAACTGTTGTCCTACCTGGTCTGATAATTAAGTTCATGAACTCATCCTAGGAAAAGTACATAACCTTGTTGCTGAATAATCAGTACAGAGACCAAGGGAAGTACCTCAAAGGTGACCAATGAAATAAAAAAATGTGAAAATACTAACTAGTAAGACATAAAATGATGAAAATAAGACAATCTGACATGACAGTGACTGGCAGGAGAATCTTCAGGGAAGACTTAATTGAGGATAATGTCATCATCCCCAGTAAAGAAGGTGCTCCATGAACAACTTTTGTGTTTGAGGCAGAATCTCATTCTGTGCCCTGTGTAGAGTGCCATAGTGTCATAGCTCACAGCAGCTTCAAACTCTCAGACTCAAGTGATCCTCTTGCCTCAGCCTCCTGAGTTGCTGGGACTACAGACAACACCCAGCTGGTTTTTCTATTTTTAGTAGAGATGGGGTCTTGCTCTTAGGCTGATCTTGAACTCCTGAGTTTAAGGGAATCCTCCTGCCTTAGCTTCCCAGAGTGCTAAGATTGCAGGTGTGAGCCACTGTGCCCAACCACTTCACAACCAACATTTTGAATGTCAGGAAGGTTCCAGCCATAGGGAGAGGGTCTGGGCAAAGTCAGGGAGGGGGAACAGTGAATGCAAAGACTCTGCAGTTGGCATGCTTGAGGGACAGAAAAAAGGATAGTATGGCTAGAGTGTCACAAACAAGTTGTTGGTGGTGCGGTGAGAACCAGCAGTCCAGCAGAAAGCACTAGAGGGGCTTCACTGCCTTGTGTCCTGTTTGGGGAGAATGCCCTGGTTTTACATTTCTCTTTTTAGTCATGCTCTCAGTTTCTCTTGCCAGGATGGTGTATTTGGGGGAGAAGACCTCAAAGAGGTATTACCTCAGTACCTGCATTTTAATTGCAATTAGGTAGAAAAATTCTTGTTGCAGACCCTTGGATTTGCTGCGCTCTGCTTTTCAGTGCCATTTCTGTGACAAGGCCTTTATGAACCAAGCTTTCCTACAAAGTCACATTCAGCGGCGCCACCCTGAAGATTCTCACTTTGGTAAGTAAAAGGCTCTGTTTTGGAGATGTTATCTTTCTGATCCCTTTTTCCTTTTTCTTTTTTTGTTTTTGTAGAGACAGTCTCACTTTATCACCCTTGGTAGAGTACTGTGGCGTCACAGCCCGCAGCAACCTCAAACGCTTGGGCTTAAGCGATTCTCTTGCCTCAGCCTCCCAAGTAGCTGGGACTACAGCCACAACACCTGGCTAATTTTTTTGTTGCAGTTTGGCCAGGGCCTGGTTTGAACTTGCAACCCTCAGTATATGGGGCTGGCGCCCTACCCACTGAGCCACAGGTGCTGCCCAATCCCTTTTTCCTTTTTACAATGAGACACAGTCCAATGCATTATTTCTCAATTTTTTGAAAAGAAAGCATCGTAGTTCTTGTTCATTCATTAGGTGAATATCAAGCACCTACTGGGTGCTGTTAGCAACAACAGGAGTTCTGTTCTCCTTAGTCTTGCATTCTAATTGTGGTGGGGGGACAAGGTGACACATTTGAGGAAACAAGTCCTTCTTAATAGTCACAAGTGTGATGAAGATCATGTTGCAGAAGAATGGGGTAGAGAATGAGTCTGTTGTAAGGCCTCGCCAAAGAGGCAACATCTGTTCTAAGACCAAAATGATCAGGAGGTTCCAGTCTGGTGAAAACCTGGGAAAAGAGTATCCCAAGCCAAGGGATTGCCAGTGGTAAGTGGTGTGAGGGGACACCAGGGCTGTGCATTTGAGGAACAGAGAGGAGGCTGGTGCAGTGTTGAGCAAGGCCAGGGTGTGTGGTAAGTCTGGAGAGGTGGGACGAGGCCATGACGGCCGTCGGCTGGAATGTGCATGGAATGGGAGGCCCTTGGAGGGTTTTAGGCAGGGTGGCATAATCTAATCTGGACCTTAAAATGACACCCGTGGCTGAGGATGGATACTAGACTGTAGTTGACGGTGGAAATAGGAGGAGTGAGGAGGCTGCAGGTAAAGGAGTTGGTAGCCAGGACTTCAGTGGTCCAGAGCAGGTGGGAGGTGAAGATGGAAAGGATGAGTGTGGGCCCAGAGCCCATGGAGGAGTGACTCAGCGTGACAGTGAGGGAGAAGCACAGACAGTGCTGGGTTTCTGTTCTCCATGCATGGGTGCATGGTGGCTGTGTCTCCTAGGGCGGGAAGCATTTGAAGGAAGAAGAAGAATGGAGAATCTGTGTTGGCCATGAGTACGTTGACATCACACGTAAAATAGATGTGCAAATGTGGGCCCTAGCAGGCTGCAGCTTGAGGTGGAGACCCAGGCTGGAGCTCAAAATCCAAGGCACATTCAGATAGAGCTGAGCTGGCCAAGATCACCTCAAAAGATAAGAGAAGATGGTGAGGCCAGGCCAAGGCTCTTCCACCACCAGGAGCTCAGGAAGAGCAGCAGTGAAGAGCGAGCCATAGCCTCTGACAAGGCAGGAGGGAAGCCTAGGGAGTGGGTTGTCATGGAAACGCTGGAAAAGGATTTCTAAAAGGAGGCAGTGATCAGTTGTATTAAATGTTCTGGAGGCACAGATTAAGATGAAGACTGAGAATTTACTGGTGTTGTGAATACAGCTGTTGGTGACCTCGACACTGATGCTCAATGCACTGCAGGGGACAAAAGCCTGATTTTAGTGAGCCAAGCTGAAAATCAAGGGGCACTGGGCCTATGGGATCTAGACATCAATTTCAGTAACATTTCCTAGGAAGGAGAGCAGAGATATGAGACATTATCATCTGGACAGAAACATGGGACCAAGGGAAAATTTTTGTTTTGTTTGACGTGGGAGATACTAAGATGTGTTTGGGGGCTGATAGGAACCAGAATATAGAGGGGAGATGAAGGCAGAAGAGAGGGAAGGCGGCTCTGTGGCTTACTATTTCTCAAAAGCAAAGAATGTAAAGTGTCTTCTCCACTAGCAGATCAAAGCTTTCTGCAGATTGCCACAGTAACACACAGAAGTTTCTCCTTCTGATCTTGAATGTTTGCAATATCTAGACATGTGTACTTAGCTTGTTAGAAACTGCCTGCGTTCCCTTCCATTCTGGGCCAGTCTATTTCCATGCCTGCCCATTTCTGGTAAATAGCTTTACTTAAGGAATAGCTACGATTTGTAGAAACAAAATAAACGGGATAAAATTCCATTTATAAGCCTTGGACCACTGACAAAATTTAGCAGTCTATTGGAAAAGTTGAACAGATGAAATATTTTAATTAATCTGTCATTCTTCAGCGTGAAACTGACCTTCTTTCTCTTCTGTTTCAGTATCTTACTCTATCTCATACTCATTCCAGAGAGGGTTTCAGACTCTGAAATGAGTATTATTTCTTCAGGTCATCTTTGCGATTCTGACTTTCTACTTTGGTTTCCATCCCTTTCATGTCTGCACTCACAGACACATGTATACCCATTCAGTCATGTGTACATCTGCATGTAAGTACATGTGCATAAGTATTCTTCCCTTCACTTGTTGCTTCCTTTTACAACTTTCTGGTACCTCACTTTTGCCCCAGTTGATAGAGTATGGCCCGAGTTTGCATTTGGAATGCCAGTGCCAGCCTGGCAGCCTTGGGGGTCCTCAGGAATGTTCAGTGGGGGCCAGAAGGATGGTGCCCATAGAGATGTGAGCATGGTGGTTCCTGCAGTG
The DNA here is from genome assembly GCF_000181295.1 of Otolemur garnettii. Taxonomy (NCBI): domain Eukaryota; kingdom Metazoa; phylum Chordata; class Mammalia; order Primates; family Galagidae; genus Otolemur; species Otolemur garnettii. The sequence continues at coordinate 5,394,798 of NW_003852429.1, read as the reverse complement.
AGAGCTGTTGCTTCCCTCCTCTGACTGAGACAGGCATCTCTAAGAAGAGCCCCGGGTGCCACTAGGTCAGAGCAGGCAGGATTATTCCTTGTTACCTTATTGCCCCCTGAACAGGGCTCTCACACGGTCCCTCTAGGATAATTTAACCTCAGCACAGAGGCTGAAAGAATCTGCTAAAAATAATTCAGTGCTCCAAAATACGAAGCACTCCAGATAAACACCAAAGAGCAAAAATTGGCTCAAGTGGCATGAACGAAGTAATAGTATCTCAAGTAAGAGCAGTTTCCTTTGTCTTGCCAATAGGATCATACCCCGTAAGTTTTCCGCTGCTTTTCTTAAGAGTGGGTGTCTTAATGAGATTTTCTATTGCAGCAGAGTATAAGAAAAAGGCGCAGACTGACAAGCTCCAGAATGAGATCGACTTGCTGAAGGAGCATCTGCAGCTCACCCAGTCCCAGTTAGAGGCAGCCCAGCACTCCCATGCAGTCAGACTGTCCAAGGTATGTGGAGACATTTGGAAACGATGGTGCTTTAATCACAGTGGGCTGTAGGTAATTCAGTTGTGCCACTGCCTCTAATAAACGGATGACACGTAGGAGTTTGTGCAACTCAATAAAATGTGATTGTATTTTCTATTGCTGGTGTACTCTTTAGTGTCTTACTTCAAAGCATATCACTGGTAGTATCGGTCTCTTTTTTGGAGGTGTTTTTTTTTAATTGAGGTGAAATTCTCATAATGTACAACTTTATGTATTTTCCTCCATTTGCTTAAAGTAATCCATGTCTGTTTTCTTACATTTCCATGAGTCAGAAGTCTGACCCACATCTCACTAGGCTAAAATCAAGGAGTCAAGAGGGCCGTGTTCCTTACTGGAAGCTATAAGAGAGAATATTTCCGGCTTATGTGGCTGTTGGCAGAATTCAATACCTTGCAGGTTGCAGGACTGAGATCCACACCTTTGTGCTGGCTGTCCACTAAGGGCTGCTCCTGACGGCCCTGTGAAGCTGCCTGTGATCCTTGGCTCTGGGCCTTCCTTCTCCATATTGACCACCAACAGTAGGTCACGTCCCTCTCATGCCTTAGATCTGCTCTGTTTTCTTCCTTCTCATCTGACCCACGTGTCAGCCCTGTTGGAGGCTTGGAGTATCTTGCTCAGACTTAGTTACTCAGGGAGAAAGAAGGCTGTGCTGTGTTAGTACTGACCGCTGTGGGTCACTGTGGTCACTGTGGTCACTGTGCTATGCTGTGGGTACCAAGTACGCCATAGCTAATCCAGTAAGATTAACTTCCATACACTTAATACAAAGACTAAGACCAATGAAGAGCATTTCTTTCCTGGTCCCTGCTGAAGGGACAGCATGCTCAGTCTTCCTTGTTTCCCCCATGGGGACAAGAAGTATGACTTTGTAGAGGGGACAGCAATTCATTTGACATGGGGTATTGATCCTTCTGTCACTGGCTTGTTTCACTTAGTGTGATGTCCTCAAGGTTTATCTGTGTCACAGCCTGTGTCAGAATTCCCTTGCCCTTCAGACTGAATATGGTTTCATTGCACGTGTGTACCACATTTTGTTTATCCATTCATTTGCTGTCGTACACATGGGTTGCTGCCACTTCTTAGCCATTGTGAGTGACGCTGCTATGAACATGGGCATACCACTGGCTCTTTGAGACACAGTTAACCATTTTACAGTGTATAATTCAGTAGCATTTAGTATATTCACAATGTCGTGCAACCACCAACTCTCTAGTTTTGAATGTTCTTCAGCCCCACAGAAAAATTACCTATACCCAGTCACTCCCACTATCCCTGTCCTCTGGTGACCTCTAATCTTTTTGTCTCTGAATTAACCTATTCTGAATATATCACACTCACAAAATAACATACGTGTGACCTTTTACATCAGGTTTCTTTCTTTTTCTTTCTTTCTTTTTTTTTTTTAAAGACAGAGTCTCACTTTGTCGCCCTCAGTAGAGTGCTGTGGCATCACAGCTCACAGCAACCTCCAGCTCTTGGGCTTGGGCGATTCTCTTGCCTCAGCCTCCCAAGTGGCTGGGACTATAGGTGCCCACTACAACGCCTGGCTATTTTGTTGTTGTTGTTGTTGCAGTTTGACCGGGGCCGGGTTTAAACTCACCACCCTCGAAGCATATGGGGCCAGTGCCCTACTCACTGAGCCATAGGCGCCACCCATATTATAATGTTTTCAAGGCTCATCTAAGTTGTAGGTGTATCAGTATTTCATTCTGTTCTATTGCTGAGTAATAAATGGTCTGTTGTGTATATGTCTAGACAATAATTTGTTTATCCAGTCATCTCATTGACTTTGTGTCTACCTTTTTGGCTATGATGAATAATGTAGCTGTAAACATTTGTGTGCAAGTTTCTATGTGGACATTTTCCTTGAGTACACATATATATATTTGGGAGTAGAATTGCTACGTCTTGTGGTAATCCCATGTTTAACTTTTTGAAGAACTGTCAAAGTGTTTTCCACATTAGCTGCAGCATTTTGTATTTCCAATAATATTCATATTTGCTAACACTTAACAGGCTTTTGGGAGGGGGGGAGACAG
>NW_003852429.1:5391606-5391946 GCF_000181295.1 Otolemur garnettii | reverse complement strand
CCTATGTCTTTTTTTGTTTGTTTTTGCTAACATTTTTATGTATTCATTTAAAAAAAAAATTTTTTTTTGAGACAGAGTCTCACTTTGTTGCCCTTGGTAGAATGGCATGGCATCATATCTCACAGCAACCTCAAACTCCTCAAGACTATTTCAGTCTTTCACCCTTTAGGTTAAATTCATTACTAGGTATTTTATTCTTTGTGATGCTATTGGAAAAGGCATTCTTTTCCTAATTTCCTTTTTGAATTATTCATTGGACTGATCATTGGTGCTATGCAGAAACAACTAGTTTTTGGATGTTGATTAGCTGAACGTTTATCACTTTAATAGTTTTGTTTTG
>NW_003852429.1:5384335-5391532 GCF_000181295.1 Otolemur garnettii | reverse complement strand
TTTTTTTTTTTTGTAGATTCTTTCTATGTGAGTTTCTTTAAATGTCTGTTAAATTTTGTCAGTAAAGCCAGTAGGTCCTGAACTTTTCTATTTGGGGAAGTTTGTGATTACTGACTTTATCTCTTTACTTGTTAAAAATGTGTGGAGACTTTCTTTTTCTTCTTGAGTCAGCTTTGGTAATGTTTGTGTTTCTAGGAATTTGACCATTTTATCCTGATTATCTAACTTGTTGTACAAGTTCGTTGTATTCTCTTACAATCATTTTAATTTCTCTGTGGTCAATAGCAATGTCCTCACTTGACTTCTCAGAGCAGCTGAGGGTTTGTCAGTTTTGTTGATCTTTGCAAAGTTATACCTTGTGGTTTCATTGATTCCCTCTTTTGCTTTTCTGTTTTCTAATTCATCTTTGCTCTCATCTTCATTCCTTCCTTCCGTCTGCTGGCTTTGGGTTTGGTTTGTTCATCTTCTTCTAGTTTCCTAAGCTATAAAGTTAGATTGTTGATTTAAGATCTTTTCTTCTTTTTCAGTGTAGCCTTTAATGGCTGTACATTTCCCTATGAGCACTGATTTTGCTGCATCCCATAAGTTTTGGTATACTGTATTTTCATTTTCATTCATCTCAAAGCATTTTCTAATTTCTTTGGTGAGACTTTCTCATTAATTTCCATGTATTTACTACTTCCCAGTTTTCCTTCTGTTGTTGATTTCTGGTTTTATTCTATGGAGATCAGAGAAGATTCCTCGCATGCTTTTCATCTTTTTAAACATTAGGAACACTTTATGGACTAACATTTGGTCTCTCCTGGTGGGTGTTCCACAGGCGTTTAAGAAGAATGCACACTCTGATGTTTGGGGGGACAGTGTTTTATGTATACTTGTTAGATCTAGTTAGTTCATAGTGTTGTCAAGTCCTCAATTTAGAGTAACAAAGTCTTGTCATTGAGAAATCAAGTGCTGAGTGACTAGGCCTTGAATCTGGTGCCCATAAACCTGAGTCTAGTCTTTCTAGGTGGGAGGGGGTTACTCTACCCAAGATAGTATGTTTGTATTTTACAAACTAATATATGACTTCTATACAAGTTCACAGAAGACAGAAGCTGGAGACCTATGGCCTCTGTATTTGTTGGGTTTTTAATTTCTTTCTTTTTTTTTTTTTGCAGTTTTTGGCTGGGGCTGGATTTGAATCAGCCACCTCCAGTATATGGGGCTGGTGCCCTACCCCTTTGAACCACAGGCGCCGCCCTGTGTTTGTTGGTTTTAAGGGATGTAAGAACAGGAGGATGGTGTGTGCTGCCTTTAGTTTAAAAAAATCATGGTGCACAGATCTGCCATTATAGGAAGTATTATTTATCATAAGCCTAACTCAAATAAGCAATACTAGCCAACACATTTGAGGTGAACCTATGATCATTTATTTTAAATATTGCATATTTGCCTCATACCAGAACTTTTAAAGCCATATATTAAAATAATTTTAGGAATATGAAATGCAGAAAACAAAAGAGGAAGACTTTCTGAAGTTATTTGATAGATGGAAAGAGGAAGAAAAGGAGAAACTGGTTGATGAAATGGAAAAGGTCAAGGAGATGTTCATGAAGGAGTTTAAAGAATTAACTTCTAAGAATTCAGCTTTAGAATATGTAAGTAATTACAGGTGGGAATTCTCATGGTCTTGGTTGCCTTGAGAGGTGGTGTTAGGTAGGTATTGTGGCCAGAGGATACAGGATCCTTTACCATGCCCTGGTGTAGACTCCCCCCCGCCCCCCAAGAGTCTTGAGGGAGTGTGAGGCACACAGGAGACACAGCAAGGCAGAGATGTCCTTTTGCTAAAGGTGGGAGTTTGGCCCAATCCCCCTGGTTGAATACTCATGGGGCGCATTTGGTCAGATCATAGAAGAAGGTCCTTTTTTTTCTTATCTGGTTAGGTTAGCCTTGAACCATTATCTCCTTTCTGAGTTTTGGAATTTCCCACTGTCTGTGTGAGAAGGAGGAAGCAGACCCTGAAAGACAGAAAGAGAACCTTTGCCTGGCCCCCTCCTCACCCAGACTGAATGAGCTGCCCTGCTCCCTGGAGGAGCAGCCCCGGTCCACCCTGCCCTGGTCACATACAGGGAGATGCCCAAGCAGCCAATCAGTGACCTCCCACGAGAATTACAAGCTCACCTGCAGTTTTCGAAGGTCCTTGAGCTCCCTCTAGGGTCTGACAAGTTCTATATAAATGAAAATAGAGAGATATTTTTAGAATTCGCCTAGGTCTCTCTCTAAAACTCCTTAAACTCCAGCATGGAGAGTGACAAACCTCATAAGCCCCATGGACTAAATCTGGCATACCACATGTTTTCATATGGCCTAAGAGCTAAGAATGGTTTTTATGTATTTAATTGGTTGAAAAAAAAGAAGGCTTTCAAGTGACACGTAAAAATTATATGAAATTCACATTTCAGTGACCTTAGATGAAGTTCTACTGGGACACAACCATGCTCATTCATTTATACTTCCTTTTTCCTTTATTAGTCAATTTATTTCGGGTTAATGTGAGAGTACTCTTTGACACTTCTATCTGTGGTACTTTTGTGCTGCAGTGATAGAGTTGAATGCTTTGTCTGAGACCTAGTGTCAAACTATTAATACCTGGATGAGATGGTGTCTGTCAGGTTCCTCCACTGAAAAGTGTCTCTCTTCCCACCCTTTGTGCACTATTTATTTATTTATTTATTTTTGAGACAGGGTCTTACACTGTTGCACCATTTGATACAGGTGGCACCATCATAGTTCACTGCAGCCTCCACCTCTTAGGCTCAGGTAATTCACTTGGCCTCAGCTTCCCGGTTAACTGAGACTACAGGCCTGTGCCACCAGGGCCCAGCTAATTTTACTTTTTGAGATGGAGTCTCACTATGTTGCCCAGGCTGGTCTCAAACCCCTGGGCTCAAATAATCCTCCTGCCTTGGTTTTCCTAAGCCTTATAGGCATGAGCCACTGTGCCCAACTCATATTATACTTTTTAAAATGAAGTCACTGTGAGCAGCCCATATCTAAGGAGTAAAGAAATATGCTCCTCTAACTTTTTCTTGTTCAAGTTTACCTTCTATGATTTTCTGAGAATTTTGGTTACAAGTAACTTTGGGAGCAACATCAAAGGTAAAGGGTAAAATTAAAATATTATGTCCCCACTGATATTATTCCTGGACATTGTTGGCCTCTCACAAAATCATCTTAGAAGCTATCTGCACCCAGGTTTTCTGTTTCTGGCCTCTGTCTGGTGCTCGTCAAATTTTTTCAGGCCCATTGTCTAAGAAGGTTAGGTTTTCCTTTCCCTTTTACACCCTGTGCATATTCTGATGGGAAAACCAGAAAATAGAAACAAGCCATTTGAACCACGAGGAAGGAGGAGTATCCAGGAGGAAAGTCAGCTGTGAAGAGGGCTGCATGCACCCCAGTTTTGTTCTCTGCTCCAGTCTTAACCAAAGTCTGACACTTGTGATCTTGAATGTTATCTTACAGCAACTGTCAGAAATCCAGAAGTCCAATATGCAGATCAAGTCCAACATAGGCACACTGAAAGATGCACACGAGTTTAAAGAAGACCGTTCGCCGTATCCCCAGGATTTCCAAAATGTGATGCAGCTTCTTGATAATCAGGTAGTAGAAGTAGGCGCCGGCTGCAGTAGGCGCCTTTCTTTTCTTAATGGAGTAATTTATAATGAACGTCGTCTGCAGAAAAAATGGCTCTTTTAGTGCCCATGAACACACCTAGCTCCTTTTTTCTTGGCACCTAAAATGTGTAAGAGGTGTTCAGGACACGCTTGCTGTGGGCTAATAGATGTGGATTCACAAGAGTTGGCAAAGTTATTTTCTTTCTTCCCTATTGTAATGCGAACTTGAATTAGCTAGGACTACCTTGGTTTCGTGCTTTCCTATTTGAGATGTAGATCTCCATTTCCAAAGGTGCAGAAAGGCATTAAAGCACCCCATATCTTTTCAGAGCTTAAATATACTGCTACATTGGTGAACTGAAGATTTTTTACATTTATCAAACATAATGACTTTATTTGGAAGGGAACCTCTGTTGTCAGCACAGTCTTCACAAGGGTTATTTTGGTCACAGTGGTTTAGAGGAACAATTTTTTTTTTTTTGAGACAGAGTCTCATTTTGTCATCCTCAGTAGAGAACTACGGTGTCACAGCACACAGCGTCAAACTCCTGGACTCAGAGATTCTCTTGCCTCAGCCTCCCATGTAGCTGGGACTACAGGTGCCCACCACCACACCCAGCTATTTTTAGAGATGAGGTCTCACTCTTGCTCAGGCTGGTCTCGAACTCCTAAGCTCAAACAATCCACCCGCCTTGGCCTCCCAGAGTGCTAGGATTTTTTTTTTTTTAATCCAGGAAGCAAGTAGAGATTAAATTTTATTCAATTTGTTTAAATTTTTATTTAACATTAAAAAAATAAGCCTGAGTCATTATAAAAAAGGTAAGGGGTTTTAGAAATAGGGATGCTACTGTTTGCTTCCATGCTTGCGTCTTGCTGTTCTCTACCAAGTCTGCCTTCACCTTGGCAGCCAGGCTGACCGTGTCCCTGTCCTGTCTAAAGTCCTTCTGTTGCTCCCTGCTGTGATGTTGGTTTGGAACCCATGGACTCAGAAAACTTGGTGTTTCCTTTTGGTCCCTTAGGTTAGCAAATTAGCACCTATTTTTGTAAATAAAATTTTATTAGAACTCAGCCACACTCATTTGCATCTTTTTGTATGTTTTTAACTTATTTTTTGGGGAGGAGGGACAATGTCTTGCTCTGTCAGCTAGTCTGGAGTGCCGTGGTGCAGTCACAGCTCACTGTAACCTGGAATTCCTGGGCTCAGGCGATCCTTCTGCCTTAGCCTCCCAAGAACTGGAACTATTCGTGCATGCCACCACGCTTAGCTAATTTTTAAAATCTTCTGTACAGATGAGGTTTCATTATTTTGCTCAGGCTGGCTTTGAGTTTCTGGCCTCAACCAAGCCTTCCTAGGTCTTCCAAAGTGCTGAGATTATAGGCGTGAGTCACCATAGCCAACTTGTACCTTACATAGGCCTGTTCTCTCACTACCAGTAATTGAGACTGGGTTTTTTTGGCCCCCAGAGCCTAAAATATACTATTTACTATTAGCTTCTTGATAGAAAATCTTTGGTGACCCCTCCCTTACAATATAAGATTAAAACCAGGTACAACTGCATTTAAACATTTTCTACCAGATACAATACTAAAAAATGCCAGCTGAAATTTCACCAGATATTTAGATTTCATAGGTACTTACTGAAAAGTAGCCTTCCATTTGGGGTAGGTTTTATTGGGATAGTTGTGCATAGTTCTTTTTTCTTTTGCAGGAAAGCAAGTGGACAGCACGAGTTCAAGCTCTTCAACAGGAACACAAGAAAGAAAAAGATCGGGTAAATTAAGAATCCAATGGCCTGTCAGTGAATCTTTTTTTTTTTTTTTTTTTTTGGAGATAGAGTTTTACTCTCTTGGCCTAGGCTAGAGTACTATGGCATCATAGCTCATAGCAACCTCAAATTCTTGGTTTCAAGTGATCCTCTTGCCTCAGCCTCCCAAGTAGCTGGGACTATAGGCATGTACCATAATGCTTACCTAGTTATTTTCTTTTTCTTTTCTTTTCTTTTTTTTTTTTTTTTTTTTTTTAGTAGAGATGAGTTCTTGCTTAGGCATGAGCCACCACGTCCTACAAGAGGGTCATTTTTGAAAAGAACATTTTCTTCCCATTAAGGGTAATATTTGTCTACTTAAGATCTGTGGAGAAATGTGCTACAAATGTATAATTAACCAAAGGATTGAGGCCTTTGGCTCCCAGAGGCCACTCCTGCTCCACCCCGGCTGTTAACTCCTTCAGGCCAGCCAAGGGTGCCTCTCCTGCTTCCATTCTCCCCTCTTGAGGAAGGGCCTGGAACTTCCTCTAAAGGGTTCACCAGAATAAGGCAAGCCCACATACGATAATCTTCCTTTTCATTAACTCAAAGTCAGCAGGTTTGGGACCTTAATTTCATCTGCAAAGTCCCTTCACCTTTGCTGTATTCTGCTGGTGAGAAGCACATCCCAAGTCCTACCTGACCCCAGGGACTGCATCGCACAGGGCAGGTGCCATCTCAGAACTCTTCCATCTGTACCTTCCTCCAGTTTCTGTCTTCTGGTCACCTGCTGTCACTGTCCCTTCCCTGGCCTGTTCTCATCACCTCACACTAGTAGCTCTGATCAGTATTTTAAATAGTTTGCTTGTTTATTGTCTATCTCTACAACCATATCATCAGCCCTCTGAGTGGAAGGCTAGAGTTATAGCTCTCCGTTGTCTTCCTGGCATCCGTGAATGTGCCGAAAATGTGGTTGGCCCTTAGTAAGTACTTGCTAAATCAGCGTGGAAGGTGGCTAGACATCCAACAAGGGGATTATTCAGCCTTGTTTTGTAGATGGAAAAATGCCAATTGTGAGTTCAGAGGAGCCGGGATGGAAGGGTTGTGGGTCAGAGCACCACTTGCTAGAGGACACCATCTAGGCTCCTATTATGGACCAGGCAGCCACTGCTGGTGGTGATGATTATAGCTAGGACTCTGGTGTTCACTTCCCAGCATGTTTTATCCACACTGGCAAAGATGTAGGATCCCAGGATCAGTAGATGGTACTTTCTCTGAACCATAGGTGGCTCCATTGTGCAAGCAGTGTTCTCTGTTGTCCGTCAGTGTTATGTGGAAGTAAAAGTGGCTTGTTATGACGGCTCCTGTCCTGGTGTGCTGAAGCTGGCCTCTGTCAGCCTGTGAATGTGCATATTTCTTCTTAATCAGGATTTTGCTTTGTTTTGTTTTTCTGAAAGCTGGTTAACCAGCATTTAGAAATAAATTAGTGGGCGGCACCTGTGGCTCAAAAGGGTAGGGTGCCGGTCCCATATGCCAGAGGTGGCAAGTTCAAACCCAGCCCCCGCCAAAAACTACAAAGAAAAAAAAAAAAAAGAAATTAATATTTGTAGTTTACCATGTACTTAATCTTTCTAAGATTTCTGTGAGGGAGGCACCATCACCATTCCACAGGCAAGGAAACAGAGGCTTACAAAGATGCTGCCTTGCCCAGGGTCACTGGCATTTGAATTTAGGCCCTCTCTACTTGAGGGAGGTTGTAGAATGGTCACATAAAGGGAGAAGTGAGTAGGGGCCCT
>NW_003852429.1:5378335-5384100 GCF_000181295.1 Otolemur garnettii | reverse complement strand
CCACAACACCCGGCTATTTTTTGGTTGCAGCCATCATTGTTGTTTGGCGGGTCCGGGCTGGGGATTCGAACCCGCCACCTTAGGGGTACGTGGCTGGCGCCTTAGCCGGTTGAGCTATAGGCGCCGAGCCGAGAGGTTACTTTTCTATAAGGACAAAGGATCTTTCCTTCCAGATGCTCTAAGGTAGTGGCTCCCAACCAGGCATGCCCTGCAGAATCACTTGAGACTCTTTTCCAAAGGACACATGCCCAGCTCTACTCTCTAAGAAGATTCTGATTCAGTAGATAGAATCTGAGAAATGTGGATTTGGGAAAGAACAAACCAGAAACTACCTCAGCTATTCTGTTTTGGATTCATGGTTTGAACCACTGCTCTTAGATCACTGAGGTTCCTACTCTTGTTCTTCAGGTCAACTTTATAGCCTTGGTATTATATTTAGGGACAGAATTCAGATTTCCTTGTTAATCGGGAAGTGATTTTTTAATCCTGGGTCCTTTAGAGCCCACTGTGTTCCAGGCACCTGTGGGAATGTCAGTGGTCTTCTGGCTGGAGTGGAATGGTAGTTGTGGTTTTTACACTTCATCCCTAATCGCGATGGAGAGAAAGGCTGCTGGTGGTCGGAGGAGGAAGGGGAGGCCTTCCCTGGCTCCCACACAGGGCCTGTGGGAGTTTCGGTGCCGCCGCCAGGCTTCGCTGCTCCCTCGGCTGTGGGTTTGGCTTGTTTGGAAGCTGCTTACGTCTCCCTTCCTTTCTCTTAAACCCTAACAGAGGGGTGAATTCAATCAGGTTTAGTAATCTCGGCCTGAGACCTAACTATTAATTATTCCACATGATTGGTGCCTACTGTTCCCACAATGCACATATTGTATTTCTCTGTTTAGGGTAAGTTGCGTTCGCCAACTTTTTATTGCTTTACCTAGATTCTTGGCAGTCTTTTTTTTCTTCTTTTTAAATAACATTGGTAGGAGTTCAAAGGGAGTCACAGATAAGTGATGGCATGCCCTTTTGACCCAACGGAAGAGGAAGACGCTTAAGCGCTTGGGAGGTTGGGGAATGGTCACATAAAGGGAGGAGGGAGGAGGGGTGTGTGCTGCTCTGGGGGAGGAACAAGTGTCGGACTTGAAATGCTAGATCAGGAAAAATGGGCTCATGGGCTGCAAACCCGCTGGAATCATTTTTGGCCATCTCTTGGTTAGGCTCTTTCCTCTCCTCCCCCAGGGAACTCTTCTTCTGCACTTTTTTTAAACTCCTATGTCAGAGTGATGTAATACCCTAGTTTTTTCTTCACCCCCTTTGTTGGGACCTGGAACAACCTCTCCATGTTGTCAGTCAGATCTAGGACCTCAACCCTCCACTCTGGACATTTATACTGGCTTTCCTTATTTTCTGGCTTAGCCGTTCCCCGGGTTCTGTAAAGATATCGTGAAAGTTGTTCGCGGTGCCTTCCTTGGGGAAGAGTCTTAGTATCCCCTGGGACATAGAGGGTTCTTTTGAGGCTTAATCCGGAAGATCTTTCTAGCTCAACTCCACCCAGTATTAATCCCCTCGTCAGAGCAAGGGCATTTCAGAGGCTGGGCTGCTGACTGAGAGTGCTGATTCTGGAGCCAGATGTGAACATTCAGTTCTGGGCTGTGCCCCGTCCAGGTGTCTAGATCTGGGCTGCTTTACCTCTCTAGAGTTGAGTTTCTGAGTCTATCCACAACGTTGTGTTATTGATTGAACAAGATGAAGTGCTTATGCGGCACGTAGCACATAGTCCTCATCTATTAAAAAGAGCAGGCAAATGAGGGAATGCTGGTCTAGGAGCTCTTACATGCCCATCTCAGACACAGACACTTCCTACCCCTTTATCTGACCTGCACACTATGTGTCCACTCCCAGGCCTTAGACCTGGAATGTCCTGTGCCATAGTAACCAGGCTCATTTATTTTTTATTTATTTAAAAAAATTTTTTCTTGAGACAGGGTCATTGCCCAGGCTAGAGTGCAGTGGCATGATCACAGTTCACCATGGCCTGGAACTCCTGGGCTCAGACAGTCTTCCCACCTCATCCTGTGGAGTAATTGGGACTATGGGCATGTGCCACCATGCCCAGATAATTTTTAAAAATGTTTGTAGAGTCTTGCTGTGTTGCCCAGGCTGGTCTTGAACTCCTGGCCTCAGATAGTCTTTCCCACCTCAGCCTCCCAAAGGTATCACAGGTGTGAGCCGCTATATCCAGCCCTAAGTTTTTTTTTTTACCCTCTGTTTTAGCAACTTTCTGAAATTGCTTTAACTGCATTTTCCTAAATTATTGAAAACACTCTTGAATCCTTTTTGCCCAATCTATGTTCCTCCTGACATTATGTTTCTAAAGCTGAGTCTTTCTGTGCCCTGGGCCCTCCCAGTCCTTGCACCTCCTCTTTTCCTTCCTTCCTCCTCTCCTCTCCTCTCTCCTCTTTTCCTGTGCTCCCCATCACCCCCCTTCCTTTGCTCAGTGTACATTTATTGAGAACCTGCTAAGGGCCAGGGATTATGCCAGTTGCTGGGAATGTAAAAATAATTAAGACGTGCTCTCTGGCTGTGGTACATGTGGATGTGGGGGGCAGGACTGCATGGAAAGTATGGCATGGAGGGATGGGCGTAGCTCTGGGAGGGGCAGAGCTGTTCATCCTCCGCTATTGCTCATTGTGTGTAATTCTATGTAACGTGCTCGCCTTGGCTCAGCGGCTCACATTACCAGTGTGGTCTGTCTTGGGTCGTGAGTGCCCTGGGTACCTGATGAAGCTCCTAGTACAGTCAGGGCCTCCACTGAAGATCCTATTTGACAACTTGATGTTTGTGGGGCCAGCAAAGGAGACAGGGCACCTATATGACATCTACAGCATTAAAGAGATTTGACGTGTGCCTTTGTTAATTTTTTTCCCAGCTCCTGTCACATATAGAGAAACTGCGGACCTCAATGATAGATGATCTCAATGCAAGTAATGTTTTCTATAAGAAGAGGATAGAAGAGCTAGGGCAGAGACTCCAGGAGCAGAATGAGCTCATCATAACTCAGAGACAGCAGGTACGTGTGGCGCTAGCATGGCACTGTGCAACGCAGTTTATCTAAGAACATGTTTGTTTAGGTCAGAGCATTTGTAAGTGCTATAAAGTAAAGAAGATAGACTATTTTTTTCCCCTGGTGATTGCTTGTAAAAGTAAATGCAATAAAATAAAACTGGTTAAAGGTATTTAAAAATCCTGTAGAAAAGATTTATTCAGTTAGAATTCAAAATTAATTTGACTCAAGAGTTGATAAGAATGTCTTTCGGTAATTATTTTAAGGAGCAGTTGAGTCCCAATGCTACTTTTTTTTTTTTTTTTGGAGACAAGGGTCTCACTCAGTGGCCCTGGGATTGAGTTCCATGGCATCATAGCTCACAGCACCCTCAAACTCTTTGGTTCAAACTCTTTGGTACTTCAGCCTCTGGAGTAGTTGGGACTACAGGTGCCCACCACAATGCCCAGCTATTGTTTAGAAATGAGGTCTTGCTCTTATTCAGGTTGATCTCGAACTCCTGAGCTCAAGCAATCCACCCGTGCTGGGATTACAGGCATGAGCCACCACTCCTGGCCCCCCAATGCTCCTTTTATAACACTTTTGCCTCTGTGCTTTTAAATCCATGGGCCCCGGGTCTTTAGATGATTTAATGAAAAGGTTAATATACTTACATTATCTGTCCATTATCCAGTGTGTTCCTATTTTCAAACATGTATTCTTCTTTGCAGATTAAAGAGTTTACCAGTAAACCGTTAAACAGCGCCAGTGAACCCAAAGGTAAGTGGATAAGATCATAGTTCAGGAGGTGAGGTAACCTCCCTAAGTGTGCTGAGCATCAGAACGTGGGCCCTGCTGGTTTATGTATCCTAAGGTGGCATTCCTCTTTTTATTTTAATTTGAGAGCTCTGCTTACCACTACCTAGAGAGTTGAAGAATTATAACACTCTAAATTCTCATTTAACGGGATTTCATTGTTTTTATCAGAATATTATTATACATGTAACACTTACTTAGTAACCATTTGCCTCTTAATTTATAGACTGTAGGACAGAGTTATGCTTAAAAGCACAGGATCTGAAGACAGACTGGGTTCAACTCTGGTCACTGGTCCTCTGTGGCTTTGTGAATCCTGCCTGAGTTTCCTCAGGTCTACAGTGGGAATATTAATGGTGTCTTTGTCCCATTTTGTGCTGCTACAGTAGATACCATAGGCTGGGTAATTTATAAGGAACTGAAGTCTCTGAAGACTGGCAAGTCCAAGAGCCTGGTGCCTGTGCCTGGCAAGGTTCACCCCACAATGGAAGGCATCATGTGGCGATCTAGCATGCAAGACAGAGAGAGGAAATCCATCCAAGCTCATCCTTTTTAATCAGCTCCCGCAATAACTAACCCAGGCCCGCCACTGTTGCCTTGGGGACACTATTAAAAAGGCAATTCAATTTCAACTTGAGTTTTAGAGGGGACATTCAAACTATAGCAAATAGTGACTATAACATGGGTTTGTGGTGAGGATTAGGTGAGATAATGTGAAGCAGGCCTGTTAAACTCTCGTTAATGACAGCTATCATTATTGATATTAAACTCCTAGTGACTCTGTAGTCCTGTGAAGGCTTGCCACATTATTCTCACTTGTGGTGGTTTGGAGGTTAAAGGTTCGTTCTGAGCATAGTGTGGGTATGCATGCTACTAACTGCAGCAATGGTAGCCTGACAGTTCTCTATGTCATTCAAGAACCAGACCAGAAGGGAGCCTGGGAGCCACAAGTACAGGGTCTCATTGAAGCCCGGAAGCTGCCGTCTGCTTCCTGTGCCTCCCAGAGGTACCAGTCTTGGTTTCTGCACATTTCAGATCATTAAGGAATCTTCATCTACTTGAGGGGTATCAGCTCAGTGTGAGAGCGAGGTTTCTTGCCTTTCGCTCAGAGAGATCATTGAAGAAAAAAGTTTGTGATGCCTTCCACTGTGGAGTGACCCTTACCAGACCCTTAATTGCTCTTTGAATAGCAAGAGCCTAGGTAGTGAGGGATACCTGTATATAATAACTCAGATACCATAAGTGTTTGAAAGCAATTTTAGGAAAAAAAATTTGCTTTAAAAGGACTTATGTTAAACATATTTATTCTATTGGGTGAGACGCTATATATTGGTACATTTTATTTATTGTTTTTCTGGGGAATAAAAATTAGGATAAGGGCTGCCAAAATTTAATCTGTACCTTATGATTTTCGTTACTACTTTTTTTTTTTTTTTTGTCATTTCAGGGAAGGCTTTAGCCTGGCAAAGTTTTGACTCTAAGCCAACTGCCCCAGCTGTACCAAGTAAGTTTCTATAATAGGCTCAGGGCTCTAAAGGTATCTTTCAAGTACTAACCCAAAAGAGAACTTCTACTTATTTGTTATTTTTAGAGACTTTTCTTTGAAAACCAGCATATTTAGAGATTGCATAATGATTTATTTTTGATTTGTGGCTTTGACCTAATTCTAAAACCCAAGACTGTAAATATCCTCGTGATTTTGGGGTGATTTTGATTAGCCATAGCTATTATGTCACAATTTGTCATATAAAGGGATAACTAAAAATTCCTTGGCATTGCTCCAGTTTATGCTTTTAGATTTCCCAGAGTGACACACTGTGTGACTGTGCCACTGCCTGCAGTGGCCACTGCATCTTGGCAATGCCGAGACTCTTGCCACTGCAAGCTTTAAACAGGTGTCCTGTCTGTCGTCACTTGCAGTCAGCTC
>NW_003852429.1:5371352-5378191 GCF_000181295.1 Otolemur garnettii | reverse complement strand
GGGAGCTGGTGATGGTGGGGATGGGATCTGCCCTGGAGGAGCCAGGACTGAGGCTGGCACTGAGTGAGGACACCACACGCGTGGGGTGGGAATCATGAAGGGACTGCACATAGTAACAGGTGGACATGAGTAAGCATGTTTTGGAATTTGGCACAATTGACTGGAGAACACCAATGTTTTGAATACTCAGTTTTTTCAGGTGCTTCTTGAAGCTCCTTTTTTTTCTTTTTTTTCTCACTTAGAGACCAAGTCTCACTCTGTCACACAGGCCATAGTTATAGCTCACTGCAATCTCCAATTCCTGGCCTCAAGTGATCATCCCACCTTGGTCTCCCAAAGGGCTGGGATTACAGGTGTGAGCCACCATGCCTGGCCTCTGGAAGCTTCTTGATGTTGCACCTTGAAACTGAAGAGGTTGGGGGGTAATGGGGAGTTTAAGGCCAAGAGTAGAGCTAAGGGGAGAGGAGAAGCTAGACTCATGTATCTTGTGAAATTTTTAAAAAGAAGAAAAAAATACATTTCAGAAAAGGAATGAAAGGTCCAGAGATTAAATTATTTGAACAAAAAAAATCTTTGTCAGCCAACTAAACTCAAATATACCAGTAAGAAAAACACACCCAAACTATATTTAGTTAGGGCAGTTTTCTATAAATGGCATGCTCAGGCCCCCTGGGATATGCACAATGATCTGTTGGGATAAGAGAAAGTAGTTATTAAGCTCTTTTTCTATGTTAAAATCAAATATTTTTCATGTTTTAAAATATACATATTTGTATCATAGGATATGTAGAATTTAAATAAATGACATATGTGCCGATTGGAGGTAACTTTTACTGACTAGAGCATATGGTCCAAAAATTGGATGCCACTGGCTCTAGAGAATTCCAGATTGGGGGAAGGAGGCTCATATACAGCAGTCCCTTCACAAGAGGGGCCTCTGCTTTGTGACGAGCAGGCAACAAAGGGCGGCTGGCTTGTCCCCATTTCTTCTCTTGCCATGGAAAAGGATCTAAAAGCCACAACCATGGCCCTGGTGACAGCCGGGAAATTTCCTTTTTTTTTTTGAGACAGAGCCTCAAGCTGTCCCCCTGGGCAGAGTGCCGTGGCATTACAGCTCACAGCAACCTCCAACTCCTGGGCTCAAGCGAATCTCCTGCCTCCGCCTCCCAAGTAGCTGGGACCACAGGCGCCCGCCACAACGCCCGGCTATTTTTTGGTTGCAGCCGTCATTGTTGTTTGGTGGGTCCGGGCTAGGGATTCGAACCTGCCACCTTAGGTGTACGTGGCTGGCGCCTTAGCCGGCTGAGCTATAGGCGCCGAGCCGGAAATTTCCTTTTACTTAAGAGAAAGCACACGTGCTGTGTAGTTTAAGGTCAGAAAATCCAAATCATAAAGTGAAAGGCAGAGATAGGCAGTAAACCAGCCCCCATCCCCAGCAAAAGGAAGGGTCTGTAATGTCTAATATGAGGCAGACGTGGCTGACCTATCGATCCGTTTACTGTTGGTGACTTAGACACTAGTCATTCCAGCCCTGATTTACTACCTCTTCCTTCACAAGGGAATGAATTCTATAGTTTAACTTTAGGAAGAAGACCTGGTGGTGATCAGTTTTAACAAGATCAGAGCTTTTAATTCCACCAGCCATAACAATATCTCTTACAATAATATTGTAAGAAAACGATTAATATTCTGGGTTTTCTTTTCTCCTTGTAGAGGGCTGGATAGTGACCAATGTAGGCTTCACAGACTAGGTGGTCTGTTTTGCAGCTCCTCAACTTTGCTGTTGTTGTAAGTGCAAAATCAGCCATAGACAATACTACAATGAATTAGCTTGGCTGTATTCCAAGAAAAACAGGCAGTGAGCTGTGTCTTTCCCAGGACCTGTTGTTTGCCAAACCTTGATCTCTAGATTATACAAGTTGCAAATGGGTTTGCAAGCCATATTTCCAGAAGTTGTTAGCAATTTACCAATAGTTAGGAGCTCAACATTTTAACCAGCATTGTAATAACAAAAAAGAAAAAATGTATGCCTACTGAAATAGCTCAAATACTGGTTTGTGGCCTGTATTTTTAGAGATAGGATTAAACAGAGGGCCATTCATTAAGAATGGTCAAATATTGGAAGGGCTGTGGAGTCTAATTTTCTGGAGACATTTAAAATGGAGAGTAAGTATTTCATCTTACTTAGTTCAGGTAAGCCCCTCTTTGAAGGCTCTAGCTAAGTTAATGTCTTCACATGGTGTCTTCCAGCTCAGTGATTGGAGTGTACTTCAAAATTGGTTTATCATGCATGAGTGTTCATTACTGTGTTATTCATGTTAGCTGAAAAGTGGAAACAACCTAAATGTCCATCAGCTAATGAACAGATAAATAAAAAGTGTTCTGTTCGTACAATGAAATGAATGTTCCTTGGCCTTAATAAAAATACATGCTGCTATTGAAACATGCTACAATGTAGATGAACCTTCAAAACATGAGGCTAGTGAAGGAAGCCAGACACAGGGGCCCACCTAGAATATGATTCCATTTACTGTATGAAACATCCAGAATAAGACATTCATGGAGGTAGAAAGTAGATTAATTGTTGCCAGGGGATGGGGAGAAGAGAGAAATGAAATGTGATTGGCTAAATGTGTACAGGTATTTCTGGGGTAGTGGTGATGAAAATGTTCTAAGATTCAAAAGCAATTATGGTCACACAGCTCTCTGTGAATATGCCAAAAATTACGGAATTGAATATTTTTAAAGGGTAAGTTACATCTTAATAAAGCTATTATTAAAAATTAGCTTAGGTTAGTTTTGTAGTATCTTTGTCCCTTGAAGCATCTGTCCCTCATAGCCCGTTACATATCTTGATTAATTTGAGGAGTGTCTGGTTGTCATCATGTTTAGATGTTTACACTTTCATTATGGAACTGTGAACTTTTTCTTTTTTGTGCTGTTTCAGTGAACGCTCCAGCCCCACAGCCCTTGGAAGCTAAATCAAGTCTCACAATGGCACATGGTAAGTTTCAGCAATAGTCTCAGCATTTTATGTGCAGGTCCCTCTCTCTGAGTTAGATAACTTATTAACCAAAAGTGCTGGGGGGGTGTGTAATTATGTAAAACAGGAAGCATTTTAGTGGATTGCAAAACAGTTATTAAGACTGCAGTCCTGGTGTAGAATATTTCTGTAAACTGCATGTATCTATCAGAAGTCATCAAGTATAAAATGTATATATTGCCAGATTCCTACAAATAGAAACTGTAACCTTCAGTAGTACTTCGATGATGATTTTTGTGGAAAATAGCAGGTATTCAGTAAGAACAAGGGTGACCTGCTAATAGATCAGCCAACCAGCACTTGCCACAGGGCATACGTGGTTGTTTTTATAACTTTGAATGTGGCAGCAAGTCACCTTCTTTAAACAAACAGTTTCAAAGATTGGTTGGGAAAATCTAGAAAAGACATGTGATGGAAACCAAAGGAAAAAAGTAGGAACCACTGGATGAAATCACTGCCAGGATCCAGTCCTTGGACAGGATCGATAGATGGTGTGAATATGTGTAGATACTTCACCTTTATACAGGTAGAGCCCTTGGGAGTTTTCATAGTATGTTCTTAAACATGTAGTTTTCCTGTACTGGGCTATATGTTACAAATGAATTAAGATGGGAAGAGGACCGCCTCCCTCCTGTCTCACAGTTGCTCTGGAATCTCTTAATGATCACGGCATTCTCAATTTGGCCTTTTAATAGGTTAGACTTAAATCCATGATCTAACTTAGTAGGACTCCTTGTCTTCTTAAATATTGTGGTCTGGATATGATGGTCTTTAGTAATGATCCTAAACCTTTTTACTCATGATTGACCCTGAAGTGTTTATTGCACCTTATCTTTTTTTTCTAAGATCATTTCAGGTGGATCATTGTCTTAAGTAAGTGATCACAATATGTACTGTATACATTTTCCACATATTGGATCTTCCTATTTATAAGTGTTTTTTAGAGCATACAGGGTTTTTTCCCCCCTTTGGACCAGTAACAGAGATAAAATGCACATTGGACACAGACAAAGTCACTTTAATATTGAGTATACAAGAAAGTCATCTCTGCAGTTATTCTCTATTCATATTATTTTATGTTGGGTCTAAAATCTCTCTGTTGCCTTCTTTTGTAGGGTTGAATTTTATGAGCATTGCCAGCCACTTCTTTTTTGTATTTCAAGTGTGTTTTAGTTTCCTTTACTTTTTACCCCACTTTGTTGTTATTGTGACATTATATAAAGCCTGTATTTTCTTTGTCAGACATTTTCATTGCTAAACAAAGGATACACCGTGTGGGTACACTAAACTATTTGGGGTTAATTTGAGAGTCCTGGCAAATCTATCATTTATTTCTAAAACTCATGTCCCATGCAGACCCTGCCCTGATTGGCCCAGGGCTGCACGAATCAGTTAGGCCCCTTCCTAACTGAGACTTCCTAACTGAGTCCCTAACTGCTGGGACTGAGATGCTAGTTTTAAATGCCAGGGAAATCTGGCATAGGGCCCACTGCTCTTGGATGGAGATCAAAGCTGATTTGTGAGCATCTCTGTGGCAGGAGCTAAGAGGGGACTAGGCCGGGCCCTGCCCAAGTCCCTGGCCTAGCCAGGCCAGCTTCCCCAGGGCTGTGGAAGGGAGGTCAGTCACAGGTTGCTTAACATTCCTTAGGCTGGTTACCCTCCATCCTTTGTTCCATCTCAAAGTTTGATGACAGTGTTCACCACGAAAGATGTGATTCCTCACTGTCTTACATCAGATTTCCTGGGAAACAGACTCTGAGGGAGAGGTTTACCATTGAGGTATAATGCCATTTGTACAGTACCTGTGACTGGGTGACCCAGGCACAGTTTCAGTGGAGAGACATCCACGAACCCAGCCTGGGAGCTGTAGAGCTGGGATGGACACTTGAGGTTGGCCTCCACTGAGGCAGGCAATAGCCTTTGTCATCATCCCTGTAATGGTCCATTTTGAGATGTGGGCTGCCCCAAGGGGAGGGTAGCTGCTCCCTTCAGCTGAGGGCAGTGGGTAGAAGGGATGCCACTGCCAGCTGCCAGGGGCCAGCATTGCCGGCACTTCTGCTCTGAGGGGGCCTAGGTAAAAAATGGGGGTTCTGATTCCTCCTGCTTTCCACTTTGCTGCCTCAGCTGAGCAACATAGGCAGCGAGTTCTGAGGCTAAGGCCATCCATGGGATGAAACACGGGTTCTGGGGAAAATAAACAATTGTGCTTGATTGCCATACACTACTACCAGTTTTTCCTGGTAAAAACTTCAAAGTCATTTTTACTAGGACTTTTAACACTGGAAAACACTGTGCTCATGGAGTTCTACCTAAATTATGGTATTACACTGCCCAGAAAATCATGTATCCTTTGTTGTTAAACTAACCCACACACTGGGTGCCTTGCGTGATAACATCGTTCCTTTGAGTGGCCAGGCAAAATGACCATCTTTGAGCAGTGAGGATGCAAAATAACCACTTTCCAAAGCCTACGGGCACCACTAGGTTCTACCTACACAGAACTCTCCTTTGATTAGGTCTGTAAATTGTATAGGCTTGTGTATACCTGACTAGTTGTGGAGCTAGAACAAGAGCCGAGAAAAACAGAAATTAATAATGGGAAAGTCCCCCTAAGCCTTTGAATTATGTCATAATTTGTTTTCAATAGGCAGAGGCATTTTTGTTAGGCTTTATAATTATTATAGTTTATTCTCCAAGCAAATATTTTAAATCTTGAGATGCAGAAAGTTAATACAGCCCTTTGGTGTAAGCAGTAGTTTACTGTCCCATATGTGACAGTGCTATATATTCTAGAGCTCTGGTGCTGTGGCTCTTACCGGAAAGAAAACTGGCTTCCCCTTCTGAGCACCGTTGGCCCGGACAGAGCTGCAGAGCTGGGGTGGGGCCCATTGAAAGGAAGTCTCAGTCTTAGACCCTCCAAAGGAGACTGGGGCTGATCCCTGTCACGTGACTCTATTTATGTGCAGTCACATGGGGAAATGTTCGGATGTGGCTGACATCTTAGGTATATATCCTGGGAAAGTTTGGGAGAGTCTTTAGTGAACTCTTCTTCCTTAAAAAGGCGTTAAGATGCCACTTGTCATTACACCATTTTTCCGGTGGTGTCCCGCCCCTTCTTGCCCACCTTCCTTCAGCACCTCCACACCTCTGGGTAGTGGTGGGTAGTTATGAGCCACTCATAACTTGCATATCTTGCCCTGTGTGCAAGGCCAAGGCTGGGTACAACAGAGCTATAGAAGTGATCAGAAACAGAGTCTGTCCCCAAGGAATGTACAGTCTGTAAATGAGACCACATGCTTATAATTATAGTGCAAGGTGAGAAGCATTAATAACAGAGAGATCCAGGCAAGGGAGATGGCTGTGTTCTGGAAGTTGATCTGAAAGCAGTTTAAAGTGCGTTTCTCTCATATAGCCAGGGTTAGACATGTTGACTAGCTTGCTGGGCAAGATACAAGAACCTACTTATACATACCTAAATCACTCTGTTCATCAGTCTGTCTAGTATCTATCTAAAATAGAATACTAAAAACACCCTTTATAAATTAAAAATCCAGAACTCCAAAGCAGGAGGCATTAAATCTGAGACATTTATAAGCCTTTAGATCCCTGTCTGGCCACCCAGACCTGGTGAGCATTTGATTATTGTTGGCCACCGTTGGCTGTTTCTACCTTGGCCTATTACCCACTTGGGAGTCTGTAGTACAGTGAAATGACCTCACCTACGGGGTAAAGGCGGAGAGCTAGAGGGGAGATGCCCTATGTCAGTCTCCAAGCTGAAGGTAGGTAGGCCACGCAC
>NW_003852429.1:5359582-5371067 GCF_000181295.1 Otolemur garnettii | reverse complement strand
GTACGTGGCTGGCGCCGGGTTTAGTTTTTTTAATGCTCCCTGCGTGTATGCATGTGACATTTCCCTGGGAAAAGTCATCCAGAGACCTCATCTCCCAGCAATTGTGGTTGTGAGGAGAGATTGGGACAGTCTTCCTTCATCTGCCCAGCTGTGGGGCCAGGGCCTTCTCCAGCCCACAGCCTTGCCCCGGGGGTGGGGGTGGGGGTATCTCCAAGAGCAGAGAGGTCTTCAAAGACAGCTTAGAAATGTGCCGGTGTGTGAAAATGGCTCCTTGTTGTCCTCACACATTGATCTTCTCGGTCTTGCCACTTGAAGACCCTGGGGTTAGCGCTGGGGGCAGGCGGAAGTGGGAATCCCAAGGCCTCAGGAATTTCTTATTTTCACGGTTGAAATACTGGATTTGCATTAGTTTTCTACTTAGCCCCTTGATCAGAATATTTTATAAGTGACAAAGATCTTTTGCATTTGTGCCCTTATGTCTTAAAAGACTAACTTCAACCATTCAGTAGATGAATGAGCAACTTTAACTCAATAATTTAAAAATATAGTATCCTTTGAGTGGAGTTAATGGAAAATGCATAGAAAAACGATGAAAAGTAAACAGTTTTAACTGATGGCCTCAGTATTTTTTTTCTACTGAATTATTGCTATTTAGGCATGACAAGAATACCATAGGATTATATCTTTGAAATGGTTTGAATGGAAACTGATTTTACTTCACTGTTGTGCTGTTTATACTGTCCTTATTTTTTCTCATTAACAGAACAGGCATTCTCATCGCACATACTAGAGCCAATAGAAGAACTTTCAGAGGAAGAAAAAGGTAACAAAGGGTTTGATCAGGGTTAACCTGCATAGATCATATGCCAAAATCCAGGCCTTGAAAATAAGAGCCAGTGGTTTTTATCATAATGTATCAAAATTAAGAAAAACATATTAGGTTTGGATTTTATTTGTTATTAACCCCCTAATATCCTGCTTTAGTGTGTTCTTACGCAAACAGATGAAATAAATTCCCTGCGTCAGGAAACTTGAAAAAAAATTAAGTCTTTATTTCAACGCAGATATTGTCTGAGCAGATGACAAGTTGACATACTTGTGTTTTGACCCCGATAGTAGCAAAATATTTGTATCACAGTGGTGTCTCATACCCCAAATCTGAAATGACTGGGGAAGTACTCATTTTCAAATTATTTTTAATAGCAAGAAAAGTATAATGTGTAAGCTCTGGATGTGGAATATTTATATGCTAAATAATAACTTTGTGGTAGAAATTGGGAGCTGTTTGCAAGTTCAAGGGAGATAATTAAAATTATTACTGCTTACTCATTTTTATTTGACAATTCTAAAAATTATTTTCCATCATTATTTTATTTGTTTATTTATTTTGAGACAGAATCTCTCTCAGTCGCCCTTAGTGGAGTGTCATGGCGTCATAGCTCACAGCAACCTCAAACTCTTGGGCTCAATCGATCATCTTCCTCAGCCTCAGGCATGTGGCAGGTGCCTCAGCAGGGACTACAGGTACCTGTCACATGCCTGGCTATTTTTAGAGATGGGGTCTCGCTCTTGCTCGACTGGTCTCCAACTCCTAAGTTCAGGTGATCCATCCTCCCTGACCTCCCAGAGTGCTGGGAGTATAGACGTGAGCCACTGCGCCCAGCCCATCAATTAATTTTTAATGTTAAATAGTGTCTTTAAGCATCCCTATTGGTTTCCCAGAAACAGAATGAAAAGATCTTACCCTTTTTGAGTTCTGAAAAATGGCACATTATTTTACTTACAAGTAACATGCTTCCTCTTTCTTAAATACATATCATTTATCAAGTCCAAGACTTAAAATCTCTTATCCTTTGGAGAATCTGTGAATTGTGTCAGGAGGCTTATGGGAAGGGTCACTTAATCTTGAAGCTGGAACCTCAAGCCATATAGTTCACACTCATTTCAAAAAGAAGTCAATGAGGGTTCCAAGAGAAACTGTGATTTGTACATTATCACCGAGAGTGGTCTTTTGACTTCGTTCCCAGCTCCACACACTGCGTCCCTCTGCCTGTGCTTTTAGAGTTCTTCACCAAATTTGAGACAGGAATTTGGGATCATTGACAGCAAAATCATCATTGCTTTTTGCCGCATTTGGGAGACTGGAGAAGTAATCCTTGCCACCTTCTCTTTGTTCACACCCAACTCTGGTGGGAGATAGGAGAGCTAAAAACTGTGGACAGTGCCCTGGGGGCCGTGTGTACCACATGGCCCCAGAAACCGATGACTGCATCCTCCTAGCACCTCCCTGGAGGCCACATGCTGGCAGCAGATTAATTGCCATTGATAAATTCCTCAGCTTGTGCAAACATTTTGCAGATAAATGCCTGTGAAGTTAAACTTGGCAGTGGCTTGCAAAAACACCATGGCTGTTACTAAGAAGTAACTTGCACATGTGTATTTTGTGTCCTTGCTTTTGACAGCTGTGCAGAGGCCTTCTGGATCCTGCTGTTTTATAGGAGATGAAAATGTGAGGGCCAGAACGGATCTGTCAGGCCATTTTATTTTTCAAAAACTTGAAACGCATGGATTAGGAGCCTGCTCCAGTTGCTGAGCTTAATTAGTGACAGCCTGGAACGAAAGTCCAGGTCGTCTGCTTCTATAACTCAATGCAGAGACAGGGAAGCCAGCAAGGCAGCCTTTGGGGTGACCCTGGTACCTCTCTGTTTTGTTATCCTCGTGTGAAAAATGAGGTTTATTACCCGGTGATGGATAAAGACCCTCCCAACTCCCGTTACGTTTTAATTTGCTTTGCACTACACTTACTTGCTTACCCTAAATGGTATGTCATATATCTGCTGTAAGTGACCACATACGTGGGCCCTTGTGCACGAGCCTGGCCATCTGCTTGGGTGTGTTTTCAGATTTTTATTTGAAGGAAATGCTAACCTCTACAAAGGTTTTTTCTTACTGGTCTTGGTGAGTGATATGTGCTTTAACTAAACTCTTGAGCTGTGATTTGGTTTTCAGGTGATTAATTCCACCTCTACATACAAACTTTATTTTTCTCTGTCTCCTCAACATTTTTCCTACTGCTTTTGTCAGCCAGCCCTACCCTTGTTGAGAGCCTTTACCCAAGGGTGTTTTCATTATTCATAAATGGTTCCCTAAAGAAAGCACCAAGGTAGATGTATAAATGAATTCGAGGACAGAAGGATATGTTTACTCTGCCATCATTTGGAGGAACTCAGTCATCAGAACGAACCTGTCACTGGGGTTGAGGGTGACCATGAACATATTAGCAAATGAATTCAACAACTGATACCCAAGGCTTTATGATTCCACTTCTAAACTGTAGCCAAGCCATTCTAGGCATTGCTTGACCCCGTGTTCTGGAGTAAACAGGGCTTGGAGCCTCTGTTTAGGCCATGCTTCTTTATTATTTGAGATACCAGACAAAGAATTCTCTCTGCATAGTCAGGGCGGGGTGTGTGTCATGGAAGCACCAGGACTTCCAGGCTCTCTCTTGGTGCTGCTTTATATTTTTTGCCCTGGACAGTGGAAGACGTGATGGCCACCAGAAGCCAAAGCCAGTGGCACGATGGCTTATAGCTAAGATTTTGATGGATTGTCATTTTCTAGGACAGAAGTGCTTTTTTTAGTGGTTTAGTGCAAATAGTCTTATTTGCAAACATGAATGGTTAAATAGCAACATGAATGCTGAGAATATATAATTTAAGATTACTTCTGACTTTTAATCATATAGAATCACATGCAATTTTGTAATTTCCATTTACTAAACTCTTAATAGCAAAATATAGAAAAGTATCCTTTTTCTTTCTTTCTTTCTTTCCCCTCCCCCCCCCCTTTTTTTTTTTTTTTTTTTTTAGAGAGAGACTCGGTCTTTCTTCTTGTCCAAGCCGGAATACAGTGGCACAATCTTAGCTCCCTGTTACCTTGAACTCCTGGGTTCAAGTAATCCTTCTGCCTCAGCCTCCCAAGTAGCAAAGACTACAGGCATGTGTGCCATTCTCTGCTTATTTTTTAATTTTTTGTAGACATGGAGTCTTGCCATGTTGCCCAAGCTGGTTTCTAAATTCCTGGCCCTAATGGACCTGCCCACCTTGGCCTCCCAATATGTTGGGATTATGGGTATGAACCACTATGCCCAACCTAGAAAAGTATCTTTATGTTGACTTTTTTTTGGGTTTCTATTTGATATACAAATTGTAATTTGACTAATTTTGCTTTCAGTAAAACCATTTATTAATTTTATTAATAGAAATATTTTTTGCTGCTGGTTTAGAAAACATCTTAAATAAAAAGGCATTTCGTTCAAGATCTTCTGTGAGTCCCAAGTGCTACAAACTCTAAAAATCCCATCTATAGAGGTGGTTGACCAGTAGAAGGGAGAGCTCAGCTGGCCTGCAGCCCACTCCTAGGGAATGGCATCCGGTGCTACCTTTGCTGGGCAAAATGCCTCCCCTGGAGACTGGCCTGTCCAAAATGGTAGTGCACTTGTCATATTTCCTCCAGATCTGGCTTTGTTCATTCACTAAGGCCCTGAACTACCAAGCACTGGGTCTTTTAAATCAAGTCTTTACTTTCCTTGGACATAAAGGCTCAGATTTTCAAAGCTCATTCCATCTTTCCTCTTCTCCAAACTCCTTTGAACTTGACACTTTGCTAGTGGGGAATAAAAGAGGAATTGGAATGGAAAAGGGAGAATGTGGCCTATCGTTGTTTTTGGTTCCTTTGTTTTCGATTACAGGTCGTTTTAAACAAATATACTTTTCCTACGACTTAGTGTTAACTTCATTTTCATCAATATGT
This sequence comes from Otolemur garnettii, assembly GCF_000181295.1. NCBI lineage: Eukaryota > Metazoa > Chordata > Mammalia > Primates > Galagidae > Otolemur > Otolemur garnettii. Next base: position 5,366,255 of record NW_003852429.1, on the reverse strand, counting down.
TGAGGTATTTTGAAGTTTTGTATGTTCTTAGGTTCTACTAAACTTATTACTTTTAGTTATTTAAAATTCATTAGGCTTTTTTTTATAAGATGATACACATAAATTCTAACTGAGCTTACAAATGAATTTTTCAGGAAATAGTCAACTAATTCTAGTGATATAACATTAAACTTTGAAATAATTTTTTTTCATTATATTCTATAGACACATATATTTCTTATATTATTTATCTAGTTAAAATTCAGTTAGGTGACCAAGAGTCTATAAAGACACTGAAGTTTTGAAGCAGACTTAAAATAGTTTTAAAACCTACATTGCTTATGCATTATATATTGTGCTGAATGACAAAAATATCCAAAAACTTAAAAGCGTTACAAATGCTTACTGGCTGCTTAAAAGTTGTACTTTGCCATTTTCTGCTTAAGAGATTTAATGTACTCGTTTAATTCTTTTTTATCACTTTTTTAAAAACTTTATTTCAGGAAGGGAAAATGAACAGAAATTAACTAACAACAAAGTGAATTTAAGGAAAGCTTTGAAGAGTAACCCCACCCTCACTAAGGAAATAAGAACAATCTTGGAACAGACCTTGGTGGAAAAACTAGAAACCTTGGGGATTAATGCGGTATGTTCATTCATTTTTGGAACACTTACTAGTTTTCTAATATTTTGTTTTCTAAATAAGAAACAATCTGAGAAAAGAAGAAGGCACATCACTTCTGTGCACATTTGGAGACCAGAGGGTAATGCAACCTACTTTATTTATCAGACACTGAGACTGTATTCACTGTGTGCCTGGCACATATCTAAAACCTTAATAAACATTAACTTGTTTAAATGCAGAAACAAATCTCTGCAATAAGTGACATTATTATCTTGACATTTTACAGAAAGGTTAAGTAACTTGATTAAAGTCACATGGCTAGGAATGAGGGAGCCAGGGTTGTAACTCAGCAGTCACAGCACTGCTTACTATGACCCAAATCCCCAAATCATTGCCTGTGACACAATCAGTACTTCATAAATACGTGTCCAATGAATGGGTGAATGAATTGTATTTCATATTGTTGCCAGATTGAATAATTTTGCTATATCATATTACTTATAAACTTTTTGCTTTTTACATTTTTTCTTAATATATGTAAAATGCACAGACTTTAACTGAACAACTTGATGAGTTTATGTACTTGACTGTATGTGTGTGTCTGCATATGCACCTATACATGTATGTATGTGTATACCACGTGTATGAACACATACTCATACATGGGCATACGTGCAGGCATGGGCATGAGCATGTGTATGTGAGGATGAGTATATATCCATATGTATATGCAGATACCTGTACATACATGTGTATACACAGGTCACTATGAAAGTTTTGAGACAGACTGTATTATCGTTCATTATTTCACTTCCAAGAAACACAGTTTCTGGTTCAGCAAGTTTCAACTTGCTTGGCTTATTGGTATGGTGGGAGGGTTTCATGTGTTCCCATTGGCACGGATTCTATGTTTCCTTATTTTTCTGTGTCCCAAAACTTTCATAATGACCCGTGTATATGGGTGTATGTGTGTGTGGATGTGTATATGCATGTATGTTTGCACATGGATGTGTGTATAAGTATATAATGTATGTGTATGGATTTTCTGTGTGTGTACAAGCTTGTACACTTATATGTATATATATGGATTTGTATGTACACGGATGTGTGTGTGTGTGTGAGATGGGTCTGTAACCAGCACCCAGCTGAGGAGACAGAACAGTTCCAATGTTCTAGAAGATTCTCATCTTTTTCTAGTCACTATCACTCTTTACTTCCCAACCAGAGCTGAAGCATATTCTGACTTAATTTTACTTGTTCTTTGATCTCTTCACTGTGTAGTATTCTGTAGCTTGCTTCTTTTGCTTATGATTCTGTCTATATGATGCATACCTATCGTTTCATGTAGTAGTAGTTCCTTCTCTATTACGTTGTGGTATTCTATTGTAAATATGAATATCCTGCGATTTATCTCTTCTGCTTATGGACATGTGGGTTTCCCACTTGGGGCTCTTGTTGGTTATTAATACTTGCACATGTCTTTTGGCGGACATGAGCATTCCTTTTTCTTGGATATATATCTAGGAATGAAATTGCTAGGTCAAAAGAGGATATACGTTTCATATAATAGGTATGGCCCAGTGGTTTTCCGAAGCATTTGTTACCATTCACACTGTTCTACAGCGTGAGCGTTCAGTTGTTCCACATCTTTCATCAACTCTTAATCTTGTCAGTCTTTTTCATTTCCACATAAGACTCTTTTTATAGGTAGGTTTTGACCACCCTTGGGAGCAGTAGAAGTCAAAGACATTCATAAAATGTTCCTATGCAAATTATTTCTTGAACCTGTAGTTTTTCATGTCTGTTGTTTCCATATGGTTTTGGGGTTTTAATTTTAATTGAGACATTCCTTTTACTCTAAGATTAGTGGTGGGTATGTGTGAGACAGTGTTATTAAATAAATAGCCCTTAACTGGTTTTCTTCTGTCAAGGGTACCATCCAGTTCAGATGAATTTTCTCAAATGGTCTGCTTAATTATGCTACTTTCATAACTGAAAGTCTCCTCTGATGACATTTTCTTCCCTGTGAAATAATCTTTCAGCTGTTTGAGTTGGCATTTAACCTCTCTTTCTCTCCCAGTCTTTGTAGTTTTAGCGTAGAGGATATGCCTTGCCTATTTCTGCCTCAAAGCCTACCTTTCCAACAAGGTGTCCCTACCCTAATCCCAACCCATCCAGAAATTCCTCCTTGTTTCTACTTATTTGACTCTACCCATTCTTCAGGGCACATCCCAGCCAACCTTTCAGCCTTCTCTGGCTACCGGGGCCACTGATGGCCTTTCTGTAGCCTCTATGAACCCATTTGGTCCTTATCACATGACCTTGAGTTGTTGATCACCAGTCATGATCAGTAATATATACACCTCATGTGCCCAGCTGCACTGTGGGGTCCTTTTAGGGCCAGGCCAGTGTGCTATATGTTGGTGTAGCCCCTCCTTACATGCATCTGGAGCCAAGTAGGGACAGATTGAAACATTAACACAGTTAATGCTGAAATATGCCCATGAATGAAAAACACCCCAGGATAGTTGATTAATTTAACATCTTACTTTTCCAGGATATACGTGGTATTCCAAGTGATCACTTTAATAAGGTGCTGAGAAATGTGGAATTGGCCAGATATGAGCTAGAAAGACAAATACCTAACATTCAGCAAATTCGAGAATTCCTTGAACATGAGGTCAGCTGTAAAATTGAGAAAACATTACTCTCTTCAGGTGAGCCTCTTACCCACTTGCCATTTCACTGTTGCAAATGGGAGCTTAATTTAACAACCTTTTCATGATTTGAAATGATTAGCAAATTTTGGCCCTTCACTTTACTGTTTGCACTATTAAGTGCTGGTTCTTGGATTTTATTTTTAAGTTAAAACAAATCCCTGGAGCAGTATGGGCTGCAAACCCTAGAGATGACTTGTTTGTTTTCATGGCAGCCTAAACAATATTATACTGTTTGGTTTTGCTTTTTTAATTTACTATTCATAAAGGCAATGGAGATTCACAAATGTCATTACTATTCCAGATAAGTTCAATGTTTCTCAAATGGATAACCTTTCGAATGGAGAAGTACCCAAAGGGATACAACTTCCTCCCAAAAGCAGACAGTTGATTAGACAAAAAGCTGTTTTTACAGATAAGACATCTGTTCCAAAGTGAGTATTTTCAACCCTTAAATTTTTTTATTAATGTTTGTCTTAGGCAGCCTAGGCTGCCATAACAAAATACTGTAGACTGAGCGGCTTTAACAATGGAAATTTATTTTCTCATAGTTCTGGAGGCTGGAAATTGGAGAGCAGGGTGCCAGCAAGGGTGGGTTTAGGGGAGGGCTCTCTTTCTGCCTTCTTGCTATGCTGCCACATGGTAAAGATAGAGTGAACTTTGGTCCCTCTTCCTCTTCTTACAAGGGCACTAATCCCATCAAGGGGGCCCCACCTTCATGACCTTATCTAAGCCTAATTAACACCCATAGGCCCTCTCCCAAGATATCATCACACTGAGGGGTTAGCATATGAATTTGGGGGAGACAAAAGAATCCATAACAGTGTTTGGCCCAACAGAAAATCACACTTGCAGTTCCCACCAATTCCCTTGTTGAAGGGAGACTTGTTGCTCCTCTCCCTCTACAGTGTATGTTCAAAGCAAAAATCATCAATTTTATAGACATTCGTGTTAAATTGTATTATTATTCACTCAGTCCAGAAATACATTATTTTCTCTATTGTTTTTTAGAATTAAGAAAAATTTCACAGAAGATCATTTTCCCAGAAAGTCTTCAGTTATTACGTGAGTACTAGTCAGTTCCCCAAGAGTTGGGAGTATTTTTTTAAACATTCTTTACACTGAACTTCCTTTCATTGTGAAGCAGTATGCTTATTGTGGTTGACTGAGCTGTAATTATTAATTGATCATAATTAATTTGTGGTTCCTTTGTGATGTGCTTTTTGTACCATGTCCTTTGTATACCATGTCCTTGTTTCTTTATCAGCTGTTACTTAAGGTATTAGCCCTTGACCACATTGTTGCCTCCATTAATAGGAGGGACCAGAGTGAGCTGAGTCACCCCCTCCCTAACCCTGCCACCTGCCCCAAGGTCATGTTCTCAGTAAGTGTGTGTTAAAACCAAATGGCTGATGTTGAGTTTCAATGGCTTAGATCCATGATAGCATAAGTTTGTTTCGAAAGGTATTTTAGTGTGCAGGCTCCTGGTGGAAGTTGATAATGTCCCTAGACCTTACTCTGTTGGGTTCTGTGAGGATACTAAGAATCTGAACTCAGTTGCTTATCTCTTATATACCACTGGTTCAGTCAATTACTTATTTCAGCCTGTTTTCGCATCTGTAATATGGTATGTTTTAAGCCTCAGTTTTCTTATCTGTAATAGGGAATATTGCTGCCTTTTTTACAGGATAATTCTACAAATTAAATGAGAATATATGAAAAGGGGTTGGCTCCGTGCTTAGTACTTGTGGGTACTCAATAAATTGTAGGTATATTATTTGTCATTAATTCTGAGTAAGACTAATTTTCTTATAATTGAATTTTATCCTCATTGCCTTATTCTGGAGATATCGATGCCATAAATATTTCTTCACTGAGGCGTTATATAGTAAAGACCAACAAATAATGGTTCATCCCTCAAAACTTCTCTTCATGTATATGATCTCGTAGAAAGGACTTTTATTTCATGGGATGTAGTAAGACTGACTCACCATTTACATGAATGACACATTGTCCAGAATGTAGGTGTTCAGTAAACCCTCTTGAACAAACACTGCTCTGAACTTCTGTTTCAGAGTTTAATTTAATTCATGGGCTAATACAAATGCGAATGCATACATAAGAGTACTGAGGGTACAAAGAGTATAAAGGTAAGTCATAAGTAAAATATACTATTTTAAAAGATGGAGTAGTTTTCTTGAGGAAAATGTTTTCTTCCACTGAGAAATGTTCCTCTCAGGTGTGTAAAACCAAAACTGTTAAGAGCACACACATTTGAGTTCAGAGGAGAAAGGTTGTAACTTCAGTCTGTTTGGGTGCACCCTACGCTTGGCAGCTCTTCAGCCTGTATCTAACTCCCAGGGCTCCCTGCCATCCTGGCTCACTGGGAATTCCCAGAGAAAGTTCTCACTACTTCTAAGAGGCATATCATTCATAAATCCTGAAACTTAAGGAAATAGCACCCCGTCTCGGTTTTGATTCACGTAGGACACCTCCCTTCAGTTCAGAAGAGGAGCTGGAGGACGACAACCTCGTCCAGACCTACATGTGTCCAGACCTGCTTCCTGTGCCACCACCTCACAGCTTGGTAAAGAACATCATCAAGAGTGACATGGATTGGACCGAGGAAAGTGAAACAGAGGACTCGGATGATTCTCCCAAGCCCACCGGTGAGCTTTTGTCATTGAGAAACCTTGTGGACATCTTATTGATGACACTAGTCCTCACCCAGGGGCACCACGCACTGGGAGTCTGAGCTGGGAGAGCATGTGAGGAAGGGACAGGGCTGCCCCGAAACGTGCTGCCTGAGCAAGCTGGGCAGGGCTGGGCAGGGCTGAGCAGCTAACCACTGTTGAAGGTGAGGAGAGGAAGGAGGTGGGGATGGCTGGTGTGTCGGCTTCTTAGGGCTGCGGTAGCCAAGTCCCACAGACTGGGTGGCTTAAAGGACGGAAACTTATTTTCTCAGTTCCGGAGTCTGGAAGTATAAAACCAAGTCCAAGTTTCCCATTCATATAACATCACTGGCCATGGTGGACCACTACGCCACCTCACTTTACCCTGATGACCTCCGTAAAGGCCCTGTCTCCAAATAAAGTGGCATCCTGAAGGACTGGGGTAGGACTTCAACATCTGAGTCTGGGGAGGCACAGTTCAGCCCAGAGCAGTGGGTGACTGTTAGAAGTGCTAATACGGGCTCGGTGCCTATAGCTCAACCGGCTAAGGCGCCAGCCACGTATACCTAAGGTGGCGGGTTCGAATCCCCTGCCTGGACCCGCCAAAACAACAATGACGGCTGCAACCAAAAAATAGCCGGGCATTGTGGTGGGCGCCTGTGGTCCCAGCTACTTGGGAG
>NW_003852429.1:5356402-5358834 GCF_000181295.1 Otolemur garnettii | reverse complement strand
CATACTAGATATAATTAATTTATTATAATATATGTAACTTGCATATACCATGTATATAATCATATAAAACGTAAGTAACTCGTTTAAAAATAATCCATATTGCTTTTGAACATACCCATATTAATATGCTATTCATGCAGGTTACCTCACTGAAATTGAAGTTGCTAACCACAAACTTGAATGAGACCATACTTCTTTGATTTAAAATGAAAACGTTTTGCTCCTAATCTAGAGGATCATGGGTTTTTTTGTTTTTTTTTTAAATTGAAAGTATTTAACTTTTGTTTCCAACCCCAAAATACATCACTTCGTTTTATTTTAAAAATACATAATTTTGTACAAAGCTTAGACTCCTTTCAGAGCTTTCTATACAGTTATTTTGGAACTGAAGATTGATGTAATTTTTAATTCTATTTCTATTCTATTCTGTTTCTAATTTTTATTGATCTTTTAGGAACCTCTGTAAAGACACTAACTGAAAAAGTTGAAAAGACGGCTCTGCTTCACAGAAATGTGAATAAACCAGTTGGTGGGGTTAATATTGCTGAGGTCTTTGTCAAAAAAGAAGAATCACAAGAAGAACTAAAGGTGAAATCACTTTTACTTGCTAAACATACATAAATGCATCGTTTAACAGGCGATGAAGTGATTGCAGTTTTTGTGGTGAAATATAAAACAAAGATGATTAGTATTGTAGAGGTTGAGATTTTCACCATATCTTGTTTTCAGTATGGCATTTCTTTCCATTCCATAGAGAATCAAAGATATTGGAGCAGTAACTGGTAATATGTAAAATGCTAATCTTGCAGATGGCTTATGTGGAGAATTGTGACTGGCTTAAATCTAGGGCCTCCAGATCCAAGTTCAGGAGCTTGTCCATTACCCTGGCATGTCTGTAGGGACTTTTCAGGGATTAGCTAGAGTCACTGGGGAGAGATGCTTCAGAAAGGTGTAGGTTAAGAAAGTCTATGAGGGGCTCGGCGCCTGTAGCTCAACCGGCTAAGGCGCCAGCCATGTACACCTAAGGTGGCGGGTTCGAATCCAGCCCGGACCCACCAAACAACAATGACGGCTGCAACCAAAAAAAAAAAAAAAATAGCCGGGCGTTGTGGCGGGCGCCTGTGGTCCCAGCTACTTGGGAGGCGGAGGCAGGAGACTCGCTTGAGCCCAGGAGTTGGAGGTTGCTGTGAGCAGTGAAGCCACGGCACTCTACCCAGGGGGACAGCTTAAGGCTCTGTCTCAAAAAAAAAAAAAGAAAGTCTATGAGGGCCGGGTATGGTGGCTCATGCTTATAATTCTAGTACTCTGGGAGGCCAAGGTAGGTGGATTGCTTGAGCTTAGGAGTTCAGAGACTAGCCTAAGCAATAATGAGACTCCATCTCTCAAGTGTCATGGCAGGTGTCTGTAATCCCAGCTTTTCATGGGGCTGAGGCAAGAGAATCAATCACTTGAGCCTAAGAGTTTGAGGTTGCTATGAGCTGTGATGCCTCAGCACTCTACCCAGGGCAACAAAGTGAGACTCTGTCTCAAAAAAAAAGAGAGAGTGTGTCTACGGCGGAGCCCAAGCTTTTCTGCCTGTATCAGCAGAGCCCAGACATTTTCTGAGCAGTCCTAATACCCACGGTGCCCCAGAGTCTCTGTGGGCGGAGCTCTCCCTTTGTATTTCTAGGCACAGCTTGTATGTGTTGGTCTTCCTCTAGTCATCAGTCTTTTCCTTATTTTTTCATTTAAATTATATTTAGTTCTTATCTTATTTATCTGTAGAATACAGAGGGTTTGTTTTGTTTTTCACAAACAGACTCTCCATTGCCCGAGCTGGAGCGCAGTGGTGTGATCGTACTAACTGTAACCTCAAACTCTGGGGCTCAAGTGCTCCTCCCACTTCCACCTTCCAAAGTGCTGAGATTTCAGGCACGAGCCACTGTATGCAGCCCAGAGTATTTTTTCAAACTGCTCTTGTTAGTTAGTGTTGTTTGTGTTACACAAGCCAAAATGACAAAAAGTCCTATGTCATTCCAAAGAGAGCTGACTTCCTTTAGGAAGGGCTTGGTAGAAATGTATGCTCTTCCCCTTAGGCCTGTTTCTGCAGGTCCCCCCTGTGAGGTATCCAGTAGTTCGGTGTCATGTCCCCATAGAAGTAAGAGCCCAGAGCAGGCCTTGTCCCTACTCCATATCCCCACAATGTAGCATCTCTGGAATTTTCTAAATTCATGACTAGCAGATGAGGAAACACATTTCCAAGGCCAGAAACAAAAAAGAGACAATGGGCTTTAGCTTTCAGAACACTGACTTCCATATCTGTTTCATTGCCCTGCAGATACAACCAGGTGTGGGATCCCTGGTAGTCCCCCACTTCTTTTTTTTTTTATTAAATCATAGCTATGTACATTAATGCAATCATGGGGTAGAATGTGCTGGTTTTTTTTTTTTTT
>NW_003852429.1:5347029-5355600 GCF_000181295.1 Otolemur garnettii | reverse complement strand
GATGATTAAGGATGGTGAGCATTTTTTCATATATCTATAGGCTGTACGCCGTTCTTCTTTGGAGAAATTTCTCTTCAAGTCCCTTGCCCATCCTGAGATGGGATCGAATGTGCTGGTTTTATATACAATCTGAAATGTTTTCATCAGACTGGTGAACCGAGCCTTCACGGCATAGTCCCCCTCTTCTTATCTTACTGTTCAGTGCCAGCTGCTCAGTCTGACCAACAACAGAAGGGGAAGCACCATTTCTTTAAGAAATGTTGATTATTCTCTGTGGCTCTCTTCTAGTGCGCAGACGTAGATGACGACGACTGGGACATATCGTCCTTAGAGGAAGAAAAATCTGTGGGGAAAAAAACTGGGAAAGAACAGAAGGAACCTCCACCACCTGTGAAGCATGAGTCAAATTTCAGTCAAGTGCCAAGTGCCTGGGGTGCATTTGTCCCGAAGGTGCCAAAGGGAGAAGGTTTGCCACTTTCATTCTGATTGTGTTTCATCCTCACAAATCTAGTTAACCATTCTATGTTAATATATCATCAGATACAAACATGCTGTCCTGAAGCTTTCTTAATTATTTTTTTTTATTAGAGAGAGGGTCTCACTTTATTGCCCTTGGTAGAGTGCCTTGGCGTCACAGCTCACAGCAATCTCCAACTCCTAGGCTTAGGCGAGTCTCTTGCCTCAGCCTCCCAAATAGCTGGGACTATAGGCACCTGCCACAATGCCCAGCAATTTTTTTATTGTAGTTGTCATTGTTGTTTGACGGGCTCTGGCTGGGTTGGACAGGCTCTGGTGTATGTGGCTGGCTAGCTGCTACTACAGCTCGCCCTAGCTGCTGAGCTACAGGCATCGAGCCTCTTTATGTTATTTTAATAAGGTCTGGGTGGGGCGGCACCTGTGGCCTAGTGGGTAGGGTGCTGGCCCCATATACTGAGGGTAGTAGGTTTGAACCCAGCCCCGGCCAGCTAACACAGTTATCCTGTGTTGATAACTACAACAACAACAACAAAAATAGCCAAGCATTGTGGCAGGTGCCTATAGTCCCAGCTACTCAGGAAGCTGAGGCAAGAGAATTGCCTAAGCCCAAGAGTTGCAAGTTGCTGTGAGCTGTGATGCCACAGCACTCCACAGAGGGTGACAAAGTGAGATACTGTCTCAAAAAAAAAAAAAGAATAAGGGCTGGATATATATAATTAACTTTTATATATTTACAAATTATTTTTATTTAATTTTTGGCCTGATCTTTAGTCTTTAAAATTTTGTTATATTATTTTATTTTATGTTTAGAGGCAAGGTCTCACTGTGTGGCCCAGAACAGTCTCAAACCCCTGGGCTCAAGCGATCCTCCTGTCTCAGCCTCCTGAGTAGCTGAGACTACAGGTGCAAACCACCACTCCTGGCTTTGAAACAAATTTTTAAAAACATGTCCATAGAAACATTCTGTAGGTAGGCAATGCCTGTAGCTCATTGGCAGCCCAGGCCAGCTAAAATAACAATGACAACTGCAACAAAAAAAAATAGCTTGGTGTTGTAGTGGGTGCCTGTAGTCCTAGCTACTTTGGTCCTGAGGCAAAAGAATTGCTTAAGCTGAGGAGTTTGAGGTTGTTGTGAGCTGTGACACCACAGCACTCTACCCAGGGTGACAGCTTGAGACTCTATCTCAAAAAAAAAAAGAGAGAAAGAAAGAAAAGAAATGAAACATTCTGTAGATAGACTTGCCCTAGTTAAAATTGCTAATCCTATATCTGAAATGATACCATACTTTGAATAGTCTTCTTATATTTTTCTGTTTCTCTATTAAATATTTTTACTTATTTTCTTCCAAGGGAAGATTTTCTTGAAGCATTGTGGTCAGAGGGATGAGTTAACAAATGAAACATTGGGAGGAGTTTTGTATCTACCTAGTCTAGAACCTGGATAAGCTCCCAAACTTAACTCTCAATAGATTTTATGAAATTAGAAAACTGTAACATTTTTTATCAAAGTAATTCTTGCACATGGAGAAAGCCAGGTTGTGCAGAGGCTTCTCTGTGCCTCCTCTCACCACCTTCAGTGCCCCTCTCAGTAATGGCTGTAGACCACTCTCTTTTGATTCATCATCTTGAGACGTAGCCACTGATGTCCTGCTAGGAGAGATGGGACATACTCTGTTTGTAATTTTAAATTAATATATGCACATCCCCACACTTGCTCTGAGCATTTTCAGCAGCATCTCTTGCACCCCCTTTGTGAGATGAGCCACTGCCACCTGTCTCCTTCATGCTACTTTCTCTCCCCTGTGCCTTGACTGTCACACTGTCTAATTACCACATGGTAGTCATGTACCACCATGAAGTTATATGTGCTGTGCCCAAGGATGGACTCTAATCATTGAAAACCAAGAGACTACGTCTGTGTTACAAACTCTTAACAACCATGGTGCAAGAAAGTGCCCCAAACACATATCCTGTCTCTTCCCCCACATCAGGACCCTGTGCTTCTCAAAGAAAATAAATCTAGGATCTCACTTGAGTGGAATTCTCTGCACTCTATATGTGGCTTGAATTCATGGCACTTTTTAACTGCATTGACTTTTAAGTCCCATCTATCCTAGAAAATCTGTTTCTAACATTTAATCTCCACTTGGCTTTTTAGTTTCATTCCTTTCTCTTTACCGATTCTGTCAGTTAAGGGTGACGTAAGTGTACTGAGCACAGTGGCCATCCAGGCCCCATACTGAATGCTGGGAAAGTTGGAGGAGGAGAGTGTGGCCTCTGCTGCCCGGGAGCTTGCAGGCTGCAGGGTGCAAGCTCACATCCAAGGGTCCTGTGAGCGAATCCTAGAGATGTGGCCGATTCAGAATCATGGCTGGATTCTGCAGTAGCCTCCTACATAGCTCGTGGCAGCTGGGCGATGGGATTCATGAATAGACTGAGACACTGAGTGAGAAATGGCGACATGAAATTACAGATTTCTAGAGGGTGGACATTGTGCTTGTTTAACCCCTGGGGCCTTCTCTTCCTCTTTCCCCTACCTAGGACTTCAAGATAATGAAGTAAGCACATTAAAAAGTAGCCTAGTAACTGTGACCGATTGGAGTGACTCTTCAGATGTATAATTAGAATGACACACGTCAGAAGGTCTTCCGGAAGCCAACAGTATTTCAGCATCACGGTGCTTCAGTAACCTGCCTGCAGGGTTCCAAGGCTCCTGCCTTCCAGCGTTTGCCACAATAACAAGGAAGGTGATTCCAAGAATAAGGGTCTCTTCACCTAATAACAGTATTGAAAAACAAATTGTCAACAGTATTTTGAAGCAAATAACGGCGTTTAAGACTTCCACTGCTTAAAAATAACCTGTCATTGAAGTCATAAAAAGGTTTTTCTTCAGAACAGTACAGTGTTAAGTGTTTTTTATTTTTCAAGTAATTTTCAATTGATTTTTTTAACATAACAGCAGGGTTTGATTTGAGTTATTAAAACTTTCAAAATATTTGTTCTCATGTATATTGTAACATTGGAGGTGTTTTTCTTTTAAAATGCCATTAGTATCCTTAAACTTCGGTTAGTGGACTCAGTGAAATCTAAAACGTTAGACTGGTTATTTTTCTCATAGAAGTTTAGAATTATATAATATAGGTAGGTCCATGTTAAATACATTTTCCTGAAGTACCTTTATCAAGTTCAGCTTCGACCCATTGTTAGTATGTTGCTATTAAAGTTGTTGTTTTCTGTAGCATAATCTTTATCTTGACTATTTCATGAATAAAATCTAGCTATTTTAAATGCCAATTTACCAAAATTTGAATAGAAAAAGATTGAGTAATTACTGAATTTTTATTGTGTGTAGGATTTTTTTTTTTTACTTCTTAAAAATACCCAAGTCATATAATAAAATACCTCAAAACTAATTTAGCTATATTCTTGAACAATGACATTGTCAAAGGTCAAAAAATTAATATAAACTGTTCTTTGCATTTTTAAAATACTTTGTGGTACTATCTGTACTCTGTTTCCAGGAAAAAGTAACATTTTATCTAAACTTGTTGGATTTGGGGGTCTCTTTCCATTTGTCAACCTTCTCAGTAAAGCCCTCCATCACATCATTGTGACTGTGGCTGAGTTATTAGAATGAGTTCTGAGTTAAATGCACACCAATGAGGGGACTTACTAAGGGAGATGCTTTCCTTGGTGTCCTTGCCATGTAATGTGCTGACCTAACTAGAACAAATCTTGTTTCTAACCCTTATTCCCCAGGGTCCTTTTTACTCAGTAGTGCATCCCACTTTAAAAACTCCTTCCAGGCTCGGCACCTGTGGCTCAAGTGGCTAAGGTGCCAGCCACATACACCTAAGGTGGGGGGTTCAAATTCAGCCTGGGCCTGCCAAACAACAATGATGGCTGCAACCGAAAAATAGCCGGGCATTGTGGCTGGTGCCTGTGGTCCCAGCTACTTGGGAGGCTGAGACAGGAGACTCGCTTGAGCCCAGGAATTGGAGGTTGCTGTGAGCTGTGATGCCACAGCACTCTACCCAGGGGGACAGCTTGAGGCTCTATCTCAAAAAAAAAAAAAAAAAATCCTTCCAGCTCCTCCCCAAAGACCATTTCTTGCAAACATACTCATGTTATTTGTATATTTCTACAAGCTTAAGTAAAAGCTGACTCAGATTTTCATGCAATAGGACAGAAATAAGCAACCTACAAAATTGTGCCATGCCTACTATGACCCATGGGTTACTTGGTTCATTCCATTATTTATTTAACAAATATTTATTGAACCACTTGGTTTCGTGTTGTTAATTTTTTTTTTCTTTTTAGAAACGGGGTCTCACTCTGTCGTCTGTTTTGGACACACATTCATCCATTGAGTCACACCTTTGAGTTATATCATAGCTCTTGTTACCAGGCTCTTCCTAAAGACGTGAGAAACTGAGAGTTATTGAGTAACTTGACCAAGCCCTAAGACTAGAACTTGCCGAGAGCAGGCTTTAAACCAGGTCTCTACTCCGGGTCTTCATTCCTGAGCAGAAAGGCTTGGGGAAACAATCAACTTCTACCAAGTAAACCCAATGTTGAAGTTGCTCTATCTGTGCCATAAAAGCCACTGCTAGAACTTCCCTGGTTAATTGCATCTTTTTTTTTCTTTTACATTTGATTTGCTCATTTTTCTTTGGACGGGGTTACTTTATACTGATGCCCAGCTTACATGTTTCTGGACGCTAACAAAACTTTTCATACCTTCTTGCTCTACCCTTCCTAAATTCTTCAGTGGAATCTTAAGTACTATCTTCACCAGCTCAGCTCTGAATAAAGAACTTGTGCTGGAAACGCACCCCCACACAGCCCTGTCCCACCCTGGCCTGCAGCACACAGCCTACCCTTACGTCTTTCACTTGGTTAGTATCTCTGGAAAAGATATTTCAAGTCCTATCATGGTATAGAATTTTTTATTTTGACTTTCTTTTTAAGAAACGTGTTCATTGCCTGTATTTGTTCATTACGCTCCTCTGAACAATGTGATTTTCCTTTTAAGTCTTTCATACTTTGGGGAAATGTCACGTTCACCCATATTGTGATTCGTATCGGATAATTTCTTGCTCCAAGATAACACAGATTCTAATTCTTATCCACACCTTGAAACCACATCTTGGTTCACAGGCCTGGATTTGTCATTACCATGGCAAGTTACCTAAGCCCTCTGTTCTCATTTCCTCCTCTGTGAGTACAGGTGGTTCACAGTAGGGACCTCAGGGGATGGCCGTGGGCGTGAGCCAGCCACTGGAGACCTGTGCTGCTACCTGTGGTAACTCTTACCCTCATGTGCTGTTACACAGGGTGGCGCTAGGAAGAAATCTTTAGCTTTATTCAGCAATCCCTGGAGCAACGTCTGTGCCTTAAAAGATGGCAGGTCTCTCCATTACCCAGTTCAGTCCATAAACAGGACCTGGGGGACAAGATGGAGCTCAGCCTGTCAGTTCAGCGGGAGGCAGGTACCACACCGGCTCTGGAGGCAGCCATGACCAGTATCTCTTGCTGAAGCCCCACCTTAGGACTCAGCTTTCTGTGCCAGAGAGGCCTGAGTCATCACTTAAGGTGGGTGTGTCACATAAAGAAAGGGCAGTCATATCCCAGCCCCATCAGTCCCCTCTCGAGCAATCTGAATGAATTACAGACATGACAGATGGGAGTCAGGAACTAGAAGTCCACTTGCAGCCAGTAATATGTCTGTTTAGACACCTTTGGGGGAATATTCTCAAGACTATCCTCATGCTGTTTATGAGACGCCATTCCTTATAAGGACTGGGGAGAAAGACTTCTATGTATGAATCATTAGATTAGATTAGATTAGATTAGATTATGAATACTTACTGACACTTTGGTACTAAATGTTTTACATGGCCTATAAATGTATAAAATATGTTACAAGTCCTGTAAATAACCGTTTTATTTTTTATAGAAAGCCACAACAGAAAATGATTAGCATACAACTATGTAAGAACATTTACATCCAAACAATCAAATTCATATTTCAAAAATAGTTGGACTATTAATTATAGCAGGGCCTTCATGGGCTCAGTTTGTGAACAGTTCACTTTCACAACAAACCCAAGTTACAGCTTGCCAGCAGAGAGCTCTTTTAGACGTAAGCATTTTTGTCAAACTGTTTTGAAGGGTTTGCGGCTTTAAAATCTCCTTCTCCGCCATGATACTTTGTCCGAGAAGACATGACCGATGTGGCCCCATTGTATGTGTATCCCATTCTGAAAGGCAAAACACAGTTTGGTCAAAAACAAACAACAGTTTGGTCACACACAAAGGGCAAACAAAAAATGAGAAGATACTCCATCTGCTTGTCTCTGCCAATAGCTAAGTTTAAACGTTCCTCTTTCTTAGTTAGT
Organism: Otolemur garnettii; assembly: GCF_000181295.1. NCBI lineage: Eukaryota > Metazoa > Chordata > Mammalia > Primates > Galagidae > Otolemur > Otolemur garnettii. The sequence continues at coordinate 5,348,723 of NW_003852429.1, read as the reverse complement.
TCTACTCTTTCTTCTGGCCCCAAGAAACACCTAAGTGTCATTTCTGAACAGCTAGTTTGACAAAGAATCTCCGTAGAAGAAACTCATGACTTGTCTGTTCAGTTACTCTCTTTCAATACTATGTTTTCTTTTTTTTGGCAGTTTGGCCGGGGCTGGGCTTGAATCCGCCACCCCTGGTATATGGGGCCAGCGCCTTACTCCTTGAGCCAAAGGCACCGCCCTCAATACCATTTTTTAAAACTCATCTTCCTGGAACCTAGCAGACTTAATAGTGACCTTTATCTACAGTTCCTGCCTATGTGAAAATTATGATGAGTCCAGAGTGAAGAATGTGTCCTCATATTCAGGCCCATGTTTCTACATATACAGAGGGCCCCCAAAAGTTGCCAGAGATAGGGAAAATAGAAAATTATAGCTAAATATACCTTCATTTACAAAATATTCATTACAAAATGTTTACAGAATAGTCTCTACATGTTGGCCACCTCTTTCAACACACACATAGTGTCTTCTCTCCTACTCATGGTAAACACGTTCCGAGGTATCTGTTTTCCTATATGGAAAGATTACTTTCTATGGAACACCCCATAGAAACAGATTTGAAATATAATAACGATGAGCCCTTTAAAATTATATAAAACTACATTCTTGACCTTTCCCAATTCTGGGTTTTTTAAGTTTCTAAGAATCATATAAACGCTCTGTAATTTGTCCGACATATAATGATACAGAATAGCATATTTTTTAAGAAATAACTTTTGTCTCTTCATACCTGGGTGTTTTGTTGTTGTCAGATATTGAAAAGCAAAATATGACACCACCAATTATGCAGAGTGAGGCTCCTGCCCAGCCAATAAACAGAGCAGCTCCTAATTCATACCTGTGAGAAAGTATTACACAAGTATTACAGCTGACTTATTTGGGGAGTAAACAGTACTTAACACTGCTAGAGCCAATGTTTATACTAAATGCTCATTATAATTTTGCTATTGAGACTTGTACAGGACATAATAACACCTTGCTTCTGGATGATGCTGTAAACTCTCCCCTGAAGTGTTTTTATAGCATTACACCTCCCCACGGGCAGAAAGGAAGTGAATGCAATCCATGCAGGCAAGATGGAGGCCAGTGAGAGCCCGGTCTCCTGACTCACAGGGCATCTTTCCTCTGGGCTTAACCTCACCAGGCTTTCCATCTCTTTGTTCTGTCCTGAAGGATAAATTATCTAGACTATAGTTCCAAAACACAAGCTTACTTTTGCTTTCACTTTAGTTCAATTAAATAAATTTATTAAGCACCTGTTATGTGCAAATCATAGTGCAGGATACTCACAGAGTCAGGGGAAGAAACAGCATCATCCCAGCTTTCACTACAGTGTAGTGGGAAGATGCGTGAACAACAGCTATCATCTAGTGATGAACTGCTATTAAGTATTTCCTAGGTGGCAAGCCACGATTCTCTGCTGATGACTGGAGCATAAGCAAAGATCTACAATACAGTCTGTCCTCTGGGACGGTCATGTTACAAAGGTAGGAGTATCACTACTAAGAACAAAACAGTCACTTGCAGTAGAGAGCTAGAGGAAATCCTTTTGGGGGGGAATTTACACCCAGAGAAACAAAAAAGAAATGAGAAAAGGATCCCAAAACCTCAGGGACTGTGTGTTCTTCTGTTTGTCTATCATCTGTTTGTTT
>NW_003852429.1:5344526-5346695 GCF_000181295.1 Otolemur garnettii | reverse complement strand
AACTCATGGAAAAAAGCATTACAAACATGGACACAGCATTGCTGCCAAGCACAGGGTAGACGACCCAGGCAGGTCAGGAATTGTGCACATTAATTTAAACCCTCCGGAAACTCTCTAAAGCAGCGGTTCTCAACCTTCCTAATGCTGTGGAATTGTGCACATTAATTTAAACCCTAAAGCAGCGGTTCTCAACCTTCCTAATGCTGCGGCCCTTTAATACAGTTCCTGTGGGTCGTGACCCACAGGTTGAGAACCGCTGTTCTAAAGGGATTTAAGCATCATGAATTTGGCTGGTATTAACAATTGGTTATCACTTACTGCTTTTCTATATTAATATTTTAATTTCAATTTACCACATATCAACTCCATTCCAAGGAAAATATCATTTCTATCTTAATACCATTGTGAATTATGTCAGAGACAAATATTTAATAAATGGTATCCATTTAGAATTGATTTTAGAGACTCTATGTTTACACCAGTGTTTTTAAAAATGCAGATTTTTAAAAGAAGGCTTTGTGACTGGTTCTCTTTTAGAGACCTTTTTCTTCATTCTGTCAAAACATTGATCATACATTTACTCAAAAGTGACTTCAAGTCCACCTGTCAGTGACTGTCATCTGGTAAAAAGTGACTTGTCTATTCATTTATTTAGACAAGGTCTTGCTCTGTTACCTGTGCATCAGAGCTGTGGCATCATAGCTCACTGCAACCTCAAGCTCCTGGGCTCCAGTGATCCTCCTGCATATCAGCCTCCCAAGTAGCTGGGACTACAGGTATACCCAAACACCATACCCAGATAATTTTTCTACTTTTTTAGAGATAGGGTCTTGCTATGTTGCCCAGGCTGGTCTGAAAGACCTGGCCTCCCACCTCGGCCTCCCAAAGTGCTGGGATTACAGGTGTGAGTCAATGCATTTGGCCTGTATTATTGAAAGACAGGATTGAGAGAAAGACCAACAAAACAGCTAATTTGTTCCCAAGGCATGTTTCATTTGACACTGACTGGGAGACACAGTCTCTGGAAATCTCTTCTCATTTTTGGTAATGCTAAGAAGCTGATTGCAACACCTTGGGAAGATCACCCAAAGGCCAGATTATCTGTTGCACATCTTTCTTTTGTTTACAATATCCTCCTGGCCCTCGCCCAGCTTTTCCATTCAGGAAAAGTTCTTGATTGCTATCACCAAGTTTCCTCATTATTTTGAAAAGAAATAAATCTCCTTAACACCATAGAGCCCGAACCTGGGAGATTGAGGACAGAATTTTGTTTACACGTGGTGGATGAAAACATTGTTTTTGGAGTATCTCGACAGATAAACCTAATCAAAAGCTGCACAAATGACCTTTATTTATGTCACTGATGTGACTTTAGTAATTGAGTAATGAGGGACAAATGTGCTTCTATCAGAGAAATTAAAACACAGATTAACCACTTAGAACTGCCCCCCCCCCCAAGAAACCATAAACGTGTAAAGCGTTAAGATGTCTAACTGTTGGGTGAAGTCACTCTCTCCCACCACTCTCCCCCACTGGGCTGTGTCTGGTGCTCTGGGATGCTGGCCAAGCCCCTCAGTTCTTGTGAAAGAGCCCAGGGTTGTACCACGCTTAGTGACCTCAACTTGGTATGTCCATTCATGTTTCAGCCCAATCACATTCAGAGTAATCCTTAGCACAGCCCTTATTTTCTCCTTTTATTTCTGTCTTCCTCACTCCCAAATCCCCATTCTAACTTGGGCTTGCCATCCGTGGGGAGCTGGTATAGTCTCTCCTGGTCACCTCCGCAGCAATGACACGCCAGGCATTGTGCTAAGCATGTGTTCAGGATGGACAAAAGAAACAAGGGTCCTGACTCACAGATCTTATGGTTAGTGGGGATATAGTCAGGCAGTAAGCAATTATAGTCACGCAATTACAGTAAAGCATGATGAAACTTAACAACAATTAAGAATTACAAGAGTATGTGTTTGCAAAGTAAACATTACCACAGTGCTCCCAAACACACAGAGACGTGGTTCAAGTAAACATTCATGGTAACAATAGCTACTATCACTGGCAGCTTGTTCAACTAGGACTTTTTGGTGTGTGCTAAGATTTATGTTTACATACATTGCCATATTCAGTCCTCAGAGAGGTAGATTTTATTTTATTTTATTATTATATATATAT
>NW_003852429.1:5342017-5343147 GCF_000181295.1 Otolemur garnettii | reverse complement strand
GAGCCTGTTTATGCTTTTTAAAAGTTCAAATTCTAGCCAGGTACACCATATATTATCAACATTAACACTTCAAACTTGAATTCCATTGGTCTAATGTAAACTTTTTTTAAACACATATAAACTTACAAAATCCAGGTCTATTTAAGTGCATGCATCTATTTTATACCACAAATAAGTATTCTATAGGTGTTAGCTACATTCCCCCCAAATCATCCACCTGTTACCTGGGGCGCCTGCCCACCCTTTGTATCTCTGAGGCTGCCACAGCCTCCCCTGTGCCAACAGTTCTCTCCCATACCTGGCTGGGACCACAAGACTCCCACTCAGTGTGTTCCACGAAATGTACAAAGTAGTGGGAGGTGCCTCCCAGAAATGGTGGCTAAAGTAAGATGGGGCTAAATTAAATACAAGTGTCTACTTACACATGGAACCTTCATGGAGAATTCTCAAAATTAAAGACTGATTTGAGGGAGAGAAGAGAGGACCAATTAAAAAAAAAAATTGCTTTCCTGGGCCTACATTCTAACAGACATATATGCATTATCTTTCCATGTGCTATGATTTTTATTTAAGGTAGTTTAGACTCTCAGGATACACATATATTAATAACAGGTAACATCTATCAGCTACCTATCATCACTGTAGTAGGTGCTTTATAGATGTTCTTTTTGTTTTTTAAAATGAATGTATCTGAAAGATTTAACTCATTAATTAGGGAAGCAGAAAAGCATTACAAATTGTTCAAAGGTAAATTCAAGAAACATGTTTAGGTCATCAGGAATGCTGAAATAAAGACAGGTCTCTATATATTTTGATATATACATATATATATCACCTGCCTAACTGAAACTTCATGTCATTTGACCATCTCCCCAGTATGTTATTTTCTCTATCCTCTTTAACATCCAGCACAGGAGATACTATCTCTGTTATCCAGTCAAGGCAACTACATCTTACTCAAGATCACAGAGGTGCAAAAGATAAAGCCAGGGCCAGCGCCTGAGCTGGGTCCAACTCTCCAATCTCAGACTTTGCTTCTCTACACCTGCTTCTCCAACAGTGTGTATAAGAGAACAGTGATGTCTTCATGGGAATTGTAATTCTTACCAATTATTCATGGAAATTTAAAA
>NW_003852429.1:5334668-5341735 GCF_000181295.1 Otolemur garnettii | reverse complement strand
CCACGGTATGACTAAATATGACACTAGCCAAATTAAATTGTAGTTTAAAAGGAATATCTCAAAAAAAAAAAAAAAAGGAATATCTCATGTCCCCAAAGCTACATAGTCCAGTTCAAAAACAAATCTGGGCTGGGCATGATGGTTCATGCCTGTAATCCTAGCACTTTGGGAGGCTGAGTCAGGAGAACTGATTAAGGCTAGGAGTTTGGGAACAGCCTGAGCATCACAGCAAGACCCAATCTCTACAAAAACTAGAAAAATTAGCTGGGTATGATAACTCGTGCCTGCAGTTGCAGTGACTCAGAAGGCTGAGGTAGGAGGATCATTTGAGACCAGGAGGTGGCGGATGCAGAGAGCTATGATGACACTACTGCACTCTGGCCCAACAATAGAGCAAGACCTTGCCTCAAAAAAACCAGAAGAAAACTGTGCATAGCAACATCCATGCCACTGAGCTCCTTCACCGGTATGGATGACTGGGGGTTTCCTTGGCCTCGATCTTAACTGGGGAACAGTGTGCTGAATCATAATACAGCAGGATGACATATTCACACGTACACGTTGAGGTTTGAATAAACTGACACCACAGAGAGGGCTGTGCTTCCAGATACTAAATTTCTAAAACAACAAACACTGTCCTGAGAAACCTTAGGCTGCAGCCAGCATTGCTGAGCACAGGTCAGGAATCTGTGCATCTGGATGTAAATCTCTTGGTGTTGAGATAAAAATGTACAGACAGATTCTCAGCCAGAAAGCCTGAGTCAATTAAAAGCATATCTGACATTGTACTGGGACTACCTAACTGAAATTGCATCAAACCAGATGTACGTAAGTTCTCAGAAGAGTATCCATCCAGTTGACAGCTTTAAATTACGACTTCTCTCTGACGCAATGCTATGAGAGAGGTGACAGCCATTTAAAAATTACGCAAGCCTTTTCTTTTAAACAGATCCCCTTCACACCTGCCTTCTTCTGCTTGAATGCCAAGTGTCTTAAAATAATTATCCCTTTTACTAGGTCTCCAATATTTCAATATACATTTCTCTGTAACTGTAATTTTGCTACTGTTATGAATCATAATGTAAATATCTGATATGCAGGATGTATTTAGGTGACCTCTGTGGAAGGGTGATTTGACCCCCAAAGGGGTTGCAACCCACAGGTTGAGAACTGCTGATATATGGTAACATACTGTACATGAATACGTGTATACCCTGCTTTAGGGTCAGTATCCTTAAAAATAACAGCTAACATTTATTGAGTGTTTACTATGTGCCAGGCATGATTCTAAACAATTGGAAATGTACTATCTCATTTAACCCCCACAACAGCCTCCCAGACCTATTATCCTCATTTTATAGATGAGGGACACAGGGCACAGAAAGGTCACACAGCTAGTAGGTGGTGGAGCTGGGGTTTATCCCAATCAGCCTGATCTAGGGCCCTTACACAATGTGCTATGCTGTCTCCCCCCATTCCCTTAAGTGTATCTCCATGACCGTGCTCAGTCTGCATTCTAGACAGACAGTCCTACACCACTGCTGATGGACCACCCTGGCTGGAAATGTCCTGGAAGTAGAAGAGACTCCCAAACGAGCATCACGTGATCTTGACTTCAAGATGTTTCTGGTCAGGAGACAGGCCAAAAAGTAAGCAGGAGTTAACCACCTGGTGGGGTTATGAAGGAAGCCCAGCAAGCAAAGGGGCACCTCACCCAGAACACAGATCCAGAGGATGACCAGAAGTCCGCCAGGAGGTGGGAAGGAGAGGAGCTACAGGGGTAAGAACTAAATGAGCAGAAAGCAGGGCACACTGGCAGTAATTACCATGTCACACACTACTCGGTAAAAACAAGAGTGAGTGCCAAACCTCTGGTTTCCAAGCAGACTTTTAAGTCATGCTAGCACAACAAGAACATCAAAGCAATTCTGGTGATCTGAGGTGGCCTAAGCTACTTCTGAACAAGGTGAAGTTACCGAATAACAGCTTCTTGCTATTTAACAGTCGAATTCTGTTTAGCTCTTAGCACTTGGTGCTTATATGAAATCTCCTATCCAAGAACCTATGAGCCTCTATCAACATTCTTCAAATAACCTTACAAATGGAGTACACGTAGATAAACAAACGTCTGTAATGTAATAAATTATAATAAGGACAGAAGAGAGAAGTTAAATACCTTGACAAGGTCACCAGGCAAAGTTGCTATTCTTTTCAACCTCACCCAGGAAAATCTGTGTAATCTAGAAATTTACTTTTTCAATTGTCCTTTGTTCATATAACTTGATAGACAAGAAGAATAAGAGCAGTCGTCTGAATGTCCGCAGCTATTTCCTCCTAATCCTAAGTAGCCACCACAACGGTGAAAGGATGTTATCTAAGTAAAGCTTATTATTATCCCAAAGTAGAAAGCAAACGGATGTCAGGAATGAAGATTGCTCCACAGTTCTGATACTAGAAAAGTCTAGAGGATGATAAGACCCAAACATGAGAATATCTGTGCTAAAATATTAATGATTAACCACATATACAAAAAGGGAGTAAATCCAAGATAATTATGTTCTGTTTCCTCAACTAAAACAATTGGTCAGAAGTGGTATGAGTGTACAATCTGAACAGAAGTTTCTTTATGTCCATCAATTTTTTTTTATTATTAAATCATAGCTGTGTACATTAATGCAATCGTGGGGTACAATGTGCTGGTTTTATATACAATTGGAAATGTTTTCATCAATTCTTATTTGGAATAGTTTACCTAAGAACACAAAACAAGACATTCAGGAAATTAGTGGTATGGGTAACAAAACAATGGTGGGAATAATGCAATTCAATTGTAACACCTTGGTATGGTGAATCACGCTAAGGGGAACCTAGTGCCATAAGCTTGTAGGGGATTTTCTTTCTCAGGCTGGAGAGGTTTTATTTCAATAAAAAGGAGGAAGTTGGTTTGACATAAGCTGAAGGGAAGAGTTAGAAACAGTTTTCAAGGCCCCGCAGCTCGCTCACGCTGGAGTCATCAAACAGAATCACAAAGGAAGCAAAACGAAAGGGCAGACCTGGGAAAATCACAGAACACAGGGAAACTCTTCACAGGCTGCAATTCTGTCACATGATGGTGGCTTGGAAGAAAAACTTTCCCAGATACGCGGTGGAAACGGAAGGCTTGGAATAGCCACAGAACATAAAACGCAGTACTAGAGTACTTTGTGTTTTTACTCCAAATTCACACTAGAAGCCACTCATTTTTTTTCTCCTCAACAGAGCTCCTGTCAAGTTCCCTGCACGTAGCAGGAAGGTAGCGGGAACTTGGTTCGTGAGCTTAGCTGTGTTTTTCTAATTTAGGCAACCTTGGTATGCCTCATACTGGCATGCCTTGGAAACCTACAAAGAAGACCCAACTAATACAGTATAGAAGTCTGGAGAAAAACCACAGCAGCAGCAAAATAATAACAACAAAACTGCTGCTTGGAGACCTTAACTGTTCTCCAGTGCTTTTTAGGGTCTGGGTATTGGACAGCAAGTGTTTGCTCACCAGAAATTTAAATTAGAGCGTGTGACAAGCAGCCGTTTCTCACTGCTTTTCCTAAGTCACACCTGCAAGGGCGGCAGGGACAGCTGGTCTTTGGGGATAGCTAGTTTTTGTAAGATTAACATCTGAGGACGGTGGGACGGAGGACAGCCTTACCGCTCCATCCTCTCTCAGAGGTGCTCTCTGTCTCTTTTTCTACTAATCCTGAAAGGACTAGATCTATAGATAAGAGTTTCACTTCTGGGCACTGTGCTAAGAAAGAAGACAGAATTGAAATAAATGTTCTTTGGCCTCAAGGAATTTACTTAATTCTCCTGCCAGTCAATTAAGACACCAAAGAAAGGCTGGGTGTGTGGGCTCATACCTGTAATCCCAGCACTCTGGGAGGCTGAAGCAAGAGGATCAGTTGATCTCAGGAGTTTGAGACCAGCCTGAGCAAGAGCAAGATCTTGTCTGTACTAAAAATGGAAAAATTAGCTGGGTGTCATGATGGGCACTGTTAGTTTCAGCTACTCAGAAGACTGAGACAGGAGGATTGCTTAAACCCAGCAGTCTGAGGTGGCTGTGAGCCAGACTAATGCCACCGCACTCTAGCCTGGGCAACAGAGTGAGACCCTGTCTCAAAAAAAAAAAAGACACCGAAGAGTCAGAACCTTCAGAAGAGACATCTTCCAATCCCATCTCACATAGGGGCAGCCTCACTGTAAGCTTTAATTTCTGACCTACTCCTCTATAAATTCAAGTACAAACAAAACCAGAAGCATCAATTACTAAATTCTAGCAAATGCCAGCCAAGTCAGTGTTATCTCTAGAATAAATAAAACCTTGTGTTAATGATGATGATGTTTCAGACCTATGAAACCAGTTTCTCTCATGCTGATAGCTAATTGGTAACTCATTTGCCTTCCTAATTTTCATCTTCCCTCCTCTATGACAAGGTGTTGATAAAGGGAAACCCAAAGTCACATTAGTTGGTGCCTTGGTTTTTATAGAAGCAAGTTTTACTTCTACAAAAGTCAGTTCCTGTGAGTTCCTGTGTGTGTCCTATGTCATTTTTATGCCTCTTTTCTATAGTTGTGGGTACTTGGAATTTGAACATACTGTATTTACAATTCTTGGGGCTTGATGATTCTTTGATCCAAATGGATATTATCTAAATCGTGGAGGATCTTTCTCTGGGCAAGGCACTACAGGGAGTAGAGACAAGGGAATGTCCTAAGATCCAGGAGCTCATGCACTCTCTAGTATCAGGATTGTTTATAAAGTCTCTATTTTCTATAGACCTTGAGGCAAATAAAAACCTTAAACTGTGTTTTAAGTCATTGTGGAGAAGAGCTAGTAAAGACACCGCTATAGAGAGGCCACATCCTCTATACTACACAGAATTGAAAAACAATATTAATAATAGTTAGTACAACATAATAAGAGCTAGTACAAGGTGCTTCCTCTTTACCCATCTTATATACACACATACACATATATATCTCCTCTCTCATCTTTCACAGCAATTCTATGAGAGAGGTACTATGTTACCTTTATTTTACAGATGAGAAAAGAGGAAGGAGGCAGAGGAAAGCTGGGAGGCTAATTGCGGGAAAGGGATAGTTTGATGTAGCATGAAGAATTTGGAAAAGAAAAAATCTCTTGGCTTGGCACCTATGGCTCAAGCAGGTAAGGCGCCAGCCACATACACCTGAGCTGGCGGGTTCAAATCCAGCCCAGGCCTGACAAATAACAATGACAGCTGCAACAAAAAAAGAATAGCTGGGCATTGTGCAGGCACCTGTAGTCCCAGCTCCTTGGGAGGCTGAGGCAAGAGAATCACTTAAGCCCAAGAGTCTGAGTTTGCTGTGAGCTGTGACGCCACGGCACGCTACCAAGGGTGACATAGGGAGACTCTGTCACACACACAAAAAAAACCCCAAAAACCTCTAATAGTGCATAATGGCTAAAATGAGTTTAATCAAAATCTGAAAGAGGGAGGTTTGATAGAGGGAGGGTAAAAGGCAGGACCACACCTATGGAGCATATTGCAAGGGTACAAGTCAAATCTGTCAAGTGTAGAACATAAATGTCTTAACATAATAATCAAGTAAATGAGGTGAAAGCTATGTTGATTGGTTTGATGTAACCACATCAGATTGTATAAAAAAAAATCAATACATTGTACTAGCACATGCATAAATGTATTCATGATCTATGTGTATTTGACTTAATAAAAAATCTGAAAGTATAAGAAATTTTAATGGTACTAAACTGAATTCAGTTACCAAGCATATAACAGGTACAGAAGAAACTCACCAAGATAGGTTTACGTTACCATGCGTATATGAATTAACCTTGACTGTCTGAGGCAAAATTCAAATGACTTTTAAGGTACAAAGACATACTTTACAATTGTCAGGAGAATAAAAAGAGCAGTATACAAAAGATAATCCAGCAAAATTAGCAATGTGTTTAATCAAATGAACTGAGAAATGCAGTTTCCTGGGGTATTTACCGCATCAAACCCTGAAATAAAAATGCATTCTTTTGATAAAATGTTGCACTTGAATATCACTACGCTATTTCTAATCTTCAGGAGTATGGCCTCAGTTTTCATCTGAATGTTTGCTGTTATGTAGATCTGGGCAAATCTCCTTTCCAAAAACGTTAGGAGAAAATTTATAAATCAGGACCTGTTTTCGAACACAGGCAAGCAATACAAAGTTATAGTGGGGTCTAAAACAGTTGTTTTTGTTTACGTTTAATAAAATTTCTGAATAAACACTATTTTTAAATGTACAAAAGACATCCCCTAGATCAGTGGTTCTCAACCTTCCTCATGCTGCGGCCCTTTAGTACAGTTCCTGTGGATCGGGACCCACAAGTTGAGAACTACTGCCCTAGATGAAAAGTACATGTAGTATATTGTCACAAAAATTATGAAATAGTGGAATATTAGAAATCATTCATTTTAGAGCAAGCATTCTAGAGTTCAAATACCTGGTGTGAATCCTACCTCAATCAGCCCACCATTTCAGTTTTGTCCAAGTTCCCTCTGGACATATTACTTTATCTCTTTCATCAGTTTTAAAAAAGAAAGTACTAAGTGGACCTAGTTCATAAGGATGGTATAAGAATAAAATAAAATAATAAAACAATCTCTGTGATGTTCTTCTTGGCCACACAGGAGTGGGTCATCATGTGGTAGCCCTTATTTTCACTGTATTGCAGGACACAAGCATTTACTATTTATGCATGAACTATACTAAAGACAGACCTAGAAAATAAGTTTCCTGACGATTCCTAAACCTACCAGGAAAAAGGTAATTCCCAGCTATTTCTGTAATATACTTCTAAAAATTCTATAATGTTTGATTTGAAATCTGCAAGAAAATTATCAGCTTGTTGATGACATTGCACAAGCAGCTTCCTAAAGAGACATGTGTTCATGTTCTCATGTAAGACCAGATATTTGATGTCTCATTACTTCTGAGTTGGTATCCTTAGGATTTTCCCAATCCAAAGAAATAAGCCTAAAGAAACAATAAAAAGCAAC
>NW_003852429.1:5330158-5333762 GCF_000181295.1 Otolemur garnettii | reverse complement strand
GCAAATATGGCAGCAAAAAAGCCCAGGCTGACAGCAGCGATCATAAGTCCTCTACATGCCTGGATATAACCTGCAATTAAAGGAGGTCATTTCCGTTAACACAACTCGCGAGGCTGTCCAGGGAGGAATCTTCATTTTACATTGTCATTCTGGACGACTGCTCTGTTTTCCGAAGAAAAAGTAACCGTAATGGTTAAAACATGAGGCAAGATAAGCAAAAAAGACCAGCAAGTGACCCTGGATGGAGTGCCTATTCTATGTCTCAAGTTCAGCTTAGACATCCCCTCAGGCTAGATCTCAGAGTGTAATCCCCACATTCACTGATGAGGAAAGCCAGGCATGCAAAGGTTACAGCTATACCAGAGGTGAGTGAGTCAGTGGCAGAAACAGCTTCCCTCTCAGATCAGACCACACAATGTATACAACGCTAACTGTCCCCATGAGAAACGCCTTTCACTCTTACAACCCTCTAACTTCTTTGTTCATCACTTCTTTTAAATAATGTTTCAATGTCTTTGACATTATTAAGTTTTATATTGTGCAGCAAGAGGTCCCGGGGGGTCAAGCCTTCCAATATCAGTGAAAGCTGATGAATGAAGCTAACTGGAATTTCATATGAATTGTGAGGATTCTAAATTAAGAAGTGTTTTAGTAGGAGATGACTCATGCCTGTAATCCTGGTACTCTGGGAGGCCGAGGTGGGTGGATTGCTTGAGCTCAGGAGTTCAGCACCAGCCTGAGCAAGAGTGAGACCCCATCTCCAAAAAAATAGGCAGCATTGTGGTAGGTGCCTATTGTCAACAGGTACTCTGAAGACAGAGGCAAGAGGATTGCTTGAATCTAAGAGTTTGAGGTTGTTGTACGCTCTGATGCCATGGCACTCTACTGAGAGTGACAAAGTGAGATTCTATCTCAAAAATAAAAAATATTTTGGGCGGCACCTGTGGCTCAGTGAGTAGGGCACCGACCCCATATACCAAGGGTGGCAGGTTCAGACCCGGCCCCGGCCAAACTGCAACAAAAAAATAGCTGGGCGTTGCAGCAGGCGCCTGTAGTCCTAGCTACTTGGGAGGCTGAGGCAAGAGAATCACCTAAACCCAGGAGTTGGAGGTTGCTGTGAGCTGTGATGCCACAGCACTCTACCCAGGGTGATAAAGTGAGACTCTGTCTCAAAATAAACAAATAAATAAAAAGTATTTTAGTGACATGGTATTATAATATTCTTAGGGCACATTTAATAAGATGGGGTTTTTAAAAAGCTCTGTTTTGTAGAAGAGTAAGTTATAAAGATTAAATCAACTGCTGAGAAGTGTGTCCTGTCAGTTTGTTTGGCTATCCTCCCTATTCCATTCATTTTCCTGGTCACGTATTTTTATTTGCACAGCTAGGATGATGGTAAACTTCAGCGTGGCTTTTGTCCAAGTTTTTAAATTAATAATGGCATAAACTAATAAACTTTTACCACATAAGTCATTTTCATTTCAGTTTGAAACAGGGCCATATTTCACTCTGAAATAGGGATAACAGCACATACTAGGTGTAAGTAAATATTTGTTAAGCAAGTGAACATACACCTACCTCAGGTTTACATTTGGAATGAAAACTTCTTAGTCGGAAAAAACTCCTAAATGCGAAGGTACGGCAAGTCATTCATCATTAGTGTTCAGACAAAGCCTAAACAATTATGAAACCGTGGTAGTCGTGACTTTAGGGAGTAAATGTTTGGTGGCCTCCACTCCACTTATTTTTTGGGAAAGAATGAAATTTGAAGTTTTAGTCCTATTCAAAGGGCATTTTGAAGGGCAAACAGGAGCTGCTCTACTTAACTGTAATACTTTAGACCCCCACGAATACAGACTGTGATAACAATGACCTTCCATTGTATAGTGTGAGCTACTTACTCAAAAAATAATTTCACTAATGCTGTGGCTATCAAAAACAGCAAAAGAAACTTATTTTTAGCACAACAAAATAATGAAGGCTTCTTTTGATAGCAATAATCGCGCTGCAGGGCTATTTGGGTCTCTGCTGCCAACTCCTGAGCCAGCTCTATTTTAAACGTCAGCCTTCAAGTTCCTTAGCCAGAGCCCAGGGGACAGCCAGAGCCCAGGGGACAGGAAGCCTGTCAGTCCCTTGCAATATTAAAGAGATTCAGTAAGGATAACCCAAACCTGGTCCCCATTTACCACCAGAGCAGCTAGGACAGAGTGCTTTCATTATTTCTTTGAAATACATTTTAATCTATAGTTTTGGATATTTTAGCTGACTCTATTTGCAATCATTAAACAAAAAGGAGGGGCAGCCTCATATACATATACACAAATAGAAATTTAAAAGGCTCTCCTTGCAGATACTGGTTTTTCCTAGAAAATGTTTGCATGCACCATAATTTGCATTTACTTTAGTTACCTGGCAAGCTTTATTAATGGAAAATGCAAGTTGTCTGGAATTTACCAAAGGTTAAACTCTACAATCTGGTCATTTAGAACAGGGAAGGAATTTCCCAGATGGTAAACAGTGGGTAGAATCCCAGGCCAACCCACTCAATCCTTAATATGGCTGGGAAAATAACAGTAGTCTTTAAGCTTTACATAACTACTGCCCATAACTTTTTTTTCCCCTGAGAATTCTCGCTTTGAGATTTCCTATCCCGACTGGCAGCAGGACCTGGTTTGATCTCTTGGCACAAGCATTAGAGGACAGATGAAGAATACAGGTTCTGATTAGGTTGGGTCCTTTTGTACCAAACAGACCCAATTTGGAAGGTGAGAATACCTCTTTCCAGCAAGAGAACAGTAGTAATAACTTGCTAACTTTTCACATGTACAAAAGAAGGCAACTTACACAGAAAATCATTGGCCAGATTTTCTGAAATGGGGAACACAGAGCAGAGGATAAACTCCCCTGCCAGCCAGCTGAGTTGTTGGTAAGCCTGAGGTTTGTAAATTAGGGTATGAGTCCTTAGAACGCCCACAGAATTAGGCCATAGATGACTTTAAACAACTCTTTCAGAGTTTATCTTTCCACAAGGCAGAACTCTACAATCTTGCTTTTTAGCAGTTCCCCTCCTGAGGGCAAAACTTATAAGTTACACCATCAAGCGAAGTGGTAGTAAAAACCAAGTTAAGGAGGCCATTGTTTTTGACAGGTCTAATTTACTGACACAGTTAATAGCTAATTTACACATTAAAGTGCTGAGGCATGAACATATTTACTTAGAACTTCTCTGAAGTATAATTTATTGTTAGATCTCCTGAGAGAAATGGCAAACAAAATAGCTGAAAATGATTCTCAGCTAAAGTTCAAGCGGTGCTTTGAAAGGGGTACAGGTTAGCAATAAATGAAAGTCACTCGCTCATTTTGCTGGGAAATTTTCAAATGGTAAAATACAGTGACTTTGAATTAATGAATTCTGTTGGAGGAAACCTTCAAGGTGTTCCTTAAAAGTCAAGTGTTTTTCCAAAGGCTTTGTACCTTATTTTCAATTGCAAACCAGCAAAAATGAAAATATCTACCTGGTGGAGACAGTTCAATAGTAGTACCTATGCTAGTGGCTGGATTTATTGCAGGTGGTAAAAAAAATGTGCTTTTCTTATACCAATAG
>NW_003852429.1:5328721-5329718 GCF_000181295.1 Otolemur garnettii | reverse complement strand
CTTGGGGCATTTATTAACCTCTCCTCTCCCTTGTGTTCTTCCCCCTAACCCAAGATGCATGAGAGTTATGAGCCTTCTCTCTCCCTTCTTGGGTTCTCTTTCCAATCTAGATCCCATGTCTAAAGAGAGGATTGGTCTGCTCAGGCCTGTGACCACTACGGCCACTTTCTCCCATCACTTCAAAGGCAACATCAGGACCAACACCCACCAGATGTGGCTGTCCCTACAAACACATGGCAGAAAGTAGATAAGCAGAGGGGCCCTGCCCTGAAAAGTTCCACTTGCAGGTGGAGGAATCAAATCCCCTCCACAGGAAAATGTAGCTGTGTGATTTAATCCTCCAACATGTTATTCTGAGAGATACAGAAAAGCGCATTGACTGTTTTGCAGTTGGAAATGTTCTTTCCAGCCACAGAAAGACGAATGACTTTGATTATATTATTACAAATGTCAAAGTTCTAGATAAGAAAAATGAAAGTCACTCGCTCATTTTGCTGGGAAATTTTCAAATGGTAAAATACAGTGACTTTGAATTAATGAATTCTGTTGGAGGAAACCTTCAAGGTGTTCCTTAAAAGTCAAGTGTTTTTCCAAAGGCTTTGTACCTTATTTTCAATTGCAAACCAGCAAAAATGAAAATATCTACCTGGTGGAGACAGTTCAATAGTAGTACCTATGCTAGTGGCTGGATTTATTGCAGGTGGTAAAAAAAATGTGCTTTTCTTATACCAATAGTTCCGTGTACTTTTTCAAATCCTTTGAAAGAAGAGAGGTATGGGGAAGGCAGGACCCTGAATTTCAGCTCTGGCACTTCTGTACCCTCAGTGTGCCCTCACCCAATTTGAGTCTCAGTTTTCTCATCTGTAAAATAGGGATAGCAGCACCTACTTCAGAGGACAATATGAACAAAGTGTTTGATGAGTAGTAAGAAACTAAGCAAAGCATCCCTTCCGTAACAGGAAAGTGGATTCTAAGCAGAGATCAGAGCTGGATTCTT
>NW_003852429.1:5328310-5328701 GCF_000181295.1 Otolemur garnettii | reverse complement strand
CCCAGCTACTTGGGAGGCGGAGGCAGGAGACTCTCTTGAGCCCAGGAGTTGGAGGTTGCTGTGAGCTGTGATGCCACAGCACTCTACCCAGGGGAATAGCTTGAGGCTCCATCTCAAAAAAATAAAAAATAAATTTAAAAGACAAGCAGTGGTCTGAGATTGCAATATACATAACAAATGAAGGATGGATAAATCATTTACGCCAAGAAGAAAGAACAGAATCATAGGCATAAGATATGGACAGGCAATTCACAAAAGAGAAAAAGATAAATGGTTAATAAATACATAGGATGGATTTTGACCACTTTTTTAACCAGTGATTTTGACACTGGTAATCAGGGAAATGCCAATTGAAGCAATAACAAGATATTATCTGTCACTTACTATACTG
>NW_003852429.1:5317387-5327805 GCF_000181295.1 Otolemur garnettii | reverse complement strand
AGTTGTCATTGTTGTTTCGCAGGCCTAGGCCAGGCTCAAACCCACCAGCCTTGGTGTATGTGGCCGGGCCCTACTCACTGAGCTATGGGCGCCAAGCCACCATTCATGTTTTTAAAAGTCATTTTCTAGTCACATGAGCACATACGAAGGCCATTTTGCAATTTGGGTGGCATATAAATGTGACTCCTCTCTGCTCCACTCCCAGCTGACTACAACTTGATAACAGGATGATTCTCCACCACCTCACCTGTCCACAAGCAAGATACCACCTGCACTCCCACCTCAGGGGCATAAGGGGTAACTATTCTGCACTCAGTAATCCTCTTGGGGCATTTATTAACCTCTCCTCTCCCTTGTCCCCCAACTATCCTATAGAAAGAAATGTGCCTGTCTGGCACACTATCTCAGGTAAGAATAGAATTACAACAGAAGGATGTTCCTACAACAGTAACTGTCAAGCCCATATTCCTGAATGAAAACCACAGAAGCAAGAGCCCACCTGTTCATCTACCTGGGTGTGTGCTCTGCAGAAAACAGGAAATCCAAGAGTAACGCCCGGGAATAAACAGTGTCCTAGGTACTTATTTTACAAAACAGGACGCAGCCCCGGATGCCTCCCTTCTAAAACCAAACGTGTATTCCTTACACGGAGGTACTGAGGTTCCGTCAAACACCACGCTGAGCAACAGTTTGCTTTTCGTGCCAAACACCATCTTAGGGGAATCAAATCTTGTCTTTTATTTACTCAGTTATGCAAGTAAAAACTCCAAGTGCGGCAATGAAAGGAAAAGAAAACACCTCAAATCTAGAAATTCATAATGTAAGTGACTCATCTCTTAAATTTCTGCGCGTTTGCTGTAAAATCCTGGATGAAAAGAACCTAGAACATGAGCAATCTTTGAGACCCGGGCTGCCAGCGTTCTGTGTGAATGTCACCTGTTGTTCCTACACGATACAGCACAAAGCCTGGCTAAGCAGAGCAAGGCAGGTGAACATCTACAAAAGAACAAGCCGAGGGTGTCCGCAGAGCCCCAGAGACGCGGACGCAGAATTTCTCAATCCCGGGTGCAAAAATTTTTTGGGACCAAGACTCCCTGCCCCGCGCACGGACGCTTCAGCGCGGCATAATCAAGGGCTGCTTATTTTCCTAAAACTTGGAGGAAGTGTTAAACTTGAGAAGCTTTTTTAAGAGAAACAACAACAGCCCCCGCGCCCCGCGCGCGCAATATGTTTCTTTCACCCTTCCCCCCACTTTTAAAAGAATCAACTAAACAGCTAAATGGAGTTGGGGCAAGCGGATTTGGCTTTCAATGATACCATTTTAATCAAAACTCAGCTTTCTCTGGGGTGGGGGGTGAGGTGGATGTGGAGGAGACAAACTCCTGCAGCGTGAATTCTGTCCTAACAGTCCCCGAGAGACGAGGGCAGCGCTTCCTCTACTTTCAGGACCCCAAAGCTCCCCCCATCCCGCGACGCCGGGAAGTCACCCAGCCGGTGCTGTCGGCGTGCCCCCCACCCCAGGTTCCCAGGCTCAGACAGGCGCGTCCCGCAGGACAGCCGTCAGGGGACCCTCCCGGCTCCTCAGGCCCTGGGGTTGGGGTTGGGGGAGGAGAGCGGAGTCGGCCCGGGAGGAGACCAGTCCCAAGGTCCCACCAGGGGTCGTGTGGTGGAGAGGGCGCCCTGCGGGCTGGACATCGAGGAGGGAGGGTGGGGGCTGAGGGGATGCAGACCGTCCAGCGCTAGCATGGAGGGGAAGTCCTTGCAGTTGGAGACACCCGTGGAGTCGGTAACGCACGTCTTCCACAGGTTGGCCCAATAGGTGGCGGTGGTGATGACCGTGCCGTCGATGGTGGACACCTTCCAGTAGTCGGTGGGCAGCGTAGAGGACACCAGCACCCAGCCCGAGATGGAGACCAAGAAGGCGATGATCTCCGAGGCGGTACTTGCCATGCCGCCGGCTGCAGCCGCGCTCTCGATTGCGCTCCCACTAGGCTCCGCGACCCCCCGCGCTCCCGGCCCTGCGGCTCCGCCTCCTGCCACCGCCCCTGTCCCGCCCCAGCTCCGACCCGCCTCCGCCCTGCCGACCCGGCGCTAGGGGGCGCGCGCGGCCCGCACCCGGCTGCCCCGGCCAACTGAGCCCAGGACGCGTCCGTGGAGGACACCGAGGGCCCGTGGGGCGCTCACGGGCACCGCCCGGCTTCTCTTCCGGCTGCTGGCCCGCGCCCGCGGTTGGGAGGAAAGCACGCGGTCGCTTTCGGGATCCTTGCAGGGACAGACTGGCAGCCGGATGTGGACAGCCTGCCGCACCCCCACCTCTCCTCCCTCGACCCAGTCTCCCCCTCCCCCACGGCAAATAGCTTGGCTTCCCCAATCCCTTGTAAAAGCAGCCAGGAAAAGCCTTTTGTGTGCCCAGCAAGGACACGGTCTGGTAACGCAGCCCTCGGTTTGCTGAACTCTAAAGGTTTGCGTGCCACGCTTGTTTGGGTGACCCCGTTGAACTTGCCGAGGACGGATCGCTGTGCAGGTTCTGGGCTAGAAACCGGCTTTGCCCTCAGAATTCTGCAGCTCTTTTTGGCCTGGTGGTACGCGGAAAGTTATGGTAAAGAGGTGTGTGGCCCAGGCTAATATTCGAGATGGCAGCCCATGGATGGCGCAGGATCCATCGAAGACGTCCAGTCTTGATCGTGCTATAGGTCCCTTCCAGCTTCCAGTTCTGTGTGTCTGTTCTATTGAAGTGATGCTTCTGCCACGTTGGAAATGTTCTGTAACTTGTTTGATTTTTTTTTTTTTAACCACCTCCATCTCCCACGCCTGATTGAAAAATAAACTTCTTCCTTCCTTCAGAATTTCTTCGTTGCTGTCTCAAGGTAAACATAAAGATCAGGGTGTACTTCCAGCTTCTGAGGTCAATCTGGGCATAAATGAGAGAACAAAGACACTGGCTTTATTATAGGGTTATTATTTGTCCACTTCAAGTTCTTGCAGTTCTTGGTATGAACTTTCAGGGTTCACTTTTTGCCAAAAGTTCCCAAAGGTCTAAAACCCATCAATCAGTTCTCTGCAATAAAGCTAGTGCTAACCCTCTGTTTCACAATCTTTAGGTAGGGACACTTAGGTTCATTGTGAAGAATTTCTTCATCTCACTTTGTTGTTTTTTTTTTTTTTTTTTTTACCAAAAGGGTGGAGAATGAAATTAGAGGCAACTAGGTGACTTAAAAGAGAGGAAGCTGGACTGAAAACTCATTGAAATTCAGTTTTGGAAGGGCTGTTGAAGCTGGATAGGGACATGGTCCGCCCTCAGAACAATCATCCTATTTCCAGAGATAATATTCAGCCCAGCTCCACCAGTCAGAGCCAAGCATTCAGCGCATGGCAAGAACATCTATGCTGTTTCTTTGTTTTGTTTTGAAAGCCCTTTTAGAAAGTTTTTCTTTATATTGAGTCCAAATCTATGTCTCTTTAACTTGTACCCAAATGCTGTGATCTGTGCTCTGTGGCAACAGTCAGTGAGTCCAACTCATGCATTGCGCAGCCCAAAGGAAGAATGTATTTGTGTCTGTGACTGTCCTCTCCTGGCTTGTGTTGGTGGGATGCAGACATGGGTACCCTCCTGTTCTGCTTTCAATCCCCACCTGTCCTGATGTGTTGTGGTGGGTTAAACTTAAGATCAACCTTCCTAACATCTTCTCAGCTTCCCTGCCATGCAAATCAGTCACCTCTTAGTGACTGCAAAGTGTCCTCTACTCTTTTGTGTGATTTACCTTTTTTGAGTGCTTTTGTCATCTGGTTTCTTGCCTCCTAGCATATTTCCACTATTATTTCTATGCCATGTTCCTTTCTGAACTGTCTGCCTATTTCTGATCCAATTCACTGTTTGAGAAACACAAAAACTAAAGAACCATAACATTCCCTACAAAGTTTCCTAAATTAAAAATTACACAAACTTTGTTTTTTATTTCTTGGCCTTGATTGACAGTATCTGCTGTGTCTCGCCCATAGTAGGTACTCAGTAAATTATTTGATTCTTTTTTTTTTTTTTTATGAAACAAAACCCTGACTTTCACACACAAAGTGTAGTGCTATGACCTTTAAGACTCAAGCAGTTCCTAATTTATCAGCTGGTTGGTTCTAAGTTCTACCGTTTGCATCCAAAGGCACATTGTTTTAAAGAAAGAACCATAAAGAATGGTTTGGTGTTTTCAACCTGTCCCCAAAGCTTATTTAACATATAATGTAGCTGTACCTATTGTACTTAAAACAAAATCCATAAACTCAGATCACCATTGCAGTGTAGCTTCTAGAGGAAGCAAATTCTGAAATCCAACTTGGGAATTCCCCTCCTCTCTCTCTCTCTGCTATATCACCCCAGTAATCACTGGGGGTGGCCATGGTGGCAGTACTTCTAAAACTTCTAATGTGTAGCCAGGCTGAGAACTACAGCATTAACCTGCCAGCCTTCATGTACACACATATACGTACAAACAGTTAAGTTAGCATGACAGATGGTGTACATTACAGGGAGAAAGAATATTAATCTCTTCTTTGGAAACTTCAAAAAAAGAAATATTCCATTACTGTAAAGATTGTGGCACACATTTTCAACCTATAAGAGGATTGGAAATACCACAAACAATCCATAAATTAAATTCCGATAGCAGCACTATTAGTTCCTTTGCCAGGTAAAACAGACTAGGGTCGTCATGCCTGTGGACTTGATTAATTTTTCTTTTACTTTTTACCCTTTGTTCTTTCTATGAGGTTGACCAACCCTAAACCCTTTTCTTTTTCTTCCCTAGAATGCACTGCATATTTACCGTGAGTGCCTGACCAAAGAGTGAAAAAATGTTAAGCTTTTTTTATACCTAAAGAATATCGTATAATGGATAAGCATTTGGTTGAGAATGTCTATCTTAAGCTTTCAAACCAATTTAGTCAGGAGAATCCTGAAAGTGTTATAGCGTACTACATAATCCAATGTCCAAAAAATGAAATTAGACCACAGAGAGATTTTTAAAAGGAAGTAATGAATAAATGGCTCGTTTCACTTTAAGATTATGGAGTCCCAAATCACCTTTGCGGTTCACCTGTGAGCCTGTGAGAGTATCTTTCAGGTGATAAATGCTTCCTTATTTTCTTTAGGATTCAGTTCACTGAAATTTTTCTTTAACCATTTGTGACAGACTATTCTTAATTTAAATATAAAAGCAAATACATTGAGAACATTGCTTCCTCTAAATTATTCAAAGAAGCATGTTAATTAACAATAATTTTGTCTTTAAAAAAATCCTAGATGTTTTTCTAATATGAAAACTACTCATGGATCTATAAATTAGTAAATTCAACCTGAAGACATAGGATGCCCTAAAATATACTGACCCTTTCCACTTTTGAGGCCTAAGTCACTGGGATTGGTGTTGGAAGTTATTTTCTTTGGCATCATGATGGTTGTTAAGGAAGAACAGAGGATCCCCCAACCCCAAGTTGTTCAATAGGAGTGAAAACCAGTTTGGCCAACTGAACAGGAGATTTGCAGAAATTCTTTACTTGAGATTCAGTTCACCTGCCAAAGAACACAGGTGTGCCTTTCAACAGCTCAAGGATTTTCTAAGCATCAAATTTGGTTTCAGTATATATTAGCTCCTTCCTAGATTCCAGTGAGGTTGCGTGCTGCTAATCGGGTGGGAAGAGACTGAAGTCCTAATACATGCATTACTAACAAAAAAAACAACTGCCCAGAAGCCAGACATTACAACTCATTAAAGAAGGCATTAATGCCGATACCAAGATACTAACATAGCGTATCTGTGTTCTTTTTTGCCTTCCATTTTCCCTAACACTGTTGATTTATCTTAATGTTCTATACAAATCCCATGATATTTGTGGTCTACTTAGCGTGAAAGCTACAGAGTAATAGGAATAGTTACAGAATGAACGCTTGTTCTTACCATCGCATCACTGTTCGCGTATAAAGGTATATCCACACACACACTTTTTTTTGCAAAATTTAAGTACACAGATAGTTGCCTTATTTTGGCATTTGACAACCTCTGAGGCTGTACTGCAGAATGTTTCCATGGGATTTGTCACCCATTTGTTTGAAACCCACACATTCCCAATTCTGAGTTATCTTAGGATCATTTAGATTTCTCTTGAGCCTCTGGAGGGGTAAACTTTGGGCCTCAAGAGCTCCCAGCTGACCCCTTTCTAACCTGGAATGACTCTCATCCTGGGATGCTGGAATCTCCCAGGCAACTTGGATGTGTCAGGTGCATTTTGATGGTCCATGTGAGCACTTGATGGTTATTAATCCCACCTACCCACCCAAGTCAGGGCAGTAAGTAAATCTATATGTTTGGGGCAAGTCATTTTATTTCTCTGAGTTACAGCTTCTTTATTTTGGATTGTAGCCCGGACCACTTCCAACTGTTAAGGCCTCCGAGTCTGTGAATATTAATGAACTCAGCCACTCAGACAGCATCCGCAGTTCCCTTCAGTGTTCTCACTGCCTTATGCCCTCCTTCTGTCCACCGTTACTAGATTCAGCGTGGGTGTCTTATGGAAGTGTGTTTGCCAGATAATGCCTGGAGAAAATCTTTTAAATGTCTTTCTGTGTAGTTTTCTGTCATTTGTGTATCTGGATCAGGAACATTTCTGATACAACTCAATTTGCTTATGAAATGGTGACATAATGGACAGAGGACAGAAGATGGGACGGCCAAGACCTAAGTTAAAATTCTAGATCTGAGTGGCCTGGAGCAGGTCACCTATTCTTATTCAGCATTACTTCTTCAACTATACAACCAGAATAAATAACAGCTTCTCTCCAAGGCAGGGCGAGGGTTAGAGACAGTGTATAGGAAGGGCTGGGTCGGGGTAAATGCCGGGTAAATCACGGCTATTATTCAGTTCACTCGTGCTTCTCATTTCTTTGCGTCTCTTTGAAGTGATAAAATTACAGTTTGCATAAAAATGGTATAACTCAGTTAGACCGACAGGCGGTCAGTGAATAAGGGTGAACTGCATTGCAAATCTCAAAGTAAAAGGAGGCTGGTGCCCAGGTCAGGAAGCCCAGTCAGAGCAGAGATTAGTCCAGCGTGGGGAGGACCAGAGGGAAGTGCCAAATGAAACTAGAGGACAGTTAAATTTAACAGGGAGAGTGAGGGGAACAGAAGTGGGAGGAAGAAGGCAAGGGGCAAAACGTACAGGTATGGGAGAAGAAGAGATGGGAAGTCAGGGAGAAACAGACTTAATGGAGGGATGTGAAACACCGCTGAGATGAGAAGGTGGGTGGAGGACGCTACGACAGCGACTGCGGAGAATGACTGTTACAGCCCTTGACCTTCTGAGTTACTAAGTAAGGAGTGGAAAGCACAGTCTAGTGCCTTTTACCAAATAGAGAGACTTACACCTCCCCCTGGCCCTCGGAATAGAGCTAGTACAAAGCTTATCCCAAACTACTCAGGAATCCCAACTCTGCCCTGTGGCTTACCTCATGGGGAAAATTATAGAAAATTAAAAGATAATTCTTCCAGACTTAAAAGTACATATTCTAGGGCTGGGCGGGGTGGCTCACATCTATAGTCCTAGCACTCTGGGAAGCCAAGGCCGGTGGATTGCCTGAGCTCACGAGTTCAAGACTAGCCTGAGCAAGAGTGAGACCCATCTCTAAAAAGAAAAAAGCTAGGCATTGCAACGGGCACCTGTAGTCCCAGCTACTCAGGAGGCTGAGACAAGAGGATCTCTTAAGCCCAAGAGTTTGAGGTTGCTGTGAGCAGTGATGCCATGCCACTCTACCAAGGGCAACAAGTGAGACGCTGTCTCAAAAAAATGAAATAAAATAAAATATACAACTCAAGGCTAGGTATGATGTACTCTTAGCATCTGGAAGGCTGAGGCAAGAAGACAGCTTGAGCCCTAGAGTTTGAGGTTGCTGTGAGCTGTGCCACAATGGCACTCTACCCAAGGGGACGAAGTGAGACTCTATCTCAAAAAAAGGTGAATATTCTTACAAAAACAGACCCGTAAACACTGATATCGGCAGCTTTTAGGTACCAGCTGCCATGCTAAACACCTCACTCATTTGCTAACAACCCTGCGAAGTAGGAACTATTTTTAGTTCTCTTGTCCACATAAGGTAACTCAACCACACAGAAATAGAGTCACTTGCTATGGGGGTTGGGGTGGAGATTTGGTTTCAATTTAGCCAGCTCTCTTCTAAAGTCTACCCTTCTTAAAGAGAGATTGCCTCTTACCAAGCCAACTCTCTGTAGTTTGTGTAGAGTCATAGTCAATACTTTGAATGTGTGACCAGACACATACAAAATGCATTAAAACAATTGTAGGCCCCTTGATTTGTCCTTGTTTTTTAGGAAAATTTCTCTGATAATCAAAATTATTTGCATACATACATAGAGGGAAAATGGGAAATTATAACTAAATGTACCTGTGTTTATAAAGCATTCATTACAAAATTTTATAAAATATCTCTCTACATGTTGATATACAAATATTAAAAAATGCTAAAAATACAACATAAAATGTGAGTTTTTTTCTATTTATGGTGACCTTTGGGGACACCTGTGTAGTTTTTAAATAAATTTCACTTTCACTTTATACTGTTGACTGGCTCTTATAGTCTTTCTTGCACAAAGCCAGGTATCCACTTGGACTTCAAGTGGGAAGTCCTTCTCTTTCCTGGGACACATTCAGAAATATTTTTCTTAGAAAAAGTGTCCAACCTTTTTGACAACTATACAGATTAACTTATGACCAGAATAAATTGTACGGTCATGGTAAATAAAGTTAGATAATTTAAAAAAAGGTATTTGAACGGAGTACCTGGTTTCCTTACTTAATTCTAGTATGCTGCTAGATCTTACAGTAGGTGAACTGAAGTTCACTGACATGGTGTTGAATGGCATCCTGAGCAATGCAGATTCATGATGTCACAGTGTGGACCTGAAACGTTTTTTGTAAAGTGTGCATGGGTGTGTATGTGTATGTGGCCACACACACAATATGAAGAGTCAGTTATAGAATTCTTAAATCTGTCTCCTGCATGCTTGAGTTCTGGACTGTGTTCTTAGGTTGTTGGAGCCAACCCAGCTGTCCTGAAGGGCAGCAGTGCTCCCTCACTGAGCACCCACCCTTCCACCCTGCCACCCCAGATCAGGGCCTTCTGCAATGCACATTGTTTACTGTGCTGTGGACTTTTCTTCTCATGTTTATTTTGTTTTCTGGTGATGTTTTGACCCATGTTAGAAAACCAAAGGGCAGTGTCATGTTCAGATCTTAAAATGCAAGTTTTCTTGCCCACTTGGAACACTAGCTCAGCTGCCATAAAAACGTGCAGGCAGTGCCTTTAAGGAAACGGTGAAGACTGATTTTCAACCAGTGTGCCACGAAAAGTTTTTAAAAATCATTAATTAAATTATGTGCAAAAGATACTCAAAGCACAGAAAGTATATTCTTTTGTTGTCATTGTTACTGTCTTTTTGATCAACACAATTTAAGTGTGCCACAGAAGTTTAACTATAAGTTCAAGTGTGCCACGAGATACAAAGGCTGAGAAACACTGGGTGAAGAAAACAGAGCCCATCCGAGACTGCTGAACTTCACCTGCCCCGGGGAGGACTGGCCAATCTATGGGAACAGTGGTATAGAGACCTATGGCCAGGGGTTGTGTTGACTTCTGGAGACCTGAAAAGATGGAGGAAGCCAGAGAAGAAGGCTGAGAAGCACCCCATGAGGACGGTGCTCAAACAACTCGAGGTTCGTTTCCTTTTCTTCCCCTTTCTCGAACAGCATCTTTCTCTCACTCAACCAATTCTATTAATAAATACACTAAAGGCATAGTGCACAAAGCAGACAAAATCCCTGCTCCAGTATGGCTGGTCCTTCGGGAGACCCAGAGCAGGGAGGACAAACATTTAGGATAGTGAATGATGTGTGCCAAGGAGGAAAAACTGCTGGGGGCAGGAGGATATGAAATGGATGTATATGTTGGGGGTGGCTTTTAAGCTTTAGTTAGGTGGCCAGGGAAGCCCTTCCTGAGAGGATGGCTTTGGGGTAAAGACCTGAAGGAATCAAGGGCATTGCCATGTGGATGGCAGCAAGCATGCCTTCTCAGAGCAGGGCGTGTCACACTTGTCAGAGCAACATCCTTGGAGAGGCAGAGGCCATGGAGGGCAGAGGCAGTGAAATGAGACAGGGAAGTAACTGTGTGTGGATGTGGGTGGGGATGTGTCTTTGTGTCGTCTTCACATGTGCTGTGGTCTGTGTGGGCCCATACGTATGTGTATGTGCATCTGTCCAAGAGTCTTCATGTCTGTGATTGTGTGTCAGTGTCTGTGTGTGTATTGTGTGTGTGTGTCTGTGTATCTCTGTGTGCATGGGGATGGGGGTGTGTGCCTGTGTTG
>NW_003852429.1:5312394-5316819 GCF_000181295.1 Otolemur garnettii | reverse complement strand
CCACCTTTAGGTGTACGTGGCTGGCGCCTTAGCCGGTTGAGCTATAGGCGCCGAGCCGGTCCTGTAAGTTCTAATAACAACTTTGGCTTTTACTCTGAGTACCAAGAGAAGACACTGGCAAGTTTTAAGAAAAGGTGCGAAGACCAATTTCTGCTTCTGCTTCAAGTAGACATCAGGGTCAGGTGCAGTGCTCATGCCTGTAATCCTAGCCCTTAGGCAGGCCGAAGCAGGAGGATGGCTTGAGCTCAGGAGTTTGACACCCGCCTAAGCAAAAGTGAGGTCACATCTCTACTAAAAG
Organism: Otolemur garnettii; assembly: GCF_000181295.1. NCBI lineage: Eukaryota > Metazoa > Chordata > Mammalia > Primates > Galagidae > Otolemur > Otolemur garnettii. The sequence continues at coordinate 5,316,521 of NW_003852429.1, read as the reverse complement.
TAGAAAAACTAGATGGGTGTTGTGGCAGGTGCCTATAGATCCAGGTACTCTGAAGGCTGAGATAGGAGGACTGCTTGAACCCAGGAGTTTGAGGTTGCTATGAGCTAGGCTGATGCCACCACACTCCAGCCTGGGCAACACAATGAGACTCTGTCTCAACAAAAGAAAAGATGGACATCCAGGAGGAGATGCCAAGTAGATAGCTGAGTCCATGGGTCCAGAGTTCAGGACAGAGGTTCAAGCGACCAATGTACCTTTTGGCATCACCTGTTGTTAGGTGGCATTTAGAGCTGTGAGACTAGCCAGATCCTTTGTGGCTGATTGTAGATGAAAGAGGGAGGGAGAGTCCAGGGTCAAAGCCCTGGTATCTTCCACCTTTACATAGCTAAAGAGATGAGGAAGAACCAACAAAAGAGATTGAAAAAGTGCGCTGTCTAGGTAGGAGCAAGTGTCTGGAAACCACGTGGAGAAACCGGTTTAGGGAAGGAGCAGGTGAAGATGGTAGCAAACCCTGCCGAGAAGACCAGCCCACCCAGACTGCAGAATAGAGACGGAGCAGCGGACAGGTCCGTGATGACAGTGACAGACAGGTCTGTGATGACAGTGACGGGAGCTGTGAGGTGGGGAGCTGTGAGGTGGGGAGCTGTGAGGTGGGGAGGATAGGGATGGACACAAGATGGGAGCAGGTTCAAGGGTGAAGGCGAGGGAGTGATGGAAACCGTGAGAGGAAACTACTCTTCACAGGGAAGAGGGAAAGATCTGGAAACTGGAAGGCAAAGCGAAATCACGAAAAGCTTCTTTTATCAACATAATTTTTTAAGGTTAGAGAGATAACATTTCAGAGCCTCCTGCTGGCCTGTAAGCTGATTTTGTGTGAATTCAGGGAAGTTACCCGTCCTCTGTGTGGCTGTAGCCCCACACTAGGGCACTGGGCTTGGAGAGCAGAGTGTGGGCTCGGGGTCCAGAGACCACCTGTAGCTGTGACCTGAAAGAATTTCATCATTGTCTTCTTCCACCACATAGAGTCACATGCCTAAATTCTACAAGAAATTGGTTAGATGCGGTGTTTGCACCTACATTTATGTCTGTCTGACTTTGTACTAAAATAATTTCATGTCATTTAAAAACCAATATGACATACATGTTTTATGATTCCAGAATGCTGACATTAGAAAATATTTTTAAAAATTCTCTAATTCAGGCTCAGCGTCTGTGGCTCAAGTGGCTAAGGTGCCAGCCACATACACCTAAGGTGGCGGGTTCGAATCCCCAGCCTGGGCCCGCCAAACAACAATGATGGCTGCAACCAAAAAAAAATGGCCGGGCGTTGTGGTGGGCGCCTGTAGTCCCAGCTACTTGGGAGGCTGAGGCAGGAGAGTCGCTTGAGCCCAGGAGTTGGAGGTTGCTGTGAGCTGTGATGCCATGGCACTCTACCCAGGGGGATAGCTTGAGGCTCCGTCTCAAAAAAAAAAAATTCTCTAATTCAGTATTTCCTCAAAGGAGGAAACTGGAATCCAAAAATAGCTTCTTAATGTTTATTATCATAAAGTGCATGTTGGAGTATCATATCAACTGGAATAACATCATGTATATAATATATATATACAGTATATATATAGTGAGTCACAGTCTCACTATGTTGTCCCAGGCTAAAGTGCCCTGGCATCAGGCTAGCTCACAGCAACCTCAAACTCTTGGGCACAAGCGATCCTCCTGCCTCAGCCTCCCAAGTAGCTAGGACTGCAGGCACCCACCACAACACCCAGCTATTTTTTCTATTTTTCAATTGAGACAGGATCTTGCTCTTGCTCAGGCGGATCTAGAACACCTGAGATCAATGATCCTCCTGCCTCAGCCTCCCAGAGTGCTAGGACTACAGGTGTGAGCCAACACACCTGGTCACATTTTGCATATATTTTTCCAAAACATAAGAATTTGAAACATCTCAGGTTAGGGCTGTAGAAAAATCTGAATTTTGCAAAGTTTGCATAATATGTAAAAGTCGAAAACTTGCATATTGCATACAGTTCCTCCTCCTTTATGCCAATAAGATATTTACAAGTATGTTCCTAGGATGCTTTGCGGTTCAGGTTAATGCAGAGTCATCTCTGTAAATGACTTACGAATAGTAACATGAAAAGAAAGGAAATCACAATGGAACTGTATGCTGATAATACAGTAGACAGACAAGACGACACGCCTCTCTTTGTGGTTCAAAGCAATGGCTGTTTCTGTGTTTGACTTAGGGTTTGTGAAGAATGAATGAAAAGATCTAAAGAACAAAGGTGATGTCATGTTTTGCCTGTACGTATTGTTATAACTGCCACACCTCTCGGATTTCAGGCATAAATCTTCCTGACAAACAAATATGCCCCCTGTCAGCTACTTCCCTACCACACGATTCAGCCACACGTGTAATTTTCTAGAGTTGAGCGATGTTTTCTTTCCAGTAAAAACTCCACATGAACAATTATATTGTAATTTTTTTGATTTAGTAAACAAAATGGCCAATTAAATTTGGTGAAACAACCTAAATAATATTCTATTTATTCCTTTTTGTTTTGATTTTTTTTTTTTTTTTTTGAGATAGGGTCTCATTGTCACCTGGGCTAGAGGGCAGTGATGTCACAGTTCTCTGCAACCTCAAACTTCTAGGCACAACTGATCCTTCTGCCTCAGCCTCCCACGTAGCTGAGACTACAGATGAGTACCACCATACCTAGAAAAACTTTTCTATTTTTTGTACAGACAGGGTCTCACTATGTTGCCCAGGCTGATCTCAAACTCCTCAACTGATGCTCCCACCTGCATCTCCCAAAGTGCTGGGATGACAGGTGCATGCCACTGTGTCAGACCTATCCTGAGCTTCTAGAGTTGATATAGAGTAGAAAGCAAATAATAGAATTCTATTCTTTCATGTTAATTTCCAGATGTGACTGAGAGGATGAAATAAAGCATAGATATTATGGAATGGGGTATACAGGCATTTGATAAATACTGGTTGAATTTAATTTTGTTAGTAAAAAGGGATAAATGACTTCAATCTATCAGATGCAATATTAAGCATAAACTCTCCAAAACTATTTGTAAATGTCCAATTTCTATTTGTTCTTTTGAGTAATTTTTTCTACGAAGAAATTTCATAGCTGTTTAAATTATAATCTTGACAGGAAGATGAGGCTTTATCAGTTTATAGTTCAAATAATTAAATTGATCCTCAAATAATCGTGAGGTTTTTTGTGTGTTTTAAACCCCATTATATATACATATATATGTATATATGTAATATACGTATCACTAAATATTTGAATTTAGGAAAATCCAATACATTCCTGAATCTACTTGTTTTGCTACCTATAACCTACCAAGAATAGCTGTGTGGTAAGTTCCTCAAAGGGTAGGGTCACCAGGTTCTAGTGGTTCTTTTTCCTGACAGCCAGTTAGTTTTGACTTTCAAGACCCTTGCATTTCATTGGTTTAGGGGAAACAAAGCTAAGCATTAGGAGTGGGCACCTCCATAGTTCTACCTACTTAAAGTGGCCCTGTTATTTTTCTCTCAGCATCCAGAAAGCTCTGGCTGACTTTCAGTCTCGGAGCAGAAGACTTCTTAAAAGGGTGAATTTAAAATCCCCATTTATGCTGGTGTTGGCCTCACCACTGGACAGATGTGAGTGTGGGTCTTTCCTGACCATGTTTTGGTTTGGTTTGGTTTTGCTGGGGTTAACTATAACTCTGAACTTTGACTGTTTTCTTATTTAATGAATGCATCACATATACTTCCAGTGTGATATTTTATTTTTGGGCAAACTAGGCCAAAGATGAACCTCACTTGTGATAACATTTCAAAATCACATTTACTTTTGAAGTACAACTATTTATGTTCCAAATAGAGTAATCCTTACATACGTGAAATAGTGGCATTTAAATGCCATCCCATCCTCCATGTGCCCTAACTGCAATGGTGGTAAAGTAACAAACATAGAAAACCATTGCTACATTAAAAAATATAAGGTTGATTCAGCCTTGGGAGTGTTTTTATAATATTATTTTAAATTTGGGTGCAATATATGGAAATAGCACTGGACTGGCATTTAAAGGACCAGCCCTCTGTTTTTGTTTTTGTTTTT
>NW_003852429.1:5309365-5312206 GCF_000181295.1 Otolemur garnettii | reverse complement strand
GGCCCAGGCTGGATTCGAACCTGTCAGCTCTGGTGTATGTGGCTGGCACCTTAGTCGCTTGAGCTATAGGTGCCGAGCCCCAGCCCTCTGTTCTGGCTCTGCACCACTTGGTTATCCAACTACATTTACTTTGGCTTATTTTTTCCCATCTAAAAAATGAGTGTGGTGGGGGAAATGAGTGAGTTGAAAGGTCTCTACTGACTGGCTCTAACAATACCCCGGGGGGAATAAGAAATGCAGAGGGGGAACGTGTTCCTCCTCCTCTTCAAACGGTGCAAACCAAGCAAAAGCAAGAAGGCCTTGGGGAAGACAGGGGCGAAGAAAACTGGGAGAGAGAAGAAGGCTCAGATGCAGAGCCCAGGTGGTCGGAGTGTCGGGTGGATACACTGGGAACCAGCGGGGAGTGGGTGGTGGAGCAGTCTTTCTCATCACACCAGAGATTTACCCTTTAGTTCTCAAAATTTGCTTCAACTTCGCCTTTACAGGAACAACCGCCCCACCTTCTCCTAATTATGTTCGCTTGCTTATATTTGCCCTTTTAATTAGAAACAAAGAACAGGAACCCGCAGCTGGTCATTTCGAATTCAGAAAAAGGAAAGGCAGGACAGGTTTCCTTTACTCTCTGCTCACGGCCTAATTTCCTTTAGATCCATTCTCGGTCATTGGCACCTATGTTTATTTTCATGGCTGGAATTAAGCGACTTGTAAAAGTTCCCTCGCAGGTTAATGACGGAGCCAGATTTAGCATGTACACCTGCTGAATTCCCAGTGCGGGCCCTGGGCTGCAGGGCCACGTGGCCACTCCACCCCACCCGGGGTTCCAAATCACACACTTGTCAACTGCCAGGCACTCCCTAAGCCCACGGTCGTGAACAAGAGCCAAACGTCCACACCTCAAAACTTGAAAAATACTACTAGTATCTTTCAGTTCTGAACAAAAAGAACTGTGGCACGATAATAAACTGGTATTGTCAGTGTTGATGGGAAAAAGTAATGTTCTCTCCCAGCCCCCAACACAACTGTGCTTCCTGTCTCAAGTCGGACTACAAGCTGTACTTTCACAGGTAACAAAGGCAAATACCTATATTTTCACAGATAACAAAGGCAGCCAACTTTAAGAATTAACATCACTTCTTATTTCCTAGTCAGAGTCACTAGCCAGCATATTTTGTACTTAGCCTTTTTAAATATATTTGCTTACCCTTTTAAAATATGTTTTCAAAGGATATATTGATACCAAATATTTGTTATCTAATTCACTAGCAACTAAAAACTAGTCACTTGTAATTTATATATATCCTACCAGGTTTCAGTGGTTCTGAAAGGTAAATATTTCTTAGGGGGTCAAGATTATCCTTTGAAAGCTGAACAAAATATTGTAGTCTATAGGTGATGCAAATTTCTGTAGAAACGTAAGTACTGTAACCATGTAAGCCCAGAATAATAAGCGTTCTTTGTTCCACAGTTTTTCTGGTGAAAAAAAGGAATGTGCAATTGTTCTCATTACAATATTCTAGAAAGGTGAAAAAATACAGCTTTCATAAGAAATAAAGCTGTCTTGTAATTCGCTTTTGTATACTGACCTACTTTTATGTGTTAGTCAAGTCCTTAATTATTGCCACAGTTTCATCTAACTGAATATTTCTAATTGACTCTATAAAAATATTTATTATAAAATGAGATTCATCTTCTAAGTAAATTAGTTTTAGAATGTGAATTTTACACCAATGAATATAGCAAGCCTCTTAAAGTCACGTGCCAGTGGAAAAATGATTATTTCAGAGATGTGTTCAAACAGGGCTGTGTTCCAGATGTCTCTATAAAATGCTGAATGTGGAAACAGATTCGAAATCCGATTGTATCCAAGAGCAGCCTCGCTCTTTTTCTGTATTGAAACATCCTATGTCTTTGGCTCCTCTGTGCCTTCCACTTTTACATAGCTGTCCTCAAACATATTTGGTGGTTGGTTGATTTGGTTTCCATTGTTGGAGACTAATAATATGTTTTAGAAATGTAACGAAGTGTGGCATCATCAAACAACTTGAGACTTGGAAATCACCTCTTAGTAGCATCTACAAAGTGGGGTCTGAGGGTTCGGAGTGTACAGCAGAACAAGGGTGTTGGCTCTGGCAGGAGGCAGAGAGGGGTGGAGGCATGGGCCTCAAAAATCCAGAAAAGAAAATGTGACCCAGGCTTTACCCCAGAGAAGATGAGATCAGATCTTATGGCTGGGAAAGGAAGAAGCAGTGTGAGAATTATAGCAGGATGGGGTGCATGATGAGGGACGTTTTGGGGAGGCGCCCGTAGCTCCGGCCACATATACACAGGTTGGAGGGTTCAAACCCAGCCTGGGCCACCTAAAATCAACAATGATGACTGCAACAAAAAAAATAGCCAGGTGTTGTGGTGGGTGCCTATAGTCCCAGCTACTTGGGAAGCTGAGGCGAGAGAATCACTTGAGCCCAAGAGTTCGAGGTTGCTGTGAGCTGTGACACCACTACACTCTACTGAAGGTGACATAGTGAGACTCTGTCTCAAAAAAAGAAAAAAAAAAGGACTTTTTGGCCAGTCACAAGTGACGAATCTATTTATATCACTCTGTGGCTGTATAAGGAGAGTAGATATGAGTGCTGATTGGCAATTCAGAGAAATAGTTTGGCAGTGGGTCACAGATTTGTATGTAATTAAATGAAAGTGGGACATAATGCTCGGTTGTTGTCATGTTGGTTCATAAAAAACACGTACACAGGGTGGCACCTGGGGCTCAAGGAGTAGGGTGCCGGCCCCATATACCAGAGGTGGCAGGTTCAAACCTGGCCCCAGTCAAAACTGCCAAAAAAA
>NW_003852429.1:5302199-5309330 GCF_000181295.1 Otolemur garnettii | reverse complement strand
AAAAAAAAAAACCCACGTACACAGAGCTTGGCGATGCCATTTTGGACTGGTGCATAAACAAATATCTTCTGTTAGTGGTATTTGCAGGTTGCCAATGGAGAAGGACATAGTGGTTTGGGTTTTAGTTAACAGCCAGAGCAGATAAAGTTTAGGGATTCTCTACTCATAGTTGGTTTTATTTTTAGGAGCTGGAAGCCAAGCCAATGGTATTGTTTCCCCTGGATGAGAACTCCTGGTTACCACTCCCCAGCATGTTACTAGGTGGGTAGGTATAGGGAAAAGCTGGAATTTGGAATCCAAGCCAGTCACAGGAGCAAAAAGGAGCTAATAAACGCACAGGACCTTCAGATTTGGAAATGCTCTTCTTTGGAGAGAAGTCACGCTTTCACCTGTACATTTCAAGTATGGTATTTGGTTAAATGAATTTTTTATTTTTTTTGAGACAGAGTCTCATTCAGTCTCCCTGGGGTAGAGTGCCATGGCGTCAGAGCTCACAGCAACCTCAAATTCTTGGGCTCAAGTGATTCTCTTGCCTTAGCCTCCTGAGCAGCTGGGACTATAGGCGGCTACCACAATGTCCTATAGAGATGGGGTCTCGCTTTTGCTCAGGCTGGTCTCAAATTCCTGAGCTCAGGAGATCTACCCACAGAGTGCTGGGATTACAGGCTAGTTAAATGAATTTCTGTTCAGTAAGAGATACCTGTAGCATATTACTTCTGTTGGAAAATGGCTCCACTCCCATCAGAAAATGTACCTAAGTCATGATGAGACTCAAACTAAAGGAACAGCTGAGATGGAGTTCACAGTGTCCCCTCTATTCATTGGTCATACTGTCCCCTGTGTGTGAGACAAGCCACACATGCTGTGTATTCAGTGAAATGTGAATAATTCGAGCCTTGAGAACAAAAAGAAGGTAAGCCACAACCTAACATCATTAACTATTTAACCACCCCTGCCCAAAGTTTGAACTGTATTAGGTGGGTCACTATGAGAGTTTTGAGACAGACTGTGCTATGGTCCATTATTTCACTTCCAAGAAACACAGATGCCAGCTTCTTCTCTGATTCACCTGTGCAAGTTCCAACTTGCTAGGCTTACTGGTATTGCTGGGAGGGCTTCCTTTGTTTCTGTCTGGGTAGATTTTATGTTGCTTGATTTTTGTCTCAAAACTTTCATAATGACCCACACATTAGGCATCCTTTCAGCTGTAGTATAACAGAAATACATATAAAATTAGAAGATTGTAAACAAACTAGGTTTCCCCCCCACTTGATGTTTAATTTTAAAATCTTTTATCTTAACTTGATTTGGCTACCCAGAAATAGAAAACCACGAGCTTCAACCTCTTTCTTTACTTCAGCAAGTCTTAGCTCTTCTCTGCAAGGACTCTGAAGAACCAAAAAGCTCTTCATTAGCACTCACACGACTGGACTGAATCCATACATGCCACGGAATCACCTTTCTGCCTTTAGTTAACTGCAGCTGCGAAATTTAATTACCACTAAGAGACAACAGATTTTGTGCAACATTGTCCTGTATTTCTTGAGAAATATGCGCCCTCTTTTGGATAAAGATTGTTAAGACATTCCAGCGTGAACTTAAAAAAAAAAAAATGCATTCAGTTGCCTAAAAATAAACACAGTTTTGTTGTAAAGATCGTGGGAAAAAAGGAGAAAGGACAGATGTGGAGGTTGCAAAACAAGCGTTAAGGGGGCGGCAAAGCCAAGATTTTGCAACGAAAAGATGGCAACACGAAGGGCCCCAGATTAAGAATCTATGGTTTGCTTTATGTCAAAATGTGTTGGGAAATTTTGCCCAAAGTTAAGTTACAAAGTAATGTTTTTTAGGACTGTATTCTCTAGAAAACAGTGGTCAAAACTTATCTTCCTCTTGAGGCTGTAATTTTTGTATGGGTAGGGACAAACTGTCCCTTGGGTGATCTTTCTGCTCGGGTGAAGCAGCTCTCAAGGACTGGTTTCTTTCCGATGTGAGAAAATACACAAATGTATTTACAGCTATCTGAGGGGGCACTTTGGAAGTTTCTTCCCTTTTCTTTCTCAGCCAGCCATCTCGATGGAGGTGTCTCCATCGCAATCTCTCCTCTGCCACCCCATTCACTTCTCAATCCACTGCAACCCACTTTCTTATCTTTCTCTTTCCACTGAAACACCACCAGCAAAGGTGACGGGGGCCCTGTGCTACCTGATTTAATGGAGTTTCTCACTGTTTCTCATCTCTGCAGCTTTTGACATAATTGCCCTGTTTCTCCTTCATAAAATAGTAATCCTACTTCCTCTGGCTTCCACATCCTCCTTCTCATTGTTTCTCACTCAGCCTGTTCCCTGGCTCCTCTCCATCTCCTTCTCATGGGCTGGTGGCCCCAGTGTTCTGTGCTTGTCCCTTATCCCTTTTCATGTCACACTCTTTCCTTGGACAAACTGGTAACTCCAAAATGGGATTCCCTGACAGTCCTTCTGATTTCCAATATCTGCCCTCTCCTTTCTCCTGGTGGCTCGCAGGTATGGCGACCTCAGTTATGTCTACAACCCAAACCCTCAGCTTCATTTCAGCTTCCCACCCTTCCCACCCTCCCCCTTCTGTATTTTCTACACTAAACCATGAACCATGTTTGTTTGTCTCCCCATTCACTCTGCCAAGCAAGTCATGAATCTTCGTGAGTCATCTTGGAATGCTCTCCTCCCTCTGTACTCTTCCGCCCCCAAATCTGTTGGCACTATCCTTGAACTGTGTCTTGAGTCATTCTCACCTCTGCACGCCCACACTACTCTTCCCAACTCAGGCCTTCATCACCTCTTCCAGCCACCATCCTCACTGGTCTTCCTGCCTCTGGGCCCACCCCTTCTGTTTTTGAGTTGAGGCTGTCTGGTGGGGGGGTTGCATTAGTGTAGAAACCAGAGCTGGGGTCTGGTGCTGGGTGGAAGACTCGCTCTGACTATGTTTCCCTGTGCTTATTTTCATAGGCTGGAAACTGGGCATCTCTGAGCTTTCACACTTCAGCTCCGAAATCAAAAGAGAAAGGAGCTCTTCTCACAAAGCTCCACCTTGAACTGATTGCACTAAGTCCTGGGGCAGGGAGTGGAGTACTCTAACTGGTCAAGTATGTGACTAGTGTGTTACCCAAAGCAGAGAAGGAGGGGTGAGCACACAAAAACAACAAATGCCCATTACATGGCTGGTCTTAGTTTTCTAGGTTAGCTGGGCTCACCCCTGGTAATCCAGCTGTCACACCTCAGGTGAGTTTCCTAAAGGATAAGTCTGATTGTTTCTCTCTGTGTTTAAAACCCTTTACCCGCCCCCAAGCCTCTTGTGTGAAATCCACATACCCTATCGTGACACCATCTGTGGCCCATCTCCTGCCATGCCCCACCGGGGAACAATCTGCGGATCATGGCAAATACACTTCTCTCCCCAGGATGTCCTTTTCTCTTACTCAGCCTGGAGATGCCTTTTCATTAGCTTTTTAAACAATACTCCTTCCTCCTTCAGCAGGTCGGACCTGAGAGTCACTTTCTCATTCTTCTTGGTGACATGCTTCCGTTTTGGCATTTACTGCACAGAATCAGAGTTGATATTCTGTGTGCCCACTGGGCTGTGAGCTCTTTGAGAACAGACGCAGATTGTTATTCATCCTCATTGCTGCTGTTATACTATCACCATGATTGACTACCATTTACTAATACCAGGAGAAAAACACTGAGGTTTGGAGGTATTAAGCAAATTGCTCAAAGTTGTGTGCCCATTTGGTGGTGGAGTTGGGATTTAATCTTGTTTTTTTTTTTTTTTAAGTGATCCAAATCCTTTGCAAAATAATGCACTGGAACTTCAAGGTTTCCTGGTAACATCACCACTAGTAGGACTTATTATAACTATCACTGTGACTCATGCATTATACTAAATGCTTTATATAATAATCAGTTTCTGAAGAATAGAGTATTGATGTGGTTTCAATTCTTTAACAACTTGATATAAATAGTTCTTTCAAAAAGAATTTTATTTTCTGTTTTTTTTTTTTTATTGAATGGTAACTATGTACATTAATGCACTTCTGGTACAGTGTGGGGTTTTCACATGCAATCCGAAATACTTCCATCAAACTGGTCAACACAGCCTTCATGTCATTTTCTCAGTTATTGTTTTAAAATGTTCACATTCTACTCTTAGAAAGATTCACTAAGAATTTTATTTTCTAATGACATTCACATGTTTGACAGCTATTGAGTGAGGCATAGGTGGACCAGATTACCCATAATATCCCTTCCCATCTAACACTTTATGATTCTACAAATATTTTCCCTCTTTTGATCTTAACAAATCTTTTCTTGAATTTACTCTATTAACATGCTGTTCTGGCAGTAGCTTCATACCATTTTAACAGTAATTATTTTTCTTCTTCTTTTTTCTTGTTGAAAGGAAAAATAAAATACCCAGCACTCTCTATGCATTGTCCTCTGTACCCTCCTAGGTAATGAATGCCGCCGAATTGCTGGGTATATAATTGGAGTTAAAAGGAAATGCAACAAAAAAGAGCTAGCAATCCCATCTATCTCTGGGCAAGAGACACGAACAGACCCTTCTCTGAAGATGACAGATGAATGGCTAACAAACACATGAAAAAATGCTCTTCATCCCTAATCATCAGAGAAATGCAAATCAAAACTAAACTGAAGGCTCGGTGCCTGTAGCACAGTGGTTACGGCGCCAGCCACATACACAGGGTGGCGGGTTCAAACCTGGCCTGGGCCAGCTAAACCACTGCAACAACAACAACAACAACAACAACAAAGTAGCTGGGTGTTGTGGTGGGCACCTATAGTCCAGCTACTTGGGAAGCTAAGGCAAGAGAATTGTTTAAGCCTAAGAGTTTGAGGTTGCTGTGAGCTGTGATCCATGGTACTCTACCGAGGGCGACAGAGTGAGACTCTGTCTCAAAAAAACAAAAACAAAACTACACTGAGATATCACCTAACCCCAGTAAGAATAGCCCACATCACAAAGTCTCAAAGCTGCAGATGCTGGCATGGACGTGGACAGAAGGGAACAATTTTACGCTGTTGGTAGGACTAATATAGCAAACTAATATAACCTCTTTGGAAAGTATGGAGAATCTTTAAAGAACTAAAAATAGCCTTTCTATTTGATCCCACAATCCCATTATTAGGCATCTACTCAGAAGAAAAGAAATCATTTTATCATAAAGACATTTGCCCTAGATTATCACAACTCAATTAATAATTGCCAGAATGCTTACGGGCTCATCAACCCAGAAATAGATTAACGAACTGTGGTATATATATATATACCATAGAATATTACTCAGCCATTTAAAAAAAGATGAAGACTTTGCATCTTTTGTATTAACCTGGTGGGAGTTGTAAAAACCCTAACCCCAACCCTAACCACATTCTTCTTAGTAAAGTATCACAAGAGTGGAAAAGCAAGAATACAAGGTACTCAATACTACTATGAAGCCAGTAGATGAACTAATACATACCCACACAGGAGAAAAACTCAGTTCAAGTTGAATTGAATCATAAGGACATTTGCACTAAAATGTTTATAACAGCTTAATTCACAGTCACCAAGATATGGCAACAACCCAAGTCCCCATCAACTCACAAATGGATAAGGGAGGGAGAAGGGAGATGGGAGAGGGTGGAGGGGAGGAGGGAGGGGGCTTGGTGTGCTCCCCCTAATGGGAGCAATACAAGGGTATATGTTACACCTCCTGGGAGTGGGACCCAAATACAACAGGGATTTTACCTAACAAATGCAAATATTGTAGCCTAATTTTACCCTCATATTAATCTGAAATTAAAAAATAAAATAAAGCAAACTAGAAAAGGAGATGCAGTTCCTTGTTTCAGAGTTTCAAATGTAGCAGAGGAGACACACATTACTCAACCGATTCAGAGACTCTGGTTATAAACTGAGTCTAATGTTCCCTGCTGAAGGACTCTCGTACTGTGGAGCTGTACAACAAAGAAACTGATGGCTGCTCTGGGTCAGAGAGCCTGCTTCTGAGAAACTGAGCTAGGACTTGGGGGAAAGGCAGGTGAGCCAGAGGGGAGCCTTGCAGACAGAGCCAGCTGTCTGGGTGGGGCCTGCGATGGAAGCAGGTGAGAGAGAAGGAAAGCCCAGTATGGAGGTAAGGAGAAGGGTCCAGCTTGCTGCTGGCACTGCTGGGCCCTTCCCCTGCACTGCCGGCAGCCTGACCTTTGCTTCATCCTTCAGGGCTGCCCCATTGTAGTGTGGCCCCTGCAGGTCCCATCTAAGTGTAGGCTGTCTCTGTGCCCCCGAGGGCAGGCAGGTAGTACATGCTTCATGAATACTTCTTAATTTATGTGACCTACAGGTTTCCCCTCTACCTTCTTGCACCTCTGTGATTATTAGAAGACACTCAAAAATATCAGCCTGGCTAGGTGCAGTGGCTCATGCCTATAATCCCAGCACTCCAGAAGGCCTAAGTGGGAGGATCACTTGAGTTCAGAAGTTCGAGACCAGCCTGAGCAAGAGAGATTCCCATATCTATTAGAAACAGGAAAATTAGCCAGATATTGTGGTGGGCACCTGTAGTCCCAACTACTCAAGAGGCTGAGGCAGGAGAATTGCTTGAGGCCAGGAGTTTGAGGTTACTGTGAGCTATGCTGAGGGCATGGTACTCTAGCCTGTGCAACAGAGTGAGACTCTGTCTCAAAAGGGCATGTTTACCTCCAAGTCATGAAGTTATTCTCCTACATCTACATTTTCCTCTCAAATTCCATGATTTTAGCTTTTATATGTAGGCCTATGATCCTTCTTTAATTAATATCTGCTTTTTTGGTATGAGTCAAGGGTCAAGGCATTTTTCCATATGGCTCCTAGCTTCTTAAACATGGTTTAAATTCACTGGTTTAAATTCTTGCTAACATGTTTTGGTGCCTTTGTTGAAAAATCACATGCTTATATAAGTGCAGGTCTATTTATCTTTTTTAAAAGGGAAATACTGAAAATCAACATCCTAAAGTCTCATTCTCTTCCATTTGATCCTGTAATCCCTTTACTAGGTATCTACCCAGAAGAGAAAAAATCATTTTATCATAAGGACATTTGCACTAAAATGTTTATTGCAGC
>NW_003852429.1:5298973-5301705 GCF_000181295.1 Otolemur garnettii | reverse complement strand
GTGAGAGACAGGAGGAGGGGGAGGTTTGGTAAGCTCTGACATAAGGGTACAGTGCAGGGGAATATGGCAGTCCTCCTGGGTGAAGGGCTCAACTGCAACTTGGACTTTACCGAACAAGTGCAAACAATGTAACCTAATCATGTGTACCCATATATTAATCTGAAATAAAAATATAAATGAAAAATAAATAAAACCCCCAAATTCCCTTCTTAAATACTCTTTTTATTTGACTTAAACACATTGTAATCTGGATAAGAATTTGATAAGGAGAATATATGTATATATACATAATATGATAACTTTCGATAAGCTATCAGAAAAATTGACACCCCTTGACTTTAAAGTACGAATCAGCTTCTTTCTCTTTCAGGAACTTAACTTTCACACTAATAATTAAATGTATTGGAATTCTTATTTGAAAAGTAAGTGGACATCTAAAAATGCAGCATAAAGGACTGTGTTATTGCCACCATATTTTGTTATTTAGGAAAGATGATCAGTTTCCCCTTGAGATGGAGTCTAGCATGGTGGTACAGTAAGGGGCGCTTCTAAGAAGTAACACTCCATGATCTTAGATAAGTGACTTCCTTCTTTTATTTTTTTATTTGTAAAGAAAGAAAATTAATTCTTAGATTGTTCTTATGATAGGATATTGTAAGGATCCGTAGGTTGCAAGGAAATGCTTTAGTAAAACATATGGATAAGACAATCCAAAATATACCTACAAGGTGGCTGATAAACACAGGTGCTTTTCCTTGAGTCTGTGTAGCAGGTGTTCCCCTTTGTATAAAAGCTTGCCACCAATGAATTAACGTTTCCCTGTATGTAATCTGCATTTATGAAGATAGAGAAAATGCACGGTTCTTTAGATTGGATATCCTTAGGCAGGAAAGAGAGGTAAGTCCTTCTTGGCAGCCTCCCTGGAGTTTTCTGACCCAGGTGGATTTGCCTGCTCTTGGCTCCCGTAATTCAATACCCTGCTTCCTTCCGGTAGGGTTTGCCCGGCTTCTTGCGACCTGCCAGTTGTCTTTGTCTCATGCTTCTCACAAATGTTGTGGTTTCAGGACAAAGCGTTTTAACATCTCGCACATCCCAACATAAACAGCAGCTCTGGACATGTCATGGGCTTTCAGTGCTCAGGAAATGGACTCTGTGAGGTAGATTTAAATAATCCATGGTGCATTGCAGGAATGTTTTGAAGCTCCTCCCCCTCCCATTATCCCCTTGGCAAGTGATTAAGAAAATCAAGAAGAAGCAAACAGAAGTGCTTGAAAATGTGAACCCAATTCCATACCTTCTTGTTGGTATTGGTGAGTACGAAGAATCATTACACATGCATTTGGCCTGACATTTTGGTATATGGAATGTATTTACTTCTAATATGTGTTTTTATCTAAGTATCATCAACTCAATTTTGTGTTTCTAGAGAGAGGATCTTGCTATGTCACTCAGGCTGGCCTTGAACTTCTGGCCTCAAGAGATCCTCCTGCCTCGGCCTCAAAGTGCTGGTATTACAGGGATGAACCACTGTGCCTGGCCAACTCGGTGCTTTAAATAATGAAAAAGATCTTCCATAGCAATTATATTTGGTTTAATTTGGGGATAATTTATAACATTTTCCTCATCATAATTATTAAAAACAATACCAACTGATTACATCGAATAAGTTAGTTTTGAGGGAAAGCTAAACCCAGAATAATAATGTTAAACTTCAAATTATTTGAAACAATAGCAAGATTGGAATTTCAACTGTAACCTACATATTTGGACATAAAGCCTGGATATGAGCAGTGAATTTTGAACACTCTAGGGAAAGAGACGAGATTATCAGCGTCCTACAAAAGACTTTTGGGGAATGGAAAATGGACCACTTGTGCATAAACTCTGCCTCATGAAGCCAAAAATAATAGGAGTTGCAGGAAAGTCAGGTGACTAAATTATTCCAGCCTGGAGGCAGGCTCACCTAAAGCCTAAGAATTTGCAAAGGACTGAAGTTCCCAATGCCCTTGAAGGCATCAAAAATAACATATTAATAAGGCTAATGGTTCTTAAAAATTCATTTCAAGCCCCTTTCCAATATAACACGGTACATTGTTCTGAAAGAAACATATTTATTCACTCTTTTAAAATTTCAAAATATTAAGGGGTTGTAAGTGTTTGTGTTCCACAGATGAATTTTATAATGTTGAAGGCAGGGCTTTCCGCGTGCTTATTACCAGAACCGTGTATATTGCACTCGACAGGTAAGTTTTTATCCCTCACCCGCCTTCCACTCTCTCCCCTTCTTAGTTTCCAGTGTCCTTTATGCCACCTTATGACAATTGTTTAAGAACAACAGGGATGCTATAAAATCAAGTCTGTCCAAGAGAATAATAATTGCCAAGTTCTATTTTGTGTTTTGTTTTTTCTTTTTTAAACTTTAAAAAAAGTTTAAACTTTTAAATGTCAAATTAATATGAAGGTACAATATTTAGGTTACATTGTTCTCCCTTCCAGGGCAAATTTCCACATGTAGAAGAGCCCCTCTCCCGGGGGTGTGTTATCCACCCTCACAATGTGCACATTAGGTGAGATCCCACCGCATGCCCTGCCTCCTTCTGCCACACATCCTCCCCGGGCCTGTTTCCCTCTACCCCGGACCTGGACTATAATAGTGTCTTATTGTTCTTAGGAGCATGTAATTGTTTATAGATTGATTTCATATTAGTATGGAGTACCTTGGATATTCATCT
>NW_003852429.1:5296376-5298109 GCF_000181295.1 Otolemur garnettii | reverse complement strand
AAAAAAAATAAAAAGGGTGCTGCCTGTGGCTCAAAGGAGTAGGGAGCTGGCCCCATATGCTGGAGGTGGCAGGTTCATACCCAGCCCCGGCCCAAAACTGCAAAAATAAATAAATAAATAAATAAATTACAATTGTTCAGTAGAAAAGTACATGATAATCATTTTACCTCAGCATTTAAAATATGGACATTATGTCAATTATTTCTGATATTAAAATAAGTACAGTAAAGAAAAGCTCAAGTTGTAATGTTTGACCATTGACAGATTTTAAGTCTCACACTTCCTGTGTCTCCTTTTGCCTCATATTTGAGCAAGAAAGTGAGATAATTAAATATTGAAGACATCTGCTTCCCTCTCTCTCCAGACAGATTTTGAGCCCTTCTCTCTGGAGGAACTTTGTGCTGCTTGCTATCTAAGTAAAAACTTTTTTTTCATGTTTATTAGTGCCTGTGTGTCAATTTTCCTGACATCTGTATTAATGCTTGGTTCCAGAAGCTGCTCAGAATTCCCATATAAAGCAATAAGGCAAACAACATGACAGGTGGGATGCTGGATTATCATTTATTCATCTGCCTTCACCATTCATTCTTTTCCTTGAATAGGGAAAGTAGAGGAGTGTGTCCCTACTCAATAAGCATTTTGGCAACTTCAAAAAAAAAAAAAATGAGATCACCCTATGCATCTATTTTCACGGCACTAGGGAGCAACAGACACAGTTACTGAAGAAAGATGTCTGGCCCCTTTAGACCTGCTGTGTAGCACAGGCATACTATGGCGATACTGCACGTTTTGTTCCAGACCACTGCTATACGGGGAATATTGCCAGAAAGTGAATCTCAAATTGTTTTTGGTTTTAATTAGTCAGAAATCTTACTTCCTATGGAAGAAATATTCCACACAATCTGATTAAAACACTGCCAATCAAGGGGGAAGAAAAACACCCCTAACTTGCTGGCTGAAGAAATATATTGATCACAAGACAAGATCTTAAGTAGTATCTGCTATTTTTTTCTCCAGATTTCTCCCCTTTTCAATATAGAAATTCATAACTAATAGCATGTCTCCATATGATCATATTCACAGAAAAATATTAAGAAAAAACGAGATGTGGGCAGCAATATCCTACTGACCCAACCAGTTCTACATTTACAAAAAAACTTTGTTCCCAGCTTTGTTTCAAAAAGGAACAAAACACCTTTGATTAGCTACCACGTGGCCATGTGTGTTGGCACCTTTTCTAATTCTCTGTACACAATTCATGGTACATTCAAGCTCTCAAGATCAGTTTGCATGGTGTCTGAAATGACCTACATGATTTCTCTCTTTAACTTAGTGTTGCCAACTTATTGAATAGACTTTTTACCCTGCCAACTGCCCATTTAATAAAATGGCCCATGAATGCATCTCCTTGAATGGCTCTGCTGTGGTGTCTGTACTTGTTTCTGCCGCCACGAGCTCTACACTTGACTGGTGGGCACAGTCTTCCGTTCCTTAGTTAGTTTCGTTTGATTTGGCTGTTAGTCTTTCAGGACTGGAAAATCATCTTATTTACTTCTATTTGATTATACTTGTTACTGATATCTTGTTTGAATTTAATTCTGGGCAGATGGTTGGATAATTCATCCAGTTCTTTGCTTCCTCTGGCTGATATCTTCTTTGCTGTACTGTGTGGGAAAACTAAGAACTATTTGACACTGAATGCATGATTCACTTGCATACGGCAAGTGGCGTTA
>NW_003852429.1:5294135-5295791 GCF_000181295.1 Otolemur garnettii | reverse complement strand
ATTACACTGGGCCACAGGATGATATATATTGACCACTATTTTTTGTTATTTCAGAACTTTCAAGAGAGAAGAAGACACACTTCTAGGTAAGGATGGTAGACATATATATTTACATTTGTTTCCTCTTAAAATTCTGTTGACCAGACAGTAGATGGGTATCTAAAAAATTATCACCTAAAATGATCAAGAATAAAGAGATGGTAGAGAAACCAAGAACATAAAGTTATTGTTTATTTGTTTGTTTGTTTGTTTTTTGAGACAGAGTCTCACTTTGTCATCCTCAGTAGAGTGCTGTGGCAAAATAGCTCACAGCAACCTCTAACTCTGGGGCTCAAGTGATTCTCTTGCCTCAGCTTCCTGAGTAGCTGGGACTACAGGCACTCACCACAACACCCAGCTATTTTTAGAGATGAGGTCTCACTCTGGCTCAGGCTGGTCTCAAACCTGTGAGTTCAGGACAATCCACTCGCCTCGGCCTCCCAGAGTGCTAGGATTATAGACGTGAGCCACCGTGCCCAGTCTCAAGAACATAAAGTTTCAGAAACCAAAAATAAGATTCACAAATGATAAGATGCCTAACAGAACTGAGAGGGTTGAATCGTAAATTGGCAGTAAGGAAAACCAAGAAACAACACAAATTATATTGCACAACTGCCACAATCAGAAGGCATCGAACAACTTTGGAAGACGGTGACAAAAATGGTGCTAAACCAGGAGGATTTGTTGAAAGTCTGTTTAGAAGAAGTTTGACACTGATGTTCCCTACTCAGCCTTGCTCAGTGATGTCTGTACTTCTTTCCGGGAACAGAAAACTGCAAGCGTATCCTCCAGGGATGGTAAAATTTTTGGGTTTTGAACAGGGTATGGGGTGGGGTGGGGTCCCTGTCCCCAGCACAGAAGAGTTTTGTTATCAAACAGTGTGATAAAATGCACAATTCATACTGGATACTAAGATAGGTCTTCTTTCCTTTTAGCCATTTTTCTACATCTGGCTATCAAAATTCATAAAACTCTGGCAGCCAAGCCTAACCTCCCTAGACTAAAAGATCCATCTCTGGGGAATATGCCCAGTTCATGGGGAACAGCTTAAGTGCGCTGACACTGAAGTTTCCCAGCGACAGTACTGCTCACTACCTACACATGTCCACTGTGGGATTCTCAGTGGATGAGCCCCATCTGTATTCTCAGAGCCTTTACCAAATTTTAAATACTCTGTGCTTAACAACTCACCTATCACGCTTTTGAAGAAATATCCAACATAGAACTCAAAATAAACAAAGTAACCTGTAACAAATAACTTGGAAAATACATTGTGTAGGAAGAAGAAAACATTTAGCAATTAGATCAGTTAAAGAACACCGAGAGCATGCACACACACACGCTCACACACACACACACACCCCTCTATCTTGGAAACTAAAAAATCCTTAATAGCAATGAAAAACACAATGGGAGGTTTGGAAGACAAAGTTTAAGTATCTCCCAAAAAGAAGTGAAAAAATATTGAGACTTAGAAAATTAAAGAGAAAGATAAGGAATATAGAGAAAAGACCAGGGAGGGGGTTTGGAGGGATCACTTCTGAGGTTTATCTTATAGGGGTACAAGTGAATCTTTCTAAGAGTAGAATGTGAACGTTTTAAAACAATAACTGAGAA
>NW_003852429.1:5279650-5293212 GCF_000181295.1 Otolemur garnettii | reverse complement strand
AAAATGAGTTTCATTTTATTATGAAGTCATTTGATATAAAATGCACATGTATTTAAATATTGAAAGTTGCTTAAATTGGCTGGGCACAGAGGCTTATACTTATAATCCCAGCACTTTTGAAGCCTGAGGTGGGAGGATGGTTGGAGCCCAGGAGTTTGAGACCAGCCTGGGCAATATAGCAAGACCCAGTCTCTACAAAAATGTTAACCAAAAAGTAGCAGGGCATAGCAGCCCGTGCCTGAAGTCCTAGTTACCCAGGAGGCTGAAGCAGAAGGATCACTTTACTGTAGTGTGAGTTCCAGGCTGCAGTGAGTTATGATCACACCACTGCACTCCAGCCTGGGTGACAGATAAGTCTCTGCCTCAGAAAAAAGAAAAAGAGAAGGAAGGAAGGAAGGAAGGAAGGGAGGGAGGAAAATGTTCAATTTTGCATAAAATCGATCTACATGGGCTGAGAAACTTAATTATGTAATAATTAATAATCTAAAAGAATTAATATGGTATGCGTGCTTTCATTCTTTTTTAGAGACAGGTCTCATTCTGTTGCCCATAATTGGTGCAGTCGCATTGCAACCTCAAACTTCTGGGCTAAAGCAATCCTCCCACCTCAGCCTCCAGAGTAGCTGGGATTACAGGTGCATGCCACCACGCCTGACTCATTTTTCTATTTTTTGTAGGGAAGGGGTTTCTCTATGTTGCTCAGACTGTTCTTAAACTCCTGGCCTCAAGAAATCTTCCTTCCTGGGTCCCATAAAGTGCTGGGCTTACAGGCAAGCCCCTGTGTACCCTGCCCCCAGTTTTAAAAAGAGACAGGGTCTCTCTATGTTACCCAGGCTGGAGTGCAATGGCTGTTGACAGGCATGATTATCGCACACGACAGCCATGAACTCCTGGGCTCAAGCAATCCTCTTGCCTCAACCCCCTCAAGAAGAGTCTGGTATCATTTCTGATCTTAATTACATAATGGGATGTATTCTCAGACCTGTGGATGCAGTTGCTTGAGGATGTGTGTTTACCTGCACGCATGACATTGGAAAGGAAAACACAAAGTCGTTACTATGTGAGCAACCCCTTCTTTGCACTTTTGATTTCCATATCTGATTTTCATAGGTGATTTTCATGTCTGACTCTCATTCACCTCCCATCTTAATCTTTAAACTTTCATCTTTACTCAGACTCTGAGATGATCACAATATTTTACAGCACATTATTCTAATTTATATTTAATGACATCACACTTATTTACCCTTACCTCCTTTTTTGAGGCAGGATCTCACTCTGTAGCCAGGGCTAGAGTGCCATGGCCTTTGCCTAACTCACAGCAACCTCAAACTCCCAGGCTGACACAATCCTCATGCCTCAGCCTCCCAGGTAGCTGAGGCTACAGGCACCCTCCACAACACCTGGCTAATTTTTCTATTTTTAGTAGAGATCGTAGTAGTAGTCTTGCCTTGCTCAGGCTGGTCTCAAACTCCTAAGCTAAAGCTATCCTCCTGCCTTGGCCTCCCAGAGTGCTGGGATTATAGGTGTGAGCCACCTCATCTGGCCTACCCCTTTGTTAGTTGTCTTAAATCTTATTCCTGAGCCTGCTACGAAGATGCTCCTTGTGGTAGGCTACATGCTGCTAAGAGTTTAGAACTAAGAGCCAGCAAAACAGTGGACTGAGTTAGAAGCTTGTTTCTTCCATTCCATACTTCCACTGTGTGGTCTTGGGCTAATTTTTTCCCTTTTGTGGCCTCAGTTTCCACATCTGTAAAATGGAAATAATACCTCCCATTCCCACCTCCAGAAATATTATGAAGATCTGAGATGATCAACTGCTATATAATCGATAGCTAACTACAACAAACACCACCGTATCAATTCTCTCCCTTTTATAAAAACTAACAGAGCCCGGATTTTGATGTTCCCAACTAAAGCATGAAGCAGGCATGCAATGGCCATAGCAACTCTGTAGTGACAGACACAAGAAAAAGGCCCAGCGGTCGCAGAAACCTTGCATCTCTCTGCCTCCTCAGGTCTCTGGACAAGCCCTGGAACACAAACTTTCAGGCTTCTTGTATGATGAAAGAAAAATAAAGACCAGATGTTTAAGCCTCTGTTATCTGAGTTTTCCACACGTGCAAGTAAACTCGTTCCTACAAATACATGATGACGCTGTGCTAAGCACCTGGTCTGTGCTGGGCTCTTTAATCCCTTCCTTGGAGACTGAGGTGCAGAGAGGTTAAGCAATTTACCCAAGGTCAGTTACATGGCTTTACTAATGGCTGTCAGCACTCCCAGCAGCCTCAGCAATTGATTCATTTATTTAATTATTGTCAGAAAGGTGATACAGATTGCACTCTAAACCACAATATTTTCAATACTGAGTTATTGGCTGAGTTACCCAGGGTCCACCTAGCAGCTCTTCTGAAAGGACTCATCAGGACGTCAGACTTTCTAAAAGTAGATATTTTGTATATGGATTTTTTTTCCTTAATGACTGAAATTGGTAAATTCAGGTTTTGCAAATAGTCCCATGTAAACAATTGCAGATACGATCTATGACAGAACTTTGGGACCTAGAGTATCACTTATTCTTGTGTGGAGTAGACCCAGAACTGTTTGAACAACATCTTGGTCCCCCCTAACGATTTCTGTGCGGATATGATAGTGATAAAAAGAATGGTTACTAAACAGTATATTGAGCACTCCCAGTGTGCTAGGCATGCTTCCAGGCATTCATTCATTTTGTCCTCACAACTTTGTAGCAGATAATATCATAACCGCCATTTTTCAGGTGAGAAAACCAAGGCCCAGAAATGTTATTTTACCTGTCCCATACTTCTTAATCATCACAAAATGAGAGAAAAGGAATATGAACCCTGAAAGGCTGGCTCTAGGAATATGTCCTTTCTAACTTTTATAAGAGACCGTTCATTGATCATCAAACATCTGCTCAATCTCTTAAGTGGTAACATAGAATGTCTACACTTCGGAGTCTTGTTAGAAAACTCTCACTGCATATTATAAAGTGTAGTATACAGAATTCATTGTGAATTGTCTGAAGAATGTGAGGTGTGTCCATATTCTTGACTCACACCACGTTCGTAATTTGGGATTACAACATTTCAGCTTCCTCTAGAATTGATTTTACCATGCTTTGGTATTTTGCAATTGGCCTGCTTTGAGGGATGGTACAAAAAGATTCTACAAAACTTGCTTTCATATTTACCATAATGATCTCATTAAGAATGTTCCCTGCTCCATCACACAATGCCATCATATGAGTGAAGGACAAAAATTTCAAACAAACTGGTAAAAGCAAAATTGGCTCATGAAATTGAAAAGTCTAGGCTGAGCATGGTGGCTCACACCTATAATGCTAGTGCTCTGGGAGGCTGAGGCGGGTGGATTGCTTGAGCTCAGGAGTTCGAGACCAGCCTGAGCAAGGCAAGACCCAGTCTCTACTAAAAAAAAAAAAAAAAAAAAAGGAAGGCATTGTGAAGAGTGTCTGTAGTTCTAGCTACTCAGCAGGCTGAGGCAGGAGAATCACTTGAGCCCAAGAGTTTGAGGTTGCTGTGAGCTATGATGCCACAACATTCTACTCAGGGCAACAGAGCGAGACTCTGTCTCAAAAAAGAAAAGAAAAGAAAATGAAAGGGAAAGGAAGGAAAGGGGAAGGGAGTGAAGGGGAGAGGAGAGGAGAGGAGAGGAGAAGAAAAAGTCTAGGTGTGTTTCCAGGGCTGCTTGATCCATGTTCAAATGATGACAGCCAGATCTAGTTTTTCTCATTCCATCTCTCTTTTTCTTCACCCCATTCTCAGGTATGCCCTGCTTTTGAGATCTCTAAATAGCAGCAGCAGCTACTCCAAGAGCCAGGTCCTCCCCTGTGCAAGTTCAGAATCTCTTTCCCAGAAGTCCAAGCAGTTGGATTAGCTTTCATTGGCTCACACGCTCACCTGGGAACCAATCACTGTATGCCATAGGAATGCACTGCACTCAGTGGTCCCATCTGAGTCTCATATTCTACTCCTGGGGTGGAGGCTGGAGCCAGATCCACAAGATGCACAGAGATTGTGGGTGAAGAGAGTGTGAGCCCCAGAAGAAAAGTGTGTCTGGTTATTAGGGTAAGGATAGATGGCTGCCATGCAGCAAGAACAGTAGTCTCCACTACAGTCCATTTTAGGAATATCTGTGGGAGAAATGCTGACTTGATTTGATTTTATGGACACTGACATAAGGGACTGTGTCCCTGGTATGTTTCCTACATGGTATGAAGGAGGCTTGGAGCCATATAGGCTGGTCATCTCCACAAACTTTCAAAGACCCATGAAGGGCAGTCAGTAAGGTTTCTCACATTGTCTTAATATTATTTTCTTTCGACATGTCTTACCTCCTCTATTTGTGTTTTCTTTTATATAGAAAACTCTTTTGGAAAGATAAACCATGTAAATAAAGCCTTAAGTAGGCTGTTTTTGATTTTGGTATGTTCATATTCTCTAAATGCCCAAGCTAAATATTCTAATAGCCAATATCTTCCCAGAAGAGGTTAATATATCCCCTTATTCCACAGGGTCTTATCCTAATATATGTTTATGAGGAAGGTTATTAGTCACCCAATCATATTTATCAATTTGAAATTTACTAAGGCTCTAAGTATAAAAGAAAACTCCTTCAGGATGAGTTATCCTTATAGTATCAGATGACCTAAATACTGAACATAAATCACAGATCGTCAACACAGCAAAAATCTATCACAACTGTTAATAAGTGTTAGCCAAAAAGGGAGATTAATATAGCTATCAATATGATTCTTATTTATAATTCTGCCAGAAATAATAGAACATATTTTAGTCTCTTCCCAGAGCAATTATTCCCTTCTTGTCTTATTGATAATTTTCTGTTTAGCTTTTAATATTCAATTAAAATACCAACTTTTCTTCCCTGATCACCCCCTTTTCCAATCAGTGGATTGCTTAGTTGGCTAAGTGTTCCCCCCATCAGGCTCACCTTATTTGTTTGTCTGTGGTAACCGCTCCCAGAGGGTCAGGCTGCCTCTTTCCTGTGTCCATATCTCTACCTTCTAAGCACAGTGCAGGAGAAAGGGTTCAGGCAATGTCCATGGAAGAAAGGTAGAATAAAAGAAGGGAAAGAAAGACTGGAAGGAGAGAAGGAGGGAGAAAAGAGGGGAAGGAGGTTAAGGCAGAAAAAATTAAGAAAGAAAGAAAAAGCAAGGGAGAAAAAGGATGGGAGGGAGGGAGGAAAGAAATGATCTATTAACAGAGAATGGCTTCATCACAAGGATCACAAGGGTCTGCATGGGTAAATATTGTCTGTGGCTATCAGATCAACTCCTGGGTCTGGCAGTAAGAGATACCCTCCCCCCACATTCTGATTATTTCTTGGTTTAATTTATACAGCAAAGAATTCAGAAACTTATACCAGTATGAAGACCTTAAGAAGATGGGATTCCTCTCCATGCCCTTTTATGTACCCACAGAGATCCAAAGTCCCTTCCTCAGCTTCCAGACAGGTTTCATTCCTGCCTCTAAGAAGTCCTTGAGCACAGGGAGCAGAATCTCTGTATAGTCTTTGTTTGCCTAATAATAGGGCTTAAAGGGTTTGGGGGAATTGGTTTTCTTTGGGGATCACTTAAGATTCCCATTTCCTTGTAAATATTTTTGGTAAAAACAGCATCCTCTTGGATTTCAGAGGAAGTTAAAATAGAGTTTGAAAGAACTCATAAAGCCAAACACAACCATTTATTTCCAGTTAAGTCCCTCTAGTCTGACTATGAATCCCCAATCAACACAAACCTTAATCTTCCGCACTTTCTCTGTGCAGAAGATTTAGCTTCTACCTATGATCTTCACAGTTCTCAAGGCGCTGGACTTGGGTGTTGTTTTTTATATTTTATAATACTGTTCAATCTGTCTGGAGGTGTGGGGAGTGATGTACCAGCGTCCTGGCCATTGGCCAGTTGGTACAAATGAGAAGTCTCCCATAACTGTGAAGTTCAAGTTCCTTCCTTCTGTTTAGTTGGTATATATTTGTAGCAATTATTTATTTAACTATTTTAACAGGTACAATTTTGAAATTATAAACCAGTTCTTCACTTTTTACAGCTTTAACAAACAAGCCAGCTGGGATACCTGCCATTTTCTCTATCCTGTATCTATTCATAATGCACTTATTTGACAGTGAGGAAAGTCCCTATTATTCCTGAAAGGTTATCAAAACACCACTTTATTTTTATTTATTTATTTTTTGAGACAAGGTCTCACTCTGTCACCGAGGCTATGGTGCAATGGCATCATCATGGCTCGCTATAGCCTCAGACTCCGGGGCTCAAGTGAATCTCGTGTCTCAGCCTCCCAAGTAGCAGGAACCACAGCCACATGCCACCAGGCCTGGGTGATAGTCTGTATTTTATCTAGAGACAAGGTCTTACTATGTTGCTCAGGCTGATCTTGAACTCCAGGCCTCAAGTGATTTTCCCACCTTGGCCTCCCAAAGTGCTAAGGTGGCTGCAATGGAAGCCGCCACTCCTGGCATCACACACCACTTTAATATCTTCCCCATAACATCCTGACAAACTCCTCTTAATCAAAACAAATGACAGAAATAAAAAACTCCAGGCCCTCTTCCTCTGATGAGATGTGTATTTTTAAAATGTATCCAGTGGTAGCATTGGACACATTGTCAGTGTGGCCACCAAAGGCTGCAAATCACTCTGGTAAATGGACCAGGGGACTCCTATCATTTCCCTAAGTTAGCTCAGTATGGGGATTTTATAGTACCTGGTTATAATGCTGACATTTTTTTTTAAAACATTTTCACTATGTCACCCTCCGTAGAGTGCCATGATGTCACAGCTCACAGCAGCCTCAACTCTTGGGCTTAAGTGATTCTCTTGCCTCAGCCTCCCGAGTAGCTGGGACTACAGGTGCCTGCCACAAAGCCCCTATTTTTTTTTTGCAGTTGTCATTGTTGTTTAGCTGGCCCAGGCCAGGTTCGAACCGGCCAGCCTCAGTGTATGTGGCCGGTGCTCTAACCACTGCACTACGGGCACTGAGCCTAATGCTGACATTTTTAAGAAAAAAAGAAAAAAAAGAACCGAGTTTCTTTTGGAAAAGCTGTGTATACAAGAGAGTGGATGTTTAAGTCAATTTGGAGCCAAGTGAGGAGAGGGTCAGCGGAGAACTAGACAGAAACTCCGTTCCCTAGGGGGTTTCCTTCCCTGGGGCATAATCAGGAGGTGGCCATGTCCCCAAAGAGAGAAGGTGAGCTCTGAGGTGAACCCAAGACTCCTTCTGGATCTCTTCTTGGCTGCAGAAGCTGACTCAGCGTCAATTCATTTGGTGACCTGTAGGAATCTTCAGTACAGACCCGCTCATGCCCCCAAAGGTAGCCATTGCATTCTTGCGCATAACACTTTTCTTCCTTTAAAAAATACTAGTAAAGATCGCAAGTTGCCGCCAAGTCGCTTGCCAGTTCATCCTCCATGACTTTTCTCAGGTCTCTCACCTCTTTTCCATCCTCAGTGCCGCCCACAGGAGTCCATAGGACATCATCTCACACCTGAGACATGCAGTGGCCTCCTTGCCCTTCCACCTTCAAATTCATCCCTTACCCAGTGGCCAGAGCGAGCCTCTCAGCATACAAATCAAGTCGTGTCACACACACCCACGCCTGCCTGAGACCCTCCAACCTCTCTTACCTGAACGCCTAAAGACATGGCTTTGAGCTACAGAGACCCTTGTTAGCTGCTGGTCTGGCTTCTATCCCCTCACTCGCTGCTTTCTAACCACCCTCAACCTCCCACATGTCCTGGAGACCCTCCAGGCCACCTGCTGTCATGCCTTTGCATCAAGGGGTCTTTTTGCTTGAAATACTTTCTACTCCACTCTTCTGAAACTTCGGGTTCTGTTTAAGGGTTTATCCCCCTAGACAGGGCATCTCCCACCACGCTACATAAAAGACAGCCTAATTCCTCTCCCTTGCAATTGGTGGTGTGCTGGGAAATGGTTAGCAACCCACCCTCTCTTGGGGTGCAGAGGGGGCTGGTGAGGTGGGTGAGGGAATCCCTGAGGGTTAGCGTTTGCTCATTCCTGTGGTGTAAATGCTCCTACCACAGCCGAGTTCAAGCTGCCAGCGTGAAGTCAGTGGATGGGAAGATTTCTGAACTGCAGCAGTCAGCTCCTGGGAGCTGAGGCCAGCCACGCTCTACCCCACAGGGGGGCCTCTTTCCTTTGCAGCATCCAAGCAAACCTGTCAGATTGTCTTTGTTTGTGCATTTGTTTTGGTGTTGGCCTTTAAAGCTACAGAGAAGACATCCTAAGCTCCAGGCGGGAAGGTTTATCTCACCCCTCGCCCAATTCTTGTTTATATGGTGCATGTCCGACACATACTTATGACTTAACCTGGAGAGCTCACCCCACACACCAGCGTATTCCTTTTCACAGTCTTTCATTTTCTTAGCTTTCCTAAGTTAAACAAATTAACTTCTTATTTCAGGGGAAAGAAAAATCTCTATTTTTTTGTTTTTAAAACCCAGAAGACCACAAAGGAGAGGATGTTGAGTAAGAAGAGTGTGGAAGGTGAAAGACCCGAAAGTGTGTGTGAGATGTCTGTGATGTGAAGTGTGTAGTTTGAGTCCCAATGTCTGTGACGTGAAGTGTGTAGTTTGAATCCTGATGTCTGTGAAGTGAAGTGTGTAGTTTGAACCCCTCGAGTGAAATGATTTTTTTGGTCTTTATGTGAATTAAAAAGTAAGCCTGTCGGCTCGGCGCCTATAGCTCAACTGGCTAAGGCGCCAGCCACGTACATCTAAGGTGGCGGGTTCGAATCCCCAGCCCGGACCCGCCAAACAACAATGACGGCTGCAACCAAAAAATAGCCAGGCGTTGTGGCGGGCGCCTGTGGTCCCAGCTACTTGGGAGGCGGAGGCAGGAGACTCGCTTGAGCCCAGGAGTTGGAGGTGAGCTGTGAGCTGTAATGCCACGGCACTCTACCCAGGGGGACAGCTTGAGGCTCTGTCTCAAAAAAAAAAAAAAAAAAAGTAAGCCTGTCTTCCACATCAAATACATCCTGCCCTTTGTTATGTAAAATATAAAGTTTCTTCATCATCATCTGCCTGCTGGATAGCACAGTCTGCCAGACAGTGGACATGCAAATATTTAGCAAGTGACATGCAGTGCTCTTGACTTTGGATTAGAAGGCCTTATTACAATGGTAGGGAAATTCCAAATTGAAGTTAATAAAACATTTATTGTGTACCAGGTAGTGGTAAAAATGAACAGACAAAAATAAAACCCTGGTATTTTCTTTGGGTGAAGAACTGGAGTTTCTGCCTGTTCTAAGGAGCCCATGGAGGCACCAAGTCCAGGCAGAGAGACACAGTGTCCCAGGGTCTCAGCCCACCTGAAAGCACAGGCAGGGTGTGGAGGGGCAGAGATGGCAGAGGGCTGCAGCTGAAACTGCCCTGAGCCCCAGGAAAGGTCTCAGGATGGCATCTTGTGTGGCACAAACTCAAGTTACAGTCCTTGAGTAAAATCTCCTACCTTGAAGGAAATTAAAATATTCTCCATGTCCCATCCCCCATCCCTCCCTTTAAGCCTTGTCATCAGTTGATCAAACACATCATTCACATTGACACCACAAACACACAAGCAAAAGACAAAAACTGAAAAAAGAGAGTGAAGATGATTCCTCCTGGTTACTGCTTGGCCTGGGTTGCAAACACCAAAGAGAAAATCCCTCATCCCCTGCTTCTCTCGCCTCTGCCTCCTGCAGAAAGCGCTTTCACAAAGAAACACTTTACTGCGAAGCCACTTCCCTTAGCATCAGGCAAGTTTCTCAGCACCTGCTTCTGTTAGTAAACGGGGGCAGGTTTGAAAGGTCCCCCTTTTTTTTCCCTCTTTCCTTTCCTTCCCTTCTGCATTTTATCATAGGTTTTGCTTTTTCACCTAAAGGAAATCCCACAACAACTTGAATAAATGATATAAATCTGTATTTATAGTATCTCACTTTACTTAAAGTTGTTTTTGGTTCTTAGAGCTGACTGACCTTTCGACATAGGAGAAGATTGGACAAGGTTCTTGTAAAACTGGTTGTCAAATCCTAAATTCTGTAGATGTCCCAAGAATCTCTGAGCTTTAAAAAAGTGATACCTCCAATGAAAAATGCTTTTATTTTCCAGAAAATACTTATGCTTGATGACGACATCATATCCATAGAATACTTTTATAGCAGAGTTCAACTGCTTTACATCTTTGGCTGAAACAGTCTTCCCTACACCCTAAAAGTATTAAAAACAAGTATTAAGTTTGTTTTATTGTTGGAGACAGAGACCTACACAACTTGGCTCAGATAGTATTCAGTAATGCAGGTAAGTTCCTTTTCTTTTTTTTTTGACTTAAAATTTTTTTTAATTGTTTGGGATTCATTGAGGGTACAAAGAATTAGGTTAAATTGATTGCTTTTGTTAGATAAAATCCCTATTATAATTGTGTCCTGTCCCTGGAGGTAAGTTTCTAACAAACCGGTATTTTCTTCTCACTTTAATTTCCTTGCAACCTAATTTTTGATTTATCAATATTGATAGATTTCTTTATTGTGCAAAAACATTTTATGTGATTACAAGAATAGTTTTGTAATGAATAAAAGATAATATCTATATCATATATAATTTTATATATATAATATATATAATATATGTAATTAAGCTGTAACAGCAATACAAATACACAGGGCCTAGAAAATATTAGGGTAAGGCAAATTGGGCAAGGGCTTAATAAATACACAGGTGATTAAATGTTCAAGAATCAGTCATGTGTACAGATAACATCTTTACTCTTAAGAAGTTTACTATCAACTTGGGAAAATGGGCTTGGCGCCTGTGGCTCAAGTGGCTAAGGTGCCAGCCACATACACCTAAGGTGTCGGGTTCGAATCCAGCCCAGGCCTGCCAAACAATGATGACAGCTGCAACCAAAAAATAGCTAGGCGTTGTGGTGGGCGCCTGTGGTTCCAGCTACTTGGGAGGCTGAGGCAGGAGACTCGCTTGAGCCCATTAGTTAGAGGTTGCTGTGAGCTGTGATGCCATGGCACTCTACCCAGAGCTTGAGGCTCTGTCTCAAAAAAAAAAAAACTTGGGAAAATGGAAAACAGTCTATAATTGATGCTACCACAAAGAACAAGCGTCCTTGCACAAAATACAAAGATCTACAGAAAGACAAAGTGAGGAATGAATCCGAGTGCTCAGGTGAAACCCAGGCTTATCAAAAGACGTGATGCTTGTCAGGTTGGAAGACGATAACCATGTGGGTTGGCAGGGCAGTGAAAGATTGGCTGGCCTAAGCAAAACTCAAAGGCAGAAATGTCCAATTTCCTCCCTTGTCAACTATCCTGAATTGCAAGCCAGATTCTCCATTTTATTCCAGTTTTTGCCCTGGGATCAAAGAACAAGGAACACTACCACATTAAATGTGACTCATGTCCATTTCAGAAGCAGAGTGGTGTGTGGCACCCACTTGCCAAAGCACTGAAAGCCCTGAGTTCAGCGTTATCCAATTCAGCCATATAACAAAGAACACTTGTACCCCTTAAATCTACTGGAAAAAATAACAACAATAAAACAAGTTCAAGAGAGCTTTTCCATTGTTAATTTTGAGAAATGAAGGACAACATGTTGGTAGTTTGGAATCAGCCGATGTGGGAGTATTTACACCACAGAAATAGGCAAACACTGCAAATCAGCTCTCATACCTATGCGCATTCAGCAACTGTTAAACATTAACCAGTGTACCAGGAAGGAGGGCATTTTACAACCAGGAAACTATTTATGGTAACTGCATATGAGAAAAAGAAAGGAGATTGCCCAGAGTGGGGCAGAAGAAACAAGTAAGGAGTCAGAGGTGGAACAACAAAGATAATGGTGGCAGGAAACCACCAATGACCATTAAGAGGATGGAATTCAGGGGAAAGAGATGAGTCTACGGAGGCAGAATCACTTGCTTTGTACTTTTAAGTGAAGGTACAGTTACTTAGAGCTATGTATTATGTAAGTGCTAAATTAAGATGCTAAAAATCTGTTTTTATTCTATCTGATCCCCAACATTTTTATAAAGATAAAATTGTTGTAGCATTGCTGTATTGCCCAATCTCTTATTTCTGTGTTTGTTGGGCCAGATCCAAAACAAGTCTTAAAGAATTTTGACTCTGCCTGTAGATAATACTGCCATTCATGTCTGAATTAAGGGATCTTAGAGGTAATCTCAGTACACTCAATTTTCATGGAAGAATGTCGGATCTGTTCCCAGGGCCAGTTCCCTGTTAAGGTATATGGGTCCATTTTTATGGCTGCATGGAGTGGCTGACCTTCATATACTTGCCATTGTAAGCAAACCTGGCACATCTAATACCTTACTCAAGATCTCTTCTCACAAAATTTATATTTTCTCCTACATTATAAATCTTGGTTGTCATCTAAGTAGTTATCCAAAATAGAAAATTGGAAGTCATCTTTGATTCTCTATCTCCCTCATCACCCACATCTGATTAGTTGCCTATTAAGTATCTGTTCCTAATTGCCACTGCTACTGGCTTACATCAAGACCTCAGCATTTTTTTTTCTCTGGTAGTGCCACAAAAACTTCCTAGTTAATTATCTAGGCAGATGTCTTTAGCCTCACCATCTAGTCTATGCTCCATATTGGAATCACATTGATAAAGCCCAAATCAGATCATGTCACTTCATGTGCCCTCAGAAGTTTTCTGAGAAAGTTTAAACTCTTCACATCAGCCTACAAGGCCTCACAAAGTGATACTGATGCTTCAGTTTCATTCCTCACTACTCCACAGCCACCCAGTTGGACAGTCAGACGTGCCCTGCTGTATCACACCTCACTGCCTTTGCACGTCCTGGGCCTTCAGCCTGGACTCCCACCTGACTCTCCTGATGTTTCTATCTACTTCACTGTTTAGTCAATCCCTCCTTATCCTTCAGGATTCAGTTCAAAATCATCTCTCAAAGGAAGTCTTCTATGACACCCAGATTGATTCAGACGTCCCTCCCTCCCCCTCGCCCTCTGCTCCTATGGACCTGTGTACATTTTAGTCACAGTTCTGGTCATCCTGTTGAGTCCATATACAAAAATGAATTGAAGATGAATTAAAGACCTAAATGTTAGGCATGAAACCATAAAAACTCTAGAAGAAAATGTAGGAAAAACTCTTTTAGGTATCAGTCTAGGCAAAGAATTTATGACCAAGAGCGCAAAGGCAAATATAGCAACAACAAAATTAAATGAGACTTTTATTTAATCAGATCATGTCACTTTAATTAAATTAAAAAGCATTTGCACAGCAAAGGAAATAATCAACAGAGTGACTAGATAACCTACAGAATGGAAGAAAATATTTGTGAACTGTAATAAACATTCAACAAAGAACTGATACCGGCTCGGCGCCTATAGCTCAACCGGCTAAGGCACCAGCCACGTACACCTAAGGTGGTGGGTTCAAATCCCCAGCCCGGACCCACCAAACAACAATGATGGCTGCAACCAAAAAATAGC
>NW_003852429.1:5278029-5279418 GCF_000181295.1 Otolemur garnettii | reverse complement strand
AACTCAAAAAAATTAGCAAAAAAGCCCTAAGCAGTCCCATCAAAAAATGAGCAAAATACATGAACAGAAGTTTTTTGGAAGAAGATAGGCAAATGACCAACAAACATATGACAAAGTGCTCACAGGGAAATGCAAATTTAAACTACTGAGATACCACTTTGCCCCATCAGAATGGCCATTATTAAAAAGTCAAACAATAGATGTTGGCATAAATGCATAGGTAAAAGAATGCTTATACACTGTTGGTGGAACTCCAAGTTAGTACAACCTCTATGGAAAACAGCATGGAGATTCTTCAAAGAAACAAATGTAGATCTACCATTTAATCCAGCAATCCCACTGTTGGGTATCTGCCCAAAGCATATGAAACCATTTTTATCAAAAAGACACCAGCACATTAATGTTTAGTGCAGCACAATTCACAATTACAAAGATGTGAAATCAATCTAAGTGCCCTTCAATTCTTGAGTGGATAAAGAAAATGTGGTATATACTATATATACCATGGAGTACTAGTCAGCCATAAAAAAGAATGAAACAATATCATCTACAGCAACGTGGAGGAACTGGAGACAACTATCTTAAGTGAGGTATCTCAGGAATGGAAAACCAAACGCTATATGATCTCACTAATAAGTAGAAGCTAATAGATGAATACAACGTGGTATAAAGGACATGAGAAACCAAGAAGAGAGGGAGGGTGGGAGGGTAGATCTGGGACGAAAACTTAACCTGTTGGGAACAATGAATGCTGTTCTGGTGATGGGCACACCAAAGGCCCTAATATAAGCTGATAGTTGTACTGATCTCAGACAAAGATGACATCAAAACAAGGAGAATTACTACAAATGATTAGGGTCATTTCATGATGGGAAAAAAGGTAAGTTCATCAAGAAGATAAAGAAAATCTGCCTTGATAGTATCCCTCACATTCCACCTTCTCTCTGCTGCTGCTTCCACACCCTTTGCTCAGTTCCATTCTCCTGGTTCCTCATCAGGGTGACATCTCCCCTCCATTCAAATGTATTCCAGAATGAAGATTTTAAAAAACAAAAACAAAAATAGAGTCACTCCTGTAATGGAAAACATTTGATAGTTCCTGGTCACTAGCTGGATAAGGTGAGCCTCTCTTCCTTAGCTGGTTATAGGTGTCTTGGAGGCTTACCCAGCCCACCTGTGCAGCCTCTTTATTCACAGAGCATCACTCATACTGGACCCCACTCACAGCAATTGCTCCTTGTTCCTAAACAAGCAATGCCTGTTTGTGCATACTGCCTCTACTTACCCAAAGTGGCCTCTTTTTACTTATTCCACATGTTACATAAGAGTCCTTCTGTATAGGCTCAGCGCCTGTGGCTCAAGTCGCTAAGGCACCAGCCACATACACCT
>NW_003852429.1:5272406-5277920 GCF_000181295.1 Otolemur garnettii | reverse complement strand
GAGGCAGGAGACTCGCTTGAGCCCAGGAGTTGGAGGTTGCTGTGAGCTGTGATGCCACAGCACTCTACCCAGGGCAACAGCTTGAGGCTTTGTTTCAAAAAAAAAAGAGTCCTTCTGTACAAGCTGCACACAAAATGGACCCTTGCACCCTCCCACTCTTCCCTCACTATGCTCCATCTAACTAGCCTCAAATACAACAAGGTGGGTCCCATTTGCATCTACAGTTCTCTCTGCCAGGCACACTCTCCTTCTTGATCATTGTGTGGTAACCAACCCTTCAGAGCCAATCAAGCCTCAGGACAATGGTTCCTTCTTGGAGAAGCCTTCCCTAACTTCCCGTTCCAGTGGCACACCTATGTCTGGCTCACTACATCTTATGCTGGTTCACTGACCTCACACTTTTCATCCCTGCCTTGACTACCCTGATCATTTATTTGTTTAGTGTGTATCTCTCCAGCCCATTAGGATGTAGACTCCATGAGAACGGGGATCTTGGGAGTTTTGTTCACTGATGTATACTCAAATCCTAGAACAGGGCCTGGCACATAGTAGTAAGCATTAAGTATTTGTAGAATAAATGAATGGTAGGTGGGTGGAAAGAGATCTGATGTAGAGAAGCTTTTCACTAGTGCTGAATCCCCTTCTGGTGGGCTTCAGGCTTGCTCTGCTAGTGTCTCCTGGTGCTGATCCATTTACTGTTCTCTCCCTCTGCCAACACCCAGGGCACTTTCCCTCCCAGACCCAAGTCTTCCTGGGCACCATTCTCCTCCATTGACAGCATTGCCAGACAGGTCTGATCACTCAGTCTACACTAGAACCTGTTTGCCTGCCTGCCATAGACCACAGTCACTTAAGTCCTGTTTTCAGTGCCAGCCAAACAGAAGGCGGAGCTTAATAATGGCTGCCAATCATGACTTGTGAAACCCTTTTAAGCACGGCTCCACACATTTTCACGGGCTTCTTACACTGTATTGCCTGGCATGGACAGATGGTTGGACAGACAAAATGTGGTCTAGCCATACAATGGAGTGCTTTTTGGCCTTAAAAGGAAGGAAGTTCTGACCTATGCTGCAATGTGCACAAAACTTGAAGACATTATGCTAAGTGAAAAGCCAGTTGCAAAAGGACAAACACTATATGACTCCACTTTTATTAGGCCCCTAGAGTTGTCAAATTCATAGAAACAAAAGGTAGTATGTGCCAGGGGCAGAGAGAGGCAGAGATGGGGAGTTCTTTGATGTGTGCAGTTTCAGTTTTGCAAGTTAAAAAAACATACTGGAAATTGGTTGCACCCTGTTAATATACTTAACACTACTGAATTGTACACTCAAAAATGGTTAAGCTGGTCAATTTTATGTTGTGTATATTTTTATTTTGCCACAGTTGAAAAATGGTTTAAAGGAAAAGAATATATTGCTCACATATACATCCCACATGCACTTGTACTAGAAGCTTCAGTTCTCCTTGGAATATTTTCTACTGTGATGCTACCTAGGAAGGATCTAAAGTATGGAGGATGTGGAGTTTAGCACATGGGATCTCATTACAGATCCCATGAGGAGTCGATGGAATGATCAGGGGAAGGCAGGCCCACAAAGGTCACAACTTCAATCTTTCAGATCCTTGTCCATAACTCCTTGAGTGCTCCAAGGATCTGTAACAAAGAATCTGTGTTTCTGTGTTCTCACATCCAGAAGTTAATAAACTGAAAATTTTTCCTTGGCTGGCTTTTCTTTTCTTTTTTTTTTTTTTTGAGACAGAGCCTCAAGCTGTCCCCCTGGGTAGAGTGCTGTGGCATTACAGCTCACAGCAACCTCCAACTCCTGGGCTCAAGCGAGTCTCCTGCCTCCGCCTCCCAAGTAGCTGGGACCACAGGCGCCCGCCACAACGCCCGGCTATTTTTTGGTTGCAGCCGTCATTGTTGTTTGGCCGGTCCGGGCTGGGGATTCGAACCCGCCACCTTAGGTGTACGTGGCTGGCGCCCTAGCCGGTTGAGCCATAGGCGCCGAGCCA
Source organism: Otolemur garnettii (assembly GCF_000181295.1). Taxonomy (NCBI): domain Eukaryota; kingdom Metazoa; phylum Chordata; class Mammalia; order Primates; family Galagidae; genus Otolemur; species Otolemur garnettii. Next base: position 5,275,907 of record NW_003852429.1, on the reverse strand, counting down.
CTGGGCTGGCTTTTCAAGATCATCTTGTATTCTCTTTCTCTTTGTTGTGTCTTTAAAATATACTCATTTAAGAATTTCCCTTTCTAGAGTTCAGTAGCCTGTTTTTTTGTTTTGTTGAGAGAAAAATGTTTGGCAATTTACTCTTTGGCTGCAAAAGCGTTGAACAGGTTTTAAACGCTTTGATTTCCCACTGGCCCTAATCCCTCGCCGGTTACATAAAGGGACCCCTTAAACTCTTGAAATTGCAGGACACATTGTGTGTTGAAGTTTCACTGTGTTGAGATTTTTTAGTAAGATAGATATGAATGTGAAATTCTGATGCACATTCAAAGATGGTACTACCATGAGTCCAAATGTATCTGCATGGAGCTGGGGGTTGGGCAGGCCTGTCCCCTCTATGCATCACTGGCCTGTCCTCTGCCAAGTCACAGCTCTGCTTCCTGCCAGGCTGTGATGGTTGGCACAGAGTCCTGGCACTGCGCTGAATGGGCCCTTCTCCCTTAAGCCCAGCCACACCACTTCTGATTCCTGGCTTGTGCTTGCCATGGATCCAGTTGCAGTTTTCTTTTGGTGCTACATTGCCCTCCAGTAGCCTGTCTCCTAAAATGGAAACTTGACCCCAACCCATTTGTAGAATTCCATGTTCAACCTAAAGAGAAGTTAAATACTGCCACATAATGTGTTATTTACTATTAATGTGTTTATCAATAACTGATAGTCTAATTATGCAGTTAATTATGAACACTAACATTTCATGATTGTAGCTGACTTTTTTTTAATTGTTGGGAATTCATTGAGGGTACAAGAAACCAGGTTACACTGATTGGGTACATTTGTTATGTAAAATTCCTCATAACAATTGTGTCTCGCCCCCAAAAGGTGTGTCACACACCGAGACCCCACTCCCTCCCTCCTTTCCTCTCTCTGCTTTCCTTTACCCCACCCCCTCCCTCCTTCTCTCTGCTCTCCCCTTCCCCACCCCCCACCATGTACTAGGTCATTAATTGTCATCATACCAAAATTGAGTACATAGGATTCACGCTTCTCCATTCTTGTGATGCTTTACTAAGAATAATGTGTTCCACTTTTACTCAGCTTAATACAAAGGATATAAAGTCTCCATATTTTTAAATGGCTGAATGTAGTTGACTTTTTACGTGTTTATTCTATGTCACTCTGTACCGCTCTGTATAAATGCATTTAATCCTCACAACAACCTTTATTATCATTGTTTTCCAGCTGAGAAAACTGACACATGAAGAGATGGAGAAGCTTGCCGAGTCCCACAGCTAGGAGGAGATGAAGTTGGGATTGAATTCAGGTTGTCTGTTTTCTGACTGAGGCAGTCTGACACCAGAGCCTACACTGTGTGTCTCAAAATCTATTTCATAGAACACAGAACCAGACAATGCAATGAGAAAAACAAAGGGGGTCTTAAGGACTGAATGCTAGAATTTCCTCAAAATCCATGTGTTGAATCTATAACTCCCAATGTATTTGGAGGTGGAGACTTTGGGAGGTAATTATATTTAGATGATGTCATAAGGGTGGGGTCCCATGAGAGAATTAGTGCCCTTGTAAAAGAGGAAGAGAGACCACATAAACAGACAGCAGCTGTCTATAAGCCAGGAAAAGAGCCCTCACCAGGAACTGATTCTGCCACTTGATCCTAGACTTTCTAGCCTATAGAACTGTGAGAATTAAATATCTGTTGTTTAAGCCACCAAGTTTATGGTATTTTGTTATAGCAGCCTGAGAAGACTAGAGGTTGTGCTTTTTAACCAAATCAATCTGGGAAATGCCCAAGATAGTACTCTTACCCTATCTTAAAGGACTAATGATGTTTTTTTGGAAATTAAAGGTTCTGAAATGTCTGAAAAGTAGAAGCTATTTAAATTTGCTTAACCGTTTGCTTCTCAAAAATTTTGACTATGGAACTTTTCCTTTTTATGAATATATCAAAGAACACACTTGGAAGGTACCACTGGAAGTAAACCATATGCCTCTGCTGTGACTGAGTGTTTGTTTTCTGGGTGGGTTGTAAATGCTCAGTGAAGTCAGAAGGTTGTACAGGCAAAGGTTGGTGGCTGAGACTGAGAGGAGAGAAGCACCAGGGGCAGAGCCCGAGAAATGCAGTGCTGAGGGCTATATCCAAGTCACCATTGCAGGGGAAAAGGGCCTTGATCTGGGGAAGATTAGGAGGAAGATAGAAGGAAGTTGTTCTTGGTGGCGTGGGGCAAATCTGGTGAGAAATAACATTCAAAAGTAGAGTTTAGGGCCCTACCCTGGACAAAGAAGTTGATTTCAGGAACAGAAAGGACATTCCAATATTAAGTGTTAATTTGTATTTAGTTGGAGAGGATAACAAATGACTCACAGAATTATTCTGCCATCCAGGCTGGAAAACGTCTTACATGCTACCTGTTAGAAATTTAGTACAGGCAGATTTCCTAAAGTTGTTGTAATTTCTTTCTAGGAAATTACAAGATGTGAACTCAAATAAAAGACCCAGTTGAGCAAGAGAACAAAAAGATCCTGCTTGGCCATAGCAGTATCCAAGAAATGTTTGCTGAATACATTGAAAGGTCAGAAAAGGCAGAATTGATTGCATGATCTGGGTATTGCACTCTTAAAATGAAATATTATTACTAAGCAGTTAGATATTTCTAATAGTTTATGCTTATTACAGGGTAGGGGTGAAGGGGAGAAGGTGAGATTCATGTCAGAAAAATAGCAAATTGCACAAAAAGTCACCAAATCACTGTGTGATCTTATGATGAGATTTCATGAATGTTCCTCTGTCAGATGAGGGGGTTAGACTAGATGGTCTTTAAGATTCTATCCAATCTACCATCCTAAGATGCTTCATCCTTCAGAACATGCCAGAGGAAGTTTGGAAAAGAAACTTTTACTCAGAGATAGGCACACGATGCAATTCAGACAATATATTTGCCATGGGCATTTAACACATAAATCAGTCTTACAAGAAGATCCAATTTGCTTTTTCTTTTATTAAGCAGAAGAATATATAAACATGAATGACCTCAATTATTCAATTCTGAGAATGTTTTTATTGTGGAGGTAAGCCTCAATGTCAAGAAATGAAATTTCTATGCTCCCTGTATTTAAAACAAATAGAAAGTTTGTCTGGCATCAAAATTTTTCCTTAGAAAAAGAATATATTGAGATTTTATGCTTGTTACACAGAGCCAACAGACTAGGTTCAGTGTCTGTGTTCATATATTCACCTATAATTTTGCCAGTGGCCCACATATGTTGTTTTCTCTTGTGTAAACACCAAGTGGATTCAGCAAATGCCATCATTATTTGTGCCACCTATTGGTGAAATGTCATATGACAGCTACTGTGGGAGAGGAAGGCCTTGGGACAGATTAGGCAGGGATTCTGTGTTCAGAACAGAGGCTAATCTATCTTATTTGAGACAATTACAAATTTGAACATTGAAAGGGTATTTTTTGGCTCGGCGCCTGTGGCTCAAGC
>NW_003852429.1:5264436-5269203 GCF_000181295.1 Otolemur garnettii | reverse complement strand
ATTACAATGGATGATTTAAAGATATGGGCTGAACACAGGCCCGCCACAATGCCTGGCTATTTTTTTTGGTTGCAGCCGTCATTGTTGTTTGGTGGGCCCGCGCTGGATTCCAACCCGCCAGCTTAGGTGTATGTGGCTGGCGCCTTAGCCACTTGAGCCATCGGCGCCAAGCCAAGGTTAATACTTTCATGTTTCATTTAAACAGGTTATTTTTTGTTCAAGGAAGAGGGCTATCAGGGTGAAGGATAGTGGAGGACTAAATTATGGATCAAATGACATTATGATAGAGACTGAATGGGGGAGGGGGAGTTACAGCCCAGAAGTTAGGTAGCTATGGCTTCAGGTTAATTGTCAGATGCTTTCTAACTCTATTGAAATGCTGGTTTCTATCTGCATTTCTCAGACTAGTTTCTTATCTATTCTGCTGAATATTCTGACCCCACTCACTACTGTAGGTGTTCAGAGCAACAAGGGGCTGAGGTGGGAGGGGGTGCGGCATTTCCATGCAAGTCTTCTGGAATGCCAGCTTATACTATGCTTCTACCTACAACTGAGTAGCTTATAAAGAAATATACAAGAAATTTATTTCTCATGGTTCCAGAGGCTGGGAAGTCCAAGATTAAACCACCAGCAGATCTGGTGTCTGGTAAAAGCTGATAACTTGATTGAGAGGTGATGCCATTCTCACTATGACCTCACATGGTGGAAGGGGCAAGGGATCTATTTCAGAAGAGCCCAGATCCCATCAGGAGGGCTCCACCCTCATGATCTAACCATTTTCCAAAGGCCTTATCTCTTGATACCATCACATTGGGGGTCAATATTTTATTTATTTATTTTTTTTGAGACAGAGTCTCACTCTATTGCCCAGGCTAGAATGCTGTGGTGTCATCATTTGCCACAGCAACCTTAAACTCTGTGTTCAAGCAATCCTCCTGCTTCAGCCTCCCAAGTAGCTGTGACTATAGATGCCTGCCACAACACCCTGGCCTATTTTTTTTTCCATTTTTAGTAGAGATGGGGGGGGGTTCTTGCTCTTGTTCAGGCTGGCCTAGAACTCCTGAGCTCAGGTGATCCACCCACCTCAGCCTCCCAGGCTCCCATCTATAGGATTACAGGCATGAGCCACTATGCCCAGCTAGGGAATTAGGATTTTAATATATGAATTTTGGAGAGACACAAACATTCAGACCATAGCACATCACTTCCTGGAGAGGCTCATATCCAATGACATATGGATGGAGGAGTACAAGGACTTGGCTTTCTTAGCTCAGCATGCCAGGGGATGGGGATGGGGATGGTGGGTCCTGAAAGGCTATTCTTTTGTTTTTTGATACAGAGTTTTACTTTGTCACCCTCAGTAGAGTGCTGTGGTGTCATAGCTCATAGCAACCTCAGACTCTTGGGCTCAAGCCATTCTCTTGTCTCAGCCTCTCAAGTAGCTGGGACTATAGGTGCCCACCACAATGCCTGGTTGTTTTTCTAGAGATGGGGGGTGGTTCTCGCTCTTGGTCAAGCTGGTCTCGAACCTGTGAGCTCAGGCAATCCACCCACCTTGACCTCCCAGAGTGCTGAAAGGCCACTCTAACTGCAGAGGTCCTGGTGAGGTCCACCGAGGCTTCTGTCAGCCTTGCACTGCAGCTCAGCTTACCCCTCCACCTGTTCCTGCTTCTGTCCCTTACCTTCCGCAGGTGTGAGCCCTCCCATGGGTAGCCCTTCACTCAGTGCACCTTAGAGCCCACTCCCCCCAGTATAGGGTATGCAACTTGTGAGGCTGTGGAAACAAATCAAAAGATGGAAAACAAGGGTAGTGGAAGGAAATTAAGAAATAAGAAAGCTCGATAATCGTTACCCTTAGGGTAATTATCCTGAATAATTTTTCCCTCATCTTCTCAGAGAACCCACAGTTCAACTGAGGAGAAATCTGTTTAATAAAAAAATAAGCCAGTAATAAGATAAATGCTCTAGGATTCTGCGTAGAGGGCCAGCCCCACACTGTTTTCCATAAATCCATCTCCTTTCTCGCCATTCTTTAGCAGCTCCCGAGGCCTGGGGACAGGCAGCCTCACCTTCTTCCACAAATAGCCTGAATTCTTTCTAACCAGTAAGAATTTTTACCTCAAATTAAACTCGTGGATGTGTTTAGCTGGCTTATTCGGTTATAATTCAAAAAGGTTAAGTTCATCGTGGCAGTAGGTAAATCCAGATGGTTCTGAGACTAAATTCAATTTTGTGGGCTAACACAGCGGGATGGATCTGGATTTGAACCCCCTGACTTTTGCCAGCATGATTGGGCTCCTAAGTATGCACAGAAGGTGGCCTGAGAAGGTGTGATTTGATGGCCACCCCAAAGACCCATATACCCCCAAAAGTCAAGACCCAATGACTTTCTAGACCAGTGGTTCTCCACCTTCCTAATGCCTCCCAATGCCACAACCCTTTAATGCCACAACCTTCCTCATGTTGTGGTGACCCCCATCCATAAAATTATTTTCATTGCTACTTCATAACTGTAATTTTGCGACTGTTATGAATCACAATGTAAATATCTGATAGGCAGGATGTATTTTCATTGTTACAAAGGGGTTGCCACACATAGGTTGAAAACCGCTGTTCTAGACCCTTTTAATTACAGCAGCTGCATGTGGGCTTTGTAGAGCAGCACAGACCCAGCCATTCCTGGCTCCTGATTTGGGCCTTAAATGTTAGAACAGAGGTCAGCAAACTACAGCGTTGGGCCAAATCAAGTTCCTGACCTGTATCTGTACAGCCTACATAAGAATTTATATATATATAATATATATATATATATTTTTTTTTGAGACAGAGTCTCAGTATGTCACCCTCAGTAGAGTTCCATGGCGTCACAGCTCACAGCAACCTCAAACTCTTGGGCGTAAGCGATTCTCTTGCCTCAGACATCCAAGTAGCTGGGTCTATAGGTGGCCATCACAATACCTGGCAATTTTTTTGTTGCAGTTGTTTAGCTGGCCTGGGCCGAGTTCGAACCCGCCCCCTTAGGTGCATATGTGCTATGGGTGCTGAGCCAAGAATAGTTTTATAATTTTAAATGATATAACAACCCAAAGAAAAATAATATTTGTGACACAAGAAAATTACCTGAAGTTCAAATTTCAGTGTTTACAAATAAAGTTTTTTGGAACGCAGCCACGCTCATTCACTTAAATATCATCTATGGTTGCTTTCAGGCTATAACAATAGAGTTGACTATTCGCAGACAAGACCATAGGGCCCTCAAAGGCTAAAAAGTGACCACTTGGCCCTTCACAGAAAACCTTGCTTGAGAGCTTTGCTGTTCTGCTCTGTGGTCTGGGGGCCAGCAGCACTGGCAGTAGCTGGGAGGTTGTCAGAAGCAGGGAACCTTGGTCCTCACCCTAGGCCTGAGGGTGATTTGCAATCTTCAGATCCCAGGTAGTCTTTACTCACATGAAAGTTGGAGGAGTGCTCTTCAGCTGGCTTTGCTCCCTCCCCACAGAGCAAGCTCAAGGGCAGGCAGCCATGGACCCTCATCCCCCTCCAGGTTCTGCTCTGAGGACCTAGGAATCCCCTGCTGCCCAGGCCAACACTGGCCTTCCTCCTGGGGTCCGTCCCATAGCCCAAGAGGTGATGAAGATGCTGCTGTTTGCATGGTGGGAGGAGGGAGGCCTGTGTAGGCTGGCTGGGTGTCCTCTTTCTTGAGCAACAGATTCCTCAAGGCACCAAGAGGGTCAGAACCAGAGGTGGGAAGAGAAGGGGGAAGGCTGAAGGCTGAGGGTGGAGCCGCTGCTCAGCTACCTTGGGACCATCCCCTTTCTGAAGGCCGAGGGTGGAGCTGCTGCTCAGCTACCTTGGGACCATCACCTTCTGGCTTGGAGCCCAGGAACTCCTGCTGTGTAGGTAGTTTCAAAGGTGTATTTGACTGTTCACTTGATTTACAAATTTTAAATATTCATTTATAGATTATGGGGTTTATTTCATATTCTTGCCTTCGGCCCTTGAATGTTAGTCAATTGAATGCTTCCCAAAGGGTGTTCCAAGGATCACCTGCAGCAGCCTTCAGGTGGGTTGTTTAAAATGCAAATTGCGGGGTTATGCCTGTGGCTCAAGGGCAGGGTGTCAGCTCTATATGCCTAGAGGTGGTGGGTTCAAGCCCAGCCCTGGCCAAAAACTGCAAAAAATAAAAAAATAAAATGCAAATCGCCAGGCCGCATCTTTGACAGCCCTGAATCAGAATCTTTGGCGATGGGGCTGAGGGAGCTGCATTCTAACAATCTCCCCTCATGGTTTTGGCCCATACCAGAATTTCAGGATCACTCAGGATATAGTGGAGAGGACCTTCGGGGCAGCAGTGAGGGGGCCACACTAGCACCAAGCATCAAACACGCCCCACTTCTCTCACTAGTTCATTTCATCATCTGGCCTGAACCCAGATTTGGGAGCTTCAGAGAAAAGTCTTTGGCCAGAATGGAGCAGGGGAATCTTCTGACACATGTGGAGTCTCCGCTATGGAAGGAAGTGTCGGAGTCGATGGGAAATAGGGAGGAAAAGAAACCACAGGGGCTTGGAGTGACGCCAGCGACTCCACAGCAGATTCGGGCTGAAGTCCGTGCAATCCCTGGGCAGGCATCACCCCGGGAGGTCTCCGGGGGCGTAGGAGGCGCTGGTACCACACGGACTGTGCCATCCGACCCACCCGGGAGCAAAGCCCCCTCTGTCACCAGCGGTGTGACTGTGAGCACGTTCCTTCTCTAGGTTTGTTTTCTTATC
>NW_003852429.1:5261644-5262644 GCF_000181295.1 Otolemur garnettii | reverse complement strand
TGTCTTCCATGAGCCAGCCCCTGGTGCCTGAAAGGTCGAGAACCCCTGCAATTATATTTCTGAGCCACTTTGCCTTGGTGTCCTGCCTCCCTCTGCCCCCACCCCCCCCCAAGGAGTCCTTTTACTGTGGGTACACCCTTCAAATGCAAAGCAACCAACCCAGAGCCTGCACCCCCCAATCACCCCTGTAATCAGGCTCTCATTCACTGGGCCACCTGCCCTAATCACCCAGGCCGGGTATCAGACAAGTAGGGATGGCCCCGGTGCCCCTGAGCCTGCTTACCCAGCCTCACTCATTTCTTCCTGTGAGAATCACAGTAAACACTCTTGCCACCGTGTCCCCATCCCCTGCCTCCTGCTGACCTGGTGCTTCTCTGTGTGGTCCCCTGTGGCACAGTGTACCCCCATCTTGGCATCTGAGAGCAGCAAACTGTCTTTTCAATGGCAATCATCTTCTGATCTGTTGCCTTCACCACATCTGAAATAATGATAGAACCTACTAGAACTCCTTCTGCTAAGAGGGGAAGAGGAGCTGGATTCTGACCTTTCTGCATCTTGTCCCTCATCCCAGTCTTGGTCTGGTCCTCACGATGCTGCCATGGTGTGAACACCAGACCCTGCACACACACAGGAGAGCTCAGTCCGTGACTGCTGAGTGCATAAGTGAATAATGTGGTCAGGAAAACTCTGAGCTTGGAATTTGAGACCTGGCCCTGTCCCCTGCCAGCCATGAGACCTTGACCAAGGGATGGCATCCCTGAGACTCACTGATTTTTCTTATTTTGTCCTGTCATATCGTGGTGAGACTAAATGAGATAATGCGTTACAGCCCCTGTTTGTCAGCACAGTGGCATCCTCCCTTCTCCCTCTGTCTCCTGCTGGTCACATGGCTCAGGTTCCTGCCTTGTTCTCCACATACTTCCTGGGAGGTCCCATCTATTCCTGTCTTCAAACTTTATCTGCAGCTGCCAGGGGCTGAATATTTGTGTCCCCTCAAAAT
>NW_003852429.1:5260305-5261624 GCF_000181295.1 Otolemur garnettii | reverse complement strand
TTTTGTCCTGTCATATCGTGGTGAGACTAAATGAGATAATGCGTTACAGCCCCTGTTTGTCAGCACAGTGGCATCCTCCCTTCTCCCTCTGTCTCAGGCTGGTCACATGGCTCAGGTTCCTGCCTTGTTCTCCACATACTTCCTGGGAGGTCCCATCTATTCCTGTCTTCAAACCTTTATCTGCAGCTGCCAGGGGCTGAATATTTGTGTCCCCTCAAAATTCGTATGCAGAAATCCTAAGGCCTAAGGTGACAGTGTTAGGAGGTGATTAGAACTTAAGAGTGGAGGCCTCATGCAGGATTAATGCCCTTATAAAGGAGGCCCAGGAAGCTGCCTCAGCCCGCCGCCAGGAGAGGAGCAGGTGGAATGAACTTTGCCAGACACCTGCTCTGCAGCACCTTGATCTTGCACTTCCCAGCCTCCAAATATGTAAGAAATAAATTTCCATTGTTTATGAGTTACCTAATAAGCATTTTGTTACAGCAGCACAAACAGGCTGAGATGCCAGCTCAGACTCCCTCCTGAGCTCCCCATACGTCTAACTAACCCCCCATGTGCATGTCCATCTTGTCCCTCATATTCAGCACATTAATAATCAAGTTTATCTTGTCTTTGCACCTTCAAAACCAGCTCCCTCCCTTGTATATCTTAACACTCATTATTAATGGCCAGAGGGGAGGGAGAGGTGATGGGGTGTGAGGGGCATAAGCCAGCAGAGATTTGGGACAAGCCCAGAAGACCACCTAGCACTCACAGTGTCAATTATAGGTCATGTCACAGAGGGTCATGGTGCTCCCGTCCCAACAGGGAGAGAGAGATCCATGGAACTCCACCCTGTGCAGGTGGGCTTGGGACCTAGGGACAAGAGAAGATAAACCACAAGATGGTTTTGCTGAGATGTCACATACCTTCCTAAAGCTGCAGCCAAAGCACAGCCTCACCAGAGGTCCAGAGACCGTCTGGAGCCCTCACATGCTTTCAAACTCTGCTGGCCACTTCCCTGCCTAGGGCAGGAGCAGGGAAGCCCACAGGAGGCAGGGGGCTTAGTTGGCGCAGCAGGGGGAGGACTGGGATGGATTCTGGCACTCTCTTTCTTGGCAAACAGGCCGGGAGCTACAGAAGCTCATCACCCCTCTCCTGCAGCTTGGTAGAGATCATGCTCTGCAGATCTGGTCAGGTCCCAGGGACATCAGGCCAGTTACAGCCTATGGGCACCAGAGGCAGCCCTTTTGAAGCAAGGCCATTTCTCCCACCAGGGATGTTCCCTGGCCTGATCCCTACAGATAGGTGGAGTATGAGGGAGCAGGCATGGGGGTACC
>NW_003852429.1:5259058-5259681 GCF_000181295.1 Otolemur garnettii | reverse complement strand
TGGCTAATATTGCTTTTTATAGAGATGGGCATCTTACTGTGTTGCCCAGGTTGGTCTCGAACTCCTGGCCTCAAGTAATCCTCCTGCCTCCCAAAGTGTAGAATGTATCATTCTTAATACACATTGAAGGTCTCAGGAGTAATCCAAGGAGAGACCACTACCCAGGAACAGCCCTCGCACCATGGTTGAGACATGCAAACAGATCTTTTTGGTCATGGTACTGGGTTTCTCATCCCACACTCTCAAATTAAAACCATTTTGCTAAAGGAATTAGCCCCCTGTTACCTTACAGTCTGTGTTTCACCTGTAGTAACAAGCATTCCCCTCTATTTTAAAAATGTAGTTTAAAGGAATTAAGGATGTGTTTCTCTAAGCCTTTTATTTTTCGTCTCATGGTTTTTTGATACGTTTGTTATTATTAATATCTGAAGTTTTAAAGAGAAAGACAGAACCTTATTTCTTGAGCCCTTTAGGCGCAAGCTGCTTGTTATTAATGGATTTTCTCCTGGGGCGTACAACCATGGCTGGCTTTGTGGGTCCTCACCATGGAGATTTGTGATTACTCCATGGAAAACTCTCACAAGTTATTTTAAAAGCTGGGAAATAACCTCTTTAGGACTGAC
>NW_003852429.1:5258030-5259038 GCF_000181295.1 Otolemur garnettii | reverse complement strand
GTCTGGAGCCCTCACATGCTTTCAAACTCTGCTGGCCACTTCCCTGCCTAGGGCAGGAGCAGGGAAGCCCACAGGAGGCAGGGGGCTTAGTTGGTGCAGCTGGGGGGACTGGGATGGATTCTGGCACTATCTTTCTTGGCAAACAGGCCGGGAGCTACAGAAGCTCATCACCCCTCTCCTGCAGCTTAGTAGAGATCATGCTCTGCAGATCTGGTCAGGTCCCAGGGACATCAGGCCAGTTACAGCCTATGGGCACCAGAGGCACCCCTTTTGAAGCAAGGCCATTTCTCCCACCAGGGATGTTCCCTGGCCTGATCCCTACAGATAGGTGGAGTATGAGGGAGCAGGCATGGGGGTACCCTGATAGGGGTGGGGGGCTGTTCCTGCCTTATCCAGGCTGCAGGACAGCACCAAGTGTGGCTCCTACTAGGAGTGTGGCACCTGCGGGGGTATCCTTGACCCCAAGCAGAGATGATTGATTCACCTTGTCTCCAAAACCAGGACCCAAGGGACCTGCAAATTTTGAAACTCCCTCTCCACCTGTAAATCAATAAAGACTTGATTTATACTAATAGGTCCCCAGGTCCCACCGGCCTCAGCCCCCTCCACCTGTCTGTCCCTACCAGGCTCAACATCCCAGTCTCTCCTCAGCCTAGGTCCCCCCGGTCCAGCCCCCATCTCTCTCCTTCCCACCTCTAGAATGCTCTTCCCAAGAGGCAAATCCACTGAGTAGGTCTCACTCTGCCTGGCACTCCGCAGTCTCTTCCCTCCTCTGTTCCTGGTCCTCAGTCCCACCACGAGGAGAGACAGGAGAGACGCTCACCAGTGTCCTGTGCGCCTCCCTGCCTTTCTGAGCGGGCAGTGCCTCACACCTGTTCCTGCTCTTCTCCTGCCACAGGTTGGGGCTAACCTGGTCCTGCCTCCCAAACTGATGCGGCCATTCCCATCTCTGTGCTCGGGGCAGCCTCTTCTGACCCTCAGCACCCTTGATCTATAGCATCCCACTCC
>NW_003852429.1:5257197-5258010 GCF_000181295.1 Otolemur garnettii | reverse complement strand
TCCTGCCTCCCAAACTGATGCGGCCATTCCCATCTCTGTGCTCGGGGCAGCCTCTTCTGACCCTCAGCACCCTTGATCTATAGCATCCCACTCCACTTCTTTATTTCCTAGGTCTGTTTCCTCCACTGTGGGTGCGCTGCTTGAGGGCAGGGGTTCGTTCCCTGCAAAGCTTAACAGCTGACACAGAACTGGCCCTTGAGTGGTTTTTTTTGGAAACGAGTTCCTCGATGATTTCCCAGATGTTGTCTCTGGACCAACAGCATCGCCAGGAACTTGTGAGAAATGAACATCTGGCCTTGTGTGGCCCACCCACAAGCTGTGTGAGTGGGCCCAGTGCTCATCCACCCACCAGGCTTCCAGGGGAGTCTGGTGCACTTGAGTTAGAGACCAGCTGAATGAGACAAATGAGAATTTCCAGGGATCTGAGGCAATTTGCTGCCATTATTCAACCTTGACTGATTTACTGCAGGGTGGTGAGTGCTGCAGGGCAGAGCTCTCCTGCGGCCTGCAGGCTGCTCAGCCACTGCCATCTCTTCCTTTGCCCCTGTTATGTTGTGGTGAGGTCTTTGGCTTTTTTAAAAGATAGGGTCTCCTGTCACCCAGGATGGAGTACAGTGGTATGATCACAACTCACTGTAGCCTCAAGCTCCTGGACTCAAGGGGCCCTCCTGCCTCAGCCTCCTGAGCAGCTGGGACAATAGGCATGTGCCATCACACCTGGCTAATATTGCTTTTTATAGAGATGGGCATCTTACTGTGTTGCCCAGGTTGGTCTCGAACTCCTGGCCTCAAGTAATCCTCCTGCCTCCCAAA
>NW_003852429.1:5255641-5256569 GCF_000181295.1 Otolemur garnettii | reverse complement strand
CCCCCCTTTCTCCCTCCTTCGTTTTGAGACGTGCTCTCCAGCCTGAGCTGCAGTGGGCCTTCACCTCTCTCAGTTCCTTGAATTCATCTAACTCTCTGTTGCTCTGGACCTTTGGACCTGTCTTTCCCCTGCCTGGAAACTCCTCTCCCCTATTTCCTTTAATTAACTCTTACCCTTCGGGTCACAAGTGAAATATCACTTTGCCCAGTGAGGCCCCTGCTCCTGCATGAGGTTAAGCTTTACCCTGTCCCGTTCTCAAGCTCCTTGACTTTCCCGTACTGCTCCCTTCTCGTCTTCTCTCCACTTTTAGCTGTGTCCCCTTCATTTTTCCCTAGTAGCCATTTCAGAGCCTGCCCACCATAGGGTCTCTGGTGAGTGCCGGATGACTTAGGTGAAGCAGCACACAGGCTTTCGGTAAAAACCATTTCCAGTCCCTAGTTTGTCCACTTGCTTCCCTCTCACCCTCAGATGACTAAGGATTCAGCTGCGAAAAATCTTGAGTGGGCCAGGCACGGTGTCTCATGCTTATAATCCTAGCACTTGGGGAGGCTGAGGTAGGGAGGATCTCTTTAGATCAGGAGTTTGAGACCAGCCTGGGCAGTACAGCGAGACCCTGTCTCTACAGAAAACAGAGAAGTTAGCCAGATGTGGTGGTATGCTCTGGTAGTCCCAGCCAGTCAGGAGGCTGAGGCAGGAGGATGTCTTGAGTTCAAGGTTGCAGTGAGATGTGATGATGCCTTGGCAACAGAAGAGACTATCTCCAAAAAAGCCAGAATCAAAACAAAACAAAACAAAAAAACCCTTGAGTGGGAGGGGAGTGTTGTTAGCAGAGACAAATGTATGATTTAAATAGAAAACAGCCAGAGAAAGAGGGAAGCAAAGATCTTGGCAACTCAGGATGTATCTGGCCAACAGGAAGTTGCTTTAA
>NW_003852429.1:5254282-5255621 GCF_000181295.1 Otolemur garnettii | reverse complement strand
AAAAAAAAAAAAAAAAAAGGGAATTCCCTAGACTTCAGTTAGTTCTCCACCTTGCTGACTTATGAGGCAGCCAGTTCCATATCTGGAGGGCTTTCCATAGTTGGAAAAGCCTCTCTAGCCTTTTATTTGGTAGTGGCTTTACTGAATCAGAGAAGTGAATAAAGAGACCTTTACTATCAGGATGGTAGAAATTATTTGAAGGCAACGTTGTGTTGTTTCTGAATAAAATATGGTTTCAATAGTCATATGCCAATGGTGCCAACTTTGGGATGTGGCTGTGAGACATTTGCAGTAGAGCAGAGATTTACAACCAGTGTGCCATGAGAGGATCTTAAGTATGCTGCAAAAATTTTAAAAGATCATTAACTCAATTATTTTCGAAAGATAAAAGCACAGTAAGTATATTCTTTCATTTACCCTTTTTTTTGAGCAATGTAATTTAAGTGTGCCGTGGAAGTTTAACTATAGGTTCAAGTGTGCCATGAGATAAAAAAGGTTCAAGTGTGCCAGACACACGTTCAATTTATTACCTAGACAAGTGGTTTTTAAAAAGTAGACTAAATAAAGTCTACCTTACTATAAATAGTTACTACAATAATAGTTACTAAATAGTACTATAAGTAGTTACTGAAGAGCTACCAAATAACTGACCAAATGTCTCACAAGCATTTTTGAGTAAGCTGAGTCTTGAGTCTTGAGACGAGGCTTTCAGAATGGGCCCCCTTTGCTCACTGCAAAGAGGACCAGATCCCACAGCATTCCCCTAGGGAAAGCAAGGGAGACAGCAGACTCAAATGTATGATTTAAATAGAAAACAGCCAGAGAAAGAGGGAAGCAAAGATCTTGGCAACTCAGGATGTATCTGGCCAACAGGAAGTTGCTTTAATTCCCTCAGAGATTGTCTTCATTTGTGAAGAGAGGTCCCCAGGCTGACAGGGCCATGGAAACTTTCCCTAAGGGCTCACTGGGGCTTATTCTCTGATATGTTGAAATCTCTGTGGGCAAGGCTGTAGACACAGACTGAAGTTGGACTTAGAGGAAAAAGGGGAGGGAAGTACATGATGTGTCTCTTTGTATAAATGTTTGCCACTCTCTGCCCTGAACAAGCCACTGTAATTGGAGCATTACATACATTATAGAACACAAAACTCTTATCTGATCTTGGGGTTAGAAAGGACATCAGGACCCATCCTTTGACCTTTGCAGGAATTCTTTATGCAGATTTCTGGTAAGAATTCACTAGCCTGGCTTGGCACCTGTGGCTCAAGTGGCTAAGGTGCCAGCCACATACACCTAAGGTGGCGGGTTCGAATCCAGCCCGGGCCCGCCAAACAACAAT
>NW_003852429.1:5252417-5254005 GCF_000181295.1 Otolemur garnettii | reverse complement strand
CCTAGGGAAAGCAAGGGAGACAGCAGACTGATTTCCAGTTCTGTCCCTGCTACTAGCCAGCTGTGTGACTTTAGGCATGTTACTAGACTCTGCTGAACCTTAGATTCCTCTTCTCTAAACTGAGGTGATTAAACCAGTGACCTGCAAGGCTTAGCACCACACTAACCCTCAATGGCCCTGGGACTTTGCACTTTCCTCCTAAAGCCTAAAACTTCATTTATCATTAGCAAGGATATAACTCCTACTAAATATAGATACGTAAGTTAAAGTAAATATTGTAACTGTGTATGTATCCTTCCCTGAATTAGCAGAAACTTGAGTTAATAAATAGTTGGCTACAGCACTCAGACCGCAACATCTCCAGGGTTCATAATTTCTGCCTTCAAAGGTTGCTAAAATTACCTGGATGTCAGCTGAATCTTGACTTTTTAAATGGTTCTATTTTTAAACCACAGTAATGGGACCATATCGTCCTAGTGGTGTATATGCCAAAAGGAAAAAGGAAGGAAGGAAGGTAGGAAAGAAACAAGAGAAAAGGAAACAAACCCAGAAAACTGTAAAGAAATCTGAAATGGTTTTCAGTAATTATCTTTTTAGCACAATTTTTTTCCTCTGATGGTAAGGTATGACTATTACAAAAAATATATATACTTAGTAGAACAAAATTACCTATTTTCATCAGGAGCCAAGATTTTTAGAGCAAGAAAAAGAGATATAAATATCAAATCAGTGAAGTTAAAAGTTAAAAGCTCCTTATCCTAACCTTGAATGGTAAACATTAGTAAGAGCACATGATGTATTTTGTGTTAAAAGAATACATTTTCTAGCTCTGTCAGCCCCCAAATTGTGCTTTCTAAATACCATTTTCACTAAAAGGAACCAAGTTGTTTGGAGAAATCTTAGGGATGGGCCAAGAACATCTTGTCCCACCAACAGGCAAGGCAGCTATCAAAAAACCACAAGATCATAACAAAAAGCCTTAGGAGCCAGGTCAAAGAGCCAATGACAAGAAATAAGACAATTTCAAAAATAAAAACAAGAACAAAACCCTGAATCTGATCAAGCAAACTTTTGGATCTAACTATAAGCTTGTAGAAAATGCATCCTGCAATGATTAATTTGATGTGTTAATTTGACCAGGCTACAGGGTACCCAGATATTTGATCAAACATTATTTTGGGTGTTTCTGTGACAGTGTTTTTGGAAGACATCAATATTTAAATTAGTGGACTAAGTCAAGCAGATTCTTCCCTGACTGAATGATTGTAGACCTCATTCAATCAGTTGAACACTTGAATAGAATAAAAAGTCTGAACTAGCCCAGATAAGAGAGAATTATTCCTGGAGCCAGTGTAGCGGCTCCTGCCAGTAATCCTAACAGTCTAGGAGGCCAAGGCAGGTGGATAGCTTGAACTCACAAGTTCAAGACCAACCTGAACAAAAAGCAAGACCCTGTCTCTATAGAAAAACTGAGGCAAGAGGATCACTTGAACCAAAGAGTTGGAGGTTGCTGAGAGCTATGATGCCATAGCACTCTACCCAGGGTGACAGCTTGAGACCGAGTCTCAAAAAAAAAAAAAAAAAAAAA
>NW_003852429.1:5241024-5252397 GCF_000181295.1 Otolemur garnettii | reverse complement strand
AAAAAAAAAAAAAGAGAGAGAGAGAGAATTATTCCTACTTGATGGCCTTCCAACTGGTACATCAACATTTGTCCTATCTTTGGATTGGAAGGGAAATGTCAGCCTTTCCTAGGTCTTGAGCCTGCCACAGCTAGATGGGAAATACACGTTTGGCTCTTCTGGTTCTCTGTCTTTCAGGCTCAGGTGGGAACCGTCTTGTTTGATCTCTTGGGTCTACAAGTTGCTGACCACATATCTTGGGACTTATCAGCCTCCATAATCGTGTGAGCCAATTCTTTATGATAAACCTCCTCTCCCTCTTTATGGCCATCCTATACATATATGTACGTGTGAATATAAGGACACACACATATATTTTCTGTTGGTTCTGTCCCTCTGGAGAATTCTAACTAATCTACACCTCCACAGGGATGTAATCAACAAAAACAGTATGATATGGGACATTCTCTAGACCTACAGAAATGTTTGTATTTCAACAAATAAATTGCATTTAAAAAGACACAAAGGGGAGTGACCTATGAATTAAAAGAGACTTAAAGACATATCAACCAAATGCAATGAAAGAGCTTTAGTTTGGATCCTGATTTGAACAACCAGCTGTAAAAAAATTTATGAGACAATCAGGGAGATTTAAAATGTTGCCTGGATATTTGGTAGTGTTGTGGAAATTTTTTTTTTTATATACAATGATGTTTATGGGGTTTTAAGAAGTCCTTTTAATTTTTTAGAAAAATGTACTAAAATATTTATGGATAAAATTTTTTTTTTTTTTTTTGAGACAAAGTCTCACTCTGTCACCTGGGTCAGAGTGCCATGGTGTCAGCCTATCTCACAGCAACATCAAACTCCTGAGCTCCAGCATTCCTCCCCCCTCAGCCTGCCAAGTAGCTGGGACTACAGGTACATGGTCCCATGCCTAGTGAATTTTTCTATTTTTTGCAGACCAGACTGAGCAAAGTGACATCTCCAAAAACAGACAAATAAATTGGAACACCAATTAATGGGATATAGTGATAGAATGGAAACAAAAATCATGTGATCATCTCAGTCAATGCAGACGATGCATTTGACAAGATCCGAGTTTTATTAACTTCCGGGTTAAGAACACCTGGTCTCTAAGCATAAAGACAAGAATGAAGTAAGACCCTGGGGCTCAAAAGCAGATGGATCTCAGAAGTTGATAGGGGGAAAAGATCTTCTTGAATCTAGCGGAGAGTCTTGTTGTCTTGTTAAATCTGCCTTGATTGTAAACCATGCCAGCATGAATGACTTATCTAAGATTAAAGGAGCATAGAATGTAGAGTGCAAACTCCTGTAGGATAGGAAGTATGTCTATATTCCTTCTTTGCCACCGGCATAATTATTCACCTGCCAGGTAACCAATAAATATTTTGGTAGTACCATGATTCAGGAGCCTTGGAGCAGCTTGGAAGTTTAGAGCAAGTTTATGAGGCTTAGATTTGGTCTTTGGAGTCATGTGATCACAGCAACTAACATAACCTTTAAGTCTTAGTGTCTTATTTATTGTTTTACCTCTGAAATTAGGATAATAACTGTGAGCTATGATAATGCCACTGTACTCCAGCCTGGGTGACAGAGTAAGACCCTGTTGCTAAATAAATAAATAAATAAAATTGGGATAAAAATTCCAACACCACAAGGTGAGGATTTAAAAAGTATCTGTGGGCTTGGCGCCCATAGCACAGTGGTTACAGTGCCAGCCACATACACCAAGGCTGGCAGGTTCTAACCAGCCCAGGCCAGCTAAACAATGATGACTGCAACAAAAAAATAGCTGGGGTTGGGCGGTGCCTGTGGTTCAGTGGGTAGAGCATTGGCCCCATATACCAGGGGTGGCAGGTTCAAACACGGCCCGGCCAAACTGCAACAAAAGAATAAGAATAGCTGGGCGTTGTGTAGTCCCAGCTATTCAGGAGGCTGAGGCAAGGGAATCGCCTAAGCCCAGGAATTGGAGGTTGCTGTGAGCTGTGTGATGCCATGGCACTCTCCTGAGGGCAATAAAGTGAGATTCTGTCTCTACCAAAAAAAAAAGTGAGACTCTGTCTCTACCAAAAAAAAAAAAAATAGCCAGGTGTTGTGGCAGGTGCCTGTAGTCCCAGCTACTTGGGAGGCTGAGGCAAGAGAATCACTTAAGCCCAAGAGTTGGAGGTTGCTGTGAGCTGTGATGCTACAGCACTCTATCCAGGGTAACAAAGTGAGACTCTGTCTCAAAAACAAACAAACAAAAGTATTGGTGGGTGTGAGATTGCTCATGCCTGTAATCCCAGCACTGTGGGAGGCTGAGGAAGAAGAATTGCTTGAGCTCAGGAGTTTGAGACTCGCCTGAGTGAATGAGACCCCAACTCAAAAAAATGGAAAAACCGAGCCAGTGCCACGGAAAGCGCCTGTAATCCCAGTGGCTTCTGGAGGCTGAGGAAGTGGGATGTCCACAGCCCGAGTCTGAGGTTGCAGTGAGCTATGATGCCACTGCACTCTGCTCAGGGGCATAGGGTGGGACTCTGTCTCAATAACAGTAACAATAAAAGATATCTGTGAAATGCTTAGCACAGTGCCTGGGACACAGAAGCACTCTCCACGAACAGCAGTCAAGGCTGAAAACTGTGGGGTCTCTCTTGAGACCCTCTGCTCCTCCAATGAGTAAATTTAGACTAGGGAACTTCAAAATACCAACCTGAAAGGAACTACTATTCTTCTTTTTTTGACACGAAGTGTCACTATATCACCCTGGGTAGAGTGCTATGGCATCACAGTTCACAGCAACCTCCAGCTTCTGGGCTTAAGCGATTCTCTTGCCTCAGCCTCCCAAGTAGCTGGGACTACAGGCACCCACCACAATGCCTGGCTATTTTGTTGTTGTTGTTGTTGTTGTTGTCATTATTATTTAGCTGCCTGGGCTGTGTTCAAGTCCTGCAGCCTCAGTGTATGCAGCTGGTGCCATAATGACGGTGCTACGGGCGCCCAGCTGAAACTGATACCGGAGTTTCAGGTTCTTGGTCTTGGGGATTCAAAGAATGAATCAAAGGACCACAGATCAGAGGTAAGACTGGATTTATTCACAGAAACAAAGGATACAAAAACTACAAAACCAAAGCTCTTGGCAGAGAGAACCCAGGTGAAGAACAAGCTCTCCTGCTCCCTCACCGCAGTCTGTGCCTGGGCTCTCTGCTCAGGGGTATATATAGTCACAGGGGGTTGTTTTGCCAACTCAGTGTTTACTTTTAAGGCTGGTCTTTGTCAGTTATAGCCAGCTGTCCAATGAACTCTCAGGCCTTGGAAACTCACATGAAATTCACCAGTCAGAAGTCCATGGGCAAGGCACCAGTGTCTCCCCGGCAGGTGTCAGGCCCCTCCACCTACTGGAGCCTCCCAGGACCCCCTGCCTACCCTTTAGCTCATTGGTTCTGCGGTCAGCTACAGCTGCACCAACACCACCAGGGCTAAGGCGGCAGGTCTTGGCGCTACCTGTCCTGCATCAGAACTACTATTCTTATTTAAGGAGTAACATTGCTGAAACAACCTTGAACACAAAAGTCTGATCACCTAATGAAATTTAATTTAGACAACTGCAACAGTTTATGTTTAGTATAATCCCTTAAAATGGCACAAAGGAATAATAGCCCTAGCTGAGTGTTCCCCCAAAAAAGAGTTCTGCAAGAGTTCTTCAGCCTGTATTTTGGGTCACAGCCAAGGGGTGATTGTGTTCATGCAGAGGCAGAGTGGTAACTTAGCTCTGTCTGGCTGACAGCTGTAAATAATGTCACACCATTAACGCTGGGCAAATGCTTTCACAGATTGCTTAAAAATACAACTATGAGGCTGGGCACGGTGGCTCATGCCTATAATCCTAGCAGTCTGGGAGGCCGAGATGGGTGGATCGCCTGAGCTCAGGAGTTTGAGACCAACCTGAGTCAGAGAAAGACTCCATCTCTAATAATAGCCAGACATTGTGGCAGGTGCCTGTAGTCCCAACTACTCAGCAGACTGGGGCAAGGGGATCACTTGAACCCAAGAGTTTGAGGTTGCTGTGAGCTATGACACCATAGCACTCTGCAGAGAGTGACAAAGTGACACTCTGTCTCAAAAATAAATAAATAAATATATATATATATACACACACATATATATATAACACTACACTATGAGTTCAAATGCTTTCACAAGCAAAACAATCAAGGGAAACTTTAAGGGCTATATTCTAGATAGCAGTGTCCAACCTATGGCCTGCGGGCCCACATGATGATTTTGTAAGGACTTTTTTTTTGATCTGTGGTGTCAGATATCAGGATCTCACGAAAAATATGTACAGACCCTTTTGTTGCTAATCAGCTTTCATTGATGCTTGCATAATTAATGTGTGGCCCAAGACAACTCTTATTCTTCATATGTGTGGCAGAGAAGAAAAAAAGTATTCAGCTTGGCGCCCATAGTACAGTGGTTACAGCGTCAGTCACATATACCGAAGTTGGCGGGTTCAAACCCAGCCAGGGCCTGCTAACCAACAATGACAACTGCAACAAAAAACAGCGGAGGGTTGTGGCAGGCACCTGTAGTCCTAGCTACTTGGGAGGCTGAGGCAAGAGAATCGCTTGAGCCCAAGAGTTGGAGGTTGCTGTGAGCTGTGAATCCACAGCACTCTACCCAGGGTGACAAAGTGAGACTCTGTCTCAAAAAAAAAAAAAGAAAAAAGAAAAAAAGTATTCCTGCTAGAGAGAAGTAGGCCTGTGGTTGGAGGGCTTACTCTGTCTAATAGGATTTACATTCAAAACATTTCAGAAGCACCAACTACCCAAACATGAACGCTCTGAAGGCCCTACTCCTTCCTCACAAGCAGCTTACATCCCTGATTAGTGGACACCATAAATTAGGGGTTTCTCTTTTTTTCTCTCTGACCCCAGAGATTGTCTTTTTCCTTCTAATTAGATAAATACCTTCCAGGAACTGGGCTGTCACCGCTGAGTTATGGCATCCCAGGGTCTTTGGAGTTGGTCTTATTTTCCCCGTTGCTGGTTACTTCCAGCTCCCTTTAGACATTCTTCCTTTCTTTTATGTAGTTAAAACTCAACTGTTTGTTTAGAATAAGATTGAACTTGACCACCATTTCTTTCTTTCCTTTTTGTTTTGGTCGTCTTTTTAAACCATTTAATGCCTCAAACAGTTCAGCGTGTTCTGCACTAAAGCCAACCCCCCTGGTAAGCCATCCCTGGGCCTTGATTTCTGTTTCTTTGCTTCCATCTTCTGAGTGACGGAACCACACCCACACCGATGCTGCGGACATACTGGGCCTTGAGATTTCCTTTAATACCTAAGCCTTTACCTTTATGAAAATCATTTACTTCTGAAAAATATTTAGAGATTAATCAAATAAACTCAAAATTTTTTTTGTGAGACAGAGTCTTACTTTGTCACCCATGATAGAGTGCCATGGCATCATAACTCACAGCAACCTCAAACTCTTGGGCTTAGGCGGTTCATTTGCCTCAGCCTCCCAGGTGGCTGGGATTACAGGTATCTGCCACAATGCCTGGCCATTTTTTGTTGTTGTTGTAGTTGTCATTGTTGTTTGGCAGGCCCCAGCTGGGTGCAAACCCACCAGCCCCGGGGCAGGTGGCCAGCACCCTAGTCACTGAGCTACAGGTGCCAAGCTAAACTCAATTTTGTTTTAATAAATTTAATTATACAACGTAGTCATAAAGTTCGTGGGCAACTTAGTTTACTATTTAAATTGCACATGAACGTTATGTCCACCCTGTATTTCTTGACAGGCTAAATGAACAAAATATGTGGAAGTGGCTAGAGAGATTGTAATCGGAAGGTGACTTAGTGATAAAGTATTAAAAGATAACTTTTTTTTTTTTTGAGACAGAGTCTCACTATGTCGCCCTTGGTAGAGTGTTAATGGCGTCATAGCTCACAACAACCTCAAACTCATGGGCTTAAGTGATTCTATTGCTTTGGCCTCCCAAGTAGCTGGGACTATAGGCATCTGCCACAGTGCCTGAGTATTTATTTTTTGTTGTTGTTATTGTTGCAGTTGTCATTGTTTTTTTAGCTGGCCCAGGCCAGGTTTGAATCCGCCAGCCTCAGTGTACGTGGCCAGCGCCCTACCCACTGAGCTATGGGCGCCACCCATAAAAGACAATTTTAAAAAGATAAAATTATGACTCTCATACAAATACACAAATGACCATCATTAATTAATTCATTATTTTTTGTTAAGTATTATTCATTCGTGAAGGACCTAGTGAGATGCCACAACTGGCATTACAGCCACTATCTGGAAAAATTCCGTGATAGAGTTTAAGTGTTTCATAGAAAGTGTTTTATTAAGAACAGGTTCTGCTGTTCTGTATCTCACAGAAGAGCAGGGAGTGAAAGCATTTGCACTGTGGTAGGAACAAGTGATAGCTTTGATTTAAAAACCAGAACTGTTGGCTGGGTGCAGTGGCTCATACCTATAATCCTAGCCCTTTGGGAGGCTGAGGCTAGTGAATTGATAGCTTAAGCTCAGGAGTTCGAGACCAGCCTGAGCCCCAAAGTTTGAGGTTGTTATGAGCTATGATGATATTGTAGTACTCTACCCAGGGTGACTGAGTAAGACTGTGTCTCAAACACTAAATAAATAAATAAATAAGCAGAGCTGACCTCAGAAATTTGATTTAGGAAGCAGAAATTGTTTTATCTCAAAGTTCCTTTTTCTTGGAATAATTCAGATATGCGAGGGAACTATGGGCTTCACAAATCATTTGTAGGCAAGGAAAATAATCTTGCTAATGATAATGAAGTATGGCGTGGAACAGTACAAAGAACACTAACGTAGAATTCTGGAGATACCACCACGAAATCACAAACGCCAAATAATTTGTGGATGAGAATGGATGGGGATCAAAGGCAAAGGAAAAGAAGAAAGTGACTTTTAGCATAAACAAGGCTTGAAGAAGTATCTGTTCCTCCCTCTCCTGAATGACTCCATTATCAGGGGTAGAAATCAAAGAGCTATAGAATGGAGTGAAATAGAAGTACTGGAGCATTGTACTTGAACTTCAGTCATGGTCACACTATTATTTGAGAAGAGCAAAGAATGCAAAAAAGAATAATCAAAGAAAAGATGAACGAACATAATTACATAAATGTTATTTCTCCAAATGTGTGAGATTATAGATATCTGTCCTTGTAACCAAGCCCTTTGTTGGTTACCTGACTTTGCCCATCAAAAGGAGGAGACTATTTCTCGAGCCCTTGATGCTAAGTTCAGCCATATGACTTGCTTTGACCAATGGGATATCTCAGGCAAGACACAACCAGAGGCCTGCGAAGCCACTTATGTAATTGAGTTAGTTCTGCTGTGCTGTTGCCATGAAAAGGATTTGGTGAGGCTAGCCTACTAGTCCTAGGAGGTAGGCAAGTAGTGCAGGGCTAAGTCATTCTAGCCAACCCCATCTAAGATCAGGTAACCCCCACCAGACCCCATGTGCGTGAGGTGAGTCCAGTTGAGATCAGCAGAGCCACCTGATGTGAGAAATGAATGTTTATTGTTATTATTGACTATTAGGATCTGTGGTTGTTTGTTAATGTGGCAATTTTCTAACAATGGGTAACTGATATGCCAGCTCCTTTTCATCATACCCTTATGAGATGAGAGAGACCTTTGTGGATATACTTCCACAACTGGTTCAGTTTTGGCTTCTCAATCTGGAGAGTACATTCTAGAACAGGGCCAGGGACCATAACTACATGCCAGCTGCCTCGTCTGTTTGGAAGGGATTCTTTGGAAACCATTCATATACCAGGCTAGTGGCATCACCAGGGAAAATGAGGGCCAGAAAATGATCTCTGGTAATGGGGAGGAACCAAGGCAATTTCTAGCTGCAGATAATTTAAAAGTAGAGTAGGAACAAGCAGTTGTAACAACAGTGAGTCCCTCTACCCCAGGATGTGATTTACCAAGTACAAAGCCAAACAGATAACCAAGGCTCTTCTGCCAATTACCAAGACACCTTGTTCTAATCCTCCACAAGTTTCTACACACCTGGATTCTCAAAAGAAAAGATCCATTTACATACAAAACGAACTTTGTAATGTAGATGGCGATTGTTTTATCAGAAGCAGATTTTACTAGTATAAGCTTGTGAAGCTATAAGGATTTAATTAAACTCAACAAATACTTCTTGATCACTTATTTATGCTGAAAACTGGAGTGTTGTCCCGAATGTGGATGGACTAGGAATCAAATTTGCCATCATATTGCAGGTTTAAGACATAGTCCTTCTTGGAAATGCAAGAACAACAGTAGAGGTTGGACAAGATAGGTACAATAAAATGTACTGGAAGACAGAAGAACAGGACCCAGATAAATCAGGGAGAAGTGCTTTTGTGGGGGAACATGATGAGTTTGGTTTGGGACCTGTTCTATTTATGGCCTGGTTGGGACTCCACTTGTCTTACATTGGTTCATATCAATTCCATCTTTCTCCTGTTACTCTTCTGCTTAAATCTTGCCTACAAATTTAAGTCTTCCTTGAAGAACAGAAGCAAGGACTTGTTCTTCTGTGATCTGCCCTTAGAAAGCAAGCAAAATGCCTTACAGGTTGCATGAAAGTGGACGCATACTCAAATGCTCTCACTGGAGTTTTACCTTTGCCTCTTGGAGTTCCTTAGAGGAAAGCAGGGTGGGGTAGGAGAATAAAAGAGGGAAAGGGGTAGGGAGATTTGTGGGGACAAGGAACAGATGTAAAAGGTAAGAAAGACATGTTAGCAGAACCTGGAAATAAGTCACCTGGGAAGGTAAGGAACAGGAGTAAAGATGGCGAGATGATCTCCTAGGTGTGCAGATAGCAAATGTAGCTTTATACTTAAAGGATGAAAATTAAAGCCTAGCCCCAAATGACAGCCAAATGTACTGTTCTTGCCATCACAGTATATAAAAGCCTCCTCCAGTATGTTTAGAAATGGCTCTGAGTGTTTGGACTGATGCAGTTATTTGTATTGCACTGGGTAGCATCTGTTTTTATTACCAAACTGGAGACTTTCTGCTAAGTCATCTTGAAGTCTAACTTAGCTTGCACGACATGTGGTTTTGTAATTAAATTAAAATTGCAGGATGTTTTGGATTAGGAGAATCTTCCTTCAACCAGGCCCAAGGTTAGTAAGAGAGTGTGACCTGTCTGGAATAGAATTCCCTCATCCAAAACATCCGGAACATTGCAGTGGATTAATTTGTAACTCACTGGGAGATTTTTTGGGTCCAATTTGCTGAAGATTTTTCTGTCTGCTTCCATTTCTCTTTTCAATTCAGGTCAATATTCATTTATTCAACTCTCCTATTGAAAATGATATGAAAAGTGTTACTGAGACCAGCGAATAAAGAAAATGGCAGATAAAATGCCAGGGAAGGAAGAATGTAATGAGTGAATAAGTAAGTTCATTCGTGAATAAAGAATTTATTCATGAATAAATAAATTCATTCATCCAACAAATGAACTTTACACAGCCCTTATTTTTACAATGCACTAAGCTTGGTAAGTACCTGGACAAGGCAGAGAGAAATATAAGCTACAGTACCTGGTCTCGGGAAATTTAGAATCTGGCTTATTTTTTATTATAAAAAAATTGTCATTGGATAGCGTAAGTCCAGTTTATATTAGTGTTTTAATTAAGTCAAAAACTTTACAAAGAAACAAACAATAAACAATTTCCTTATACTTTTAAGAAAACATTGGACATTTTCTGTAGGAAAAGGCTAATGAAATCACCCCTGAATAGGATCTGTGTACATGTTGGCTAGACAGAATCCAGTGGCCACTAGCCAGTAGGCTGCAAAAACAAAAATTTTAAAATATTTTTCCCATGAGAGGCTGTGGGAAATAATACCTAGAATAGTACATCAAGTGTACTTTTGTCTTTGAGATTTCTATGAGCTTATATAGCTTTAGAAGACATTATCTTTAGCAAAAAGTAATTGATAAATAGGACCAAACGTTCATATAGTTCTGAAACATATTGAGGAAGGTTTCACTGGATCCATTCATGCCCCAGCCTTGGCTCTTTGTTTGCCAAACTACAGTTCTACAAACTACAGATGAAAGCATGGAAAGGAACAGAAATACTATGATGGACTGTTACTGAAAAGATTAAGGGAGGAGAAGCTGATGAACGTTCACACAGAAAGGATGATTATTATAAACAAGGCAGCGTTAAGGCCTGTCCCCTGCTACCCCACTCAGTCCTCTGCTCCCTCTAGAACCTAAGCTCCACGAGGACATGGATTTTGTCTTGTTTTCTGCTGTGTCCCCAGTGCCTAGACCAATAAATAATACCCAAGAGGGGCTTGATGACTATCTGTAGAACAAAGGAATGAATATTTCTCATGCATCTGGGCAGCGCCTCTGGCTCAAAGGAGTAGGGCACCAGCTCCATATGCCAGAGGTGGCAGGTTCAAACCCAGCCCTGGCCGAAAACTACAAAAAAATCCCCAAATATTTCTCATGCATCAGATAAAAGAAATGTTGGATCCAGGGCTGAAACCAAGGAAAGAGAACTTCCTTGCTCCATCAGTGACTCTTGTGATCCTTGGCTTTCTTCTAATGTATGCCATCCATCGATCCATCCATCCATCCATCGGTCCATCTATACATACATACATACATACATTTATTCAGCATTTTTCCTGAACATCTCCTGTTTTCCAGCACACTGCTATTTGTTGGGTTTATAAAGATGAGAAAGAGAAGGTATGAGGTCTTGAAGAGCACCTAATCTCAGTATGAGGAGAGGATTCTAAGGAAAGGTAAGAATAGAAGGGAACTGACTCGTCCCAAATATGAAAAATAAAGCTAGCAGTGTCTCTGAAGAGGGAGGAATTATCGAGAACAAAGGTAAGTGAGGTGAACCATGACTTGACTGAGGTAAACTGTTCATCACAAAACAGGTCAAGGGCCAGGGAGTTCTAATTATACTCCCTCAATCCCTGGAGTCAATCCCTGGAGTTGAAGACTACGAGTAAGAGTGAGTTCCAAGCTACAAGGAGCAGGGGATAGTGAGACACGAAGAGGGAAGCCAAAGGAAAAGTCTGATAACCTACGTAGTGGAGATGGAAATGTCTTCTCTCTTGCTCACTCTCTGCCGTCTCCACTATTAGATCATATCTGACAGAGGTGACATGCTGTGGGGAAAACAAATTAGAGGTTGAGGCTGTCCTCTCTGGTGGACCAGGGAGGTAAAATATATTCACCCACAGCCAGTGTTGTACCCAGGCCCACTTGCCCTAGTTCAGGAATCTTTGCATGCTAGGATTTTAACATAGCCATTTAAAAATATATAGTATGTAGACTTAGAATTAGATAAATTATATTGAAA
>NW_003852429.1:5239891-5240742 GCF_000181295.1 Otolemur garnettii | reverse complement strand
AGCTGTCTTGCCTATAGCCATTATGCTATAAACAATGCAAAAATTGAGGAAATATTCCTCCAATATTCAAAACTATTATTGAGTACAGCCAAGAAGTTGTTCATGTCATTGACTCTGAAGTGATATTCCAACATTTGTCTTCATTGTTTTGCTTTCAAGCAATTTGTAATATATTTGCCGGAAATCATGTTGGAATTACATTAACACCAATTACAACCATTAGTTGGCCAGGGTTACAAAAATTCAGCAAAAATCAATAAAAGCATTCTGTGAGGATCTTTTGGCTCTAAGAAATTTATGATAAAAATATTGTCCATTTTATTGCAATTACCCATTTGCTTAATGACAGGGATCCATTCCAAAAAATGTGTCATTAGGTAATTCTGTCATCATCTGACCATCCCAGAGTGCACCTCCACAAACCTAGAGGGCACAGCCTAGTACACGCCTAGCCTGGATGGTATGGCCCATGGCTCCTGGGCTACACACCTGTGCAAAACATGACTGTGCTGAATACTGAGGGCAAGTGTAACAAGCGCTAAGTATCTGTGCATCTAAACATATCTAAACATTGAAAAGGTGCACTGAAAGTATGATATGAAAGATGAAAAATGACGTACCTCCTGCCATAGCAATCTGAAGCATACCAGGAATGGAGCTTTCAGGATTGGAAGTTGCTCTGTGTGAGCCAGTGAGTGAGTGTGAAACTCTAGGACATTGATTGCTGTCCACCACTAGAGGCTTTATAAACCAGTACACTTGGGCTACGCTACATTTATACATTTTTTCTTTCTTTAGTAAGAAATTATTCTTAGCTTATTATAACCTTTTTATTTTGTAAACTTTTTTTT
>NW_003852429.1:5236959-5239081 GCF_000181295.1 Otolemur garnettii | reverse complement strand
CTGTAATCCTAGCACTCTGAGAGACTAAGGCAGGTGGATAGCTTGAGTTTGCGAGTTTGAGACCAGCCTAACCAAGAGCAAAACCCCATTTCTACTAAAAATAGAAACTAGCCTGTCATTGTGGTGGACACCTGTTATCTCAGTTACTCAGGAGGCTAAGGCAAGAGGATTGCTTGAGCCCAGGAGTATGAGATTGCTGTGAGCTATGATGCCATGGCACTCTATTCAGGGTGACAGAGTGAGACTCTATCTCAAAAAGAAAAAGTTTTAATTTCTTTTTACTTTCCAGAACCATACAAGGTTGGGATCATCGATATCTATCTTCCACCTCCACATCTTGCCCCACTGGAAGGTCTTCAGGGGCAGTAATTGTCATCTCCTAGGAGAACTATGCCTTCTTCTGGATTCCTAAAGGACCTGCCTGAGGCTGTTTTATATGTTATCTTTTTTTTTTCTTTTTTGGTAAATAGAAGAAGTAACACTAAAATAACAACAAAAAGTATAGTATAGTAAATATGTAAACCAGTAATATGGTCATTGATTATCATTATCAAATGTTATGTACTGCACATAATTGTATGTACTGTTCTTTATACAGCTGACTGTGTACTGTTTGTCTACACCAGCAACAGCAGAAAACAGTGAGCAATGCATTGTTCTGTGACATCATGACAAACATCACTCAGCGATAGGGATTTTTAAGCTCTGTTATAATCATTTGAGATCGTAAGATTGACCAAAATGTCCTTATGCAGTGTATACGGTATTTGTAAATTGTGTACTATGTATTCTTTCTATTGGTAAAATTTAAAACAAACATATGTATATATGTGCACATATGTGTATGTTATCCATGTCATTTCCCTTTTCATTTATACAATACACACACCTTTTCTGGAGCACTGGTTGTTAAGCATCTATTGACCCATCACTGTCCAAAACCATAAAACAGGGTGACAAGGAAGCAAGGAGCACCACCAAGAGTTGCTTGGGGTAGGGAAGCAGGTGGACAGAGGAGCAGATTCCCTAGAAGATGAGGCTTCCTGGAAGGGATGAGAGCTGGCATAGGAGGCCCGAGGTGGAACCATTTCCTTGGAAGCCCTTGGCTTTGCTGGGGAGGACACAGGTGGCCTCCTAACCTGACAATGAGCCCACTGCCTGACTGCACTTGTCACTGTGGCCCACCTCCTGGAACCAGAACCATAATGTGGCACAGGTTCTGGAGAACCATGGAAAGATTTAAAATAAGCTAGGATGACCCCAGTCATCATCAAAGTTTCCAGAAATGGCACCTCTTCCCATGTGAGTCCAGGGCCTGGTTAGTATAGAATGCCCCATAGAAAGAATGGTTTTTCTCCTAGCAGGAAAAAAAACAAAAAAAAAAACAAACAAAAAAACAACTAGCCAGGAATTTCTGCAAAAGGAGTTTCTTTTCTTTCTTTCTTTCTTTCTTTTTTTTTTTTTAACTGAATCTGTAAGCTTGGGATTCAAATGGAATTGTGAAGAGAGTGGGGGAAGCAGACGCCACACCTCTCCCAAATGCCTAGTTCCATGTATGAAGACTTGGACACACCTTCACCCTCAGCATCTCTTCAGATTCACAAATTTTCATGTGAGCCAAGGAGTTTTCTGGAAAGGGTCAGGACATTGATATCACCGTGACCCCCACTGCTGCCATCTGCCCTGGACTTCTAAGAAAAAGGGGAAAGCAGGAGTGGGTAGAAAGGATAACACTTTCCTTCCCACTCTGCAGTCAACCCTGTAGCAGGGTGAGCAGGGGGGAAGGGAGCAGGGTGGGTGACCCATCTCAGCATCCAGCTTCTTCAAGGCTGGAGAGCAGTGCAGGCCCCCAGCCCAGTGGCTCCCTGACCCCTGCACTAAGACAGATCCTGACCTGGCCATTCTGGGTGTGGATGTATCTTGGGGGAAACACCTGCCTACAGATGAATTGAAATTTTTCTCATCTTGGGACCTTTGGAGGGAGAGAAATAGAGGAGGGCAGATTCAGGGCTATCAAGGCCAGTGTGGCGGGAGGTGACTTGGAAGGGGCCACAGCAGCTGGGGAATCCTAAGTGCAAACAGCTTGCACACAGCAATGCTTCCCAGTAGGATGTGTGCCTAT
>NW_003852429.1:5227947-5236807 GCF_000181295.1 Otolemur garnettii | reverse complement strand
CCCCACAGATATGAGCAGGGAGGAGCTGAGCAGACAGGACTAGGGAAGCTGAAAGACATTTAGGGAGGGGACCCTGGGAAAGTCTGGAGTTTGTGCCTAGATTCCATTTCAATTGGGCCGTAGACATAAAGATGATGGCACTTATTCCCAAAGGCTGGTCTAATAAAGGCCATAACTTCTACATAGAGGAAAAATAGAATAAAAGGCATAAGGTATAAGAGAAATTTAAAAAATTGCATGCTGATTAAAGGAAGAATCAACAGTCACAAATAGGAAGAGAAGACGTGTAAGTTGAAGTTAATAATAAAAGGTAATCACAACTTTTTTAAGAAGCTAAGGAAGCGCAGCTGAGTTGGGATGTGTGTGTGGCTGGGGACAGAGTAACTTCGAGAAAATCCTGACAGGAAGAAAATTCAGATGGGAAGTAACATTGTTAGAAAATTATTTCCACTTCTCATCTCAACCATTTGAGTTAAAAAAATAAAATAAGACACATGAAAGAACAACTATTTCCAAACCAATCATCCTCGGACATATTTTGTCATAGAGATAAACCAAATGGTACCAGGCTATCTGGAAGATTATGGCTCGTAATTTAGTCTGCTTTCAGGGACTGGCACTTTCTGTTTACCTTGCACTTTCCCTGAATTGCTCATAACATGCAGAAACTTGAGCCCTCATAGAAATGTCCGTGCAGCCCGGCCACTTTCCTGAATCCAGTAGATGAGGAACCAGAGAGTTATGTTTTTCTGCTGACTGTGGTCATGTGTGGCTGGAGGATTTATGGACAAGACCAACAGCTACTACCTCCATATTGTAAATTTGTTAATTACCAAGAGAGGGACTCAGCCCAGAATCGCTTAGAGGATGGAAAGTCCTCAGAGAATGAATCTGTTCAAATAATCAGAAGAATCAGAGGATTAAAATACACACACACACACACACACACACATACAGGGTGGATGTAAAGTTTGTGTGCAATTTGAAAATAGTTTAACATAGTGAATTGCACACGAACTTTATGCCCACCCTGTATGTATGTGCTTGTGTGTGTGTATGTGTGTGTGTACACATTCTATTATTATTAGGGGCAACTTTCAAATATTGGGTTGTTGTCTACTACCAAAAGGGAAGATTTGAATGAGACCTTTTTATAATGTTAACATGTTAATGAAAAGATCATAGACTGAAGGAAAACAAGATCAAGAAGCAAACCAGGGGTCAAGGAAATGTCCCAATTTTCAAAAGGGTGCATTTCATAAATTGCCATTGGTAAGCTTGGTAGCAAACCCCAGGTGAATTTCTAGAATGGAGGATTGAAGAGATGATGTTTGGGCCCTTAGAATAGCAAGAGGGTCCTATGGGGAACCAGAGTGAGTCTCTAAGAGCCAGAAATTTGTGTGAAATATTTTCTTTTGATAAGCTTACTAGGATGCTTTGCAAAATCTATTACATTACCTTCAATGAACCTGAAACAATAAAAACAATCCGTTACACTATGCTTTTATTTATTTTTAAATTTCAGATTAATATGGAGGTACATAGAATTAGGTTACCTAGTTTGCTTTTGTAAGATTAAAGCTCAAGTTATGGGAATGTCCTTCACCCCTGAAGCGTGCGATATACCTGTGCAGTGTACCTGTTGGGTGGAAATTTTATCCAACTACCCTACTTGAATTTCATTGAATTTTTCTCTCATTTGAGCACAGAGGTGTTTTTTTTGTTGGTTTTTTTTTGAGATGGAGCCTCAAGCTATCCCCCTGGGTAGCGTGCCATGGCATCACGCTCACAGCAACCTCCAACTCCTGGGCTCAAGCGAGTCTCCTGCCTCTGCCTCCCAAGTAGCTGGGACTACAGGCGCCCGCCACAACGCCTGTTTTTTTGGTTGCAGCCATCATTGTTGTTTGGCGGGCCCGGGCTGGGGATTCGAACCCGCCAACTTAGGTGTATGTGGCTGGCGCCTTAGCCGCTTGAGCCACAGGTGCCGAGCCCACAGAGGTGTTAATCTACTTATTCCAATTTACTACTGAGTACACGTAATGCTTGTTTTTTTCATTCTCATGATGATTCACTTAGGAGAATGGTCTCCAATTCCCTCTCACATTACACTTCTGGACAAGAAGGTGGAGCATGTATAACCATCCAGACAGACTCAATAAGGGCACCAAGCAAGGCAAGCATGGAAAAAGCCTCCACATGCTAGCTGTTATTATTCCAACTCAACAAGTAGTCATTCACGAATTCAACATACACTTACGGAGCATGAATTTTATGCTGGGTGCTCGTCTAGGTAAAAAATAGACGTCATCAAGTCCCTGCTCTAACAGGGTTTATAATCTAGTGGTGGCAAAGGACAAGTACACAAGGAACCTTAGTGCAGGCCAGAGTAACCAAATCACAGTGACGGAAGTACCAGGTGGCATGGGGATTAATGGAGACCAAGGTCCCTTCTGGTCAGAAGATTTTAAAAGGCTTTGCTGAATGTTGTGTGTAGAAACTTAAAAAAAAAAAAAAAAGAAAAAAAAGAAAAGGAAGGAAGGGAAGGGAAGGAGGGAGGGAAAGAAAAAGGCTTTATGTGACAGATGACATTGGAGGTGGAGTTGGAAGGAAGAGAGAAATGAAGAAAGGCATTTGTCCCAAGTGGCATGAACAGAGGCCCAGAGTAAGAAAAAGTTAAGCACAAAGTCCAGTGTGACTAACAAAGGACAGTCAGGACTGTTCTGACGCATTCTTCTCTCTGGGAACTGGCATTGCTGGAGTCCCTGGTGGGGAGGCAGTCGACTTACACAGGAGTTAGACACTCTGACATTTGAATCTTGCCATGGCCAGGACACTGAGCACATTATGTCCTTTCTCAAAGCTCTAGTTACCTCACCTAAAAAATAAGCATGATTATAGCACTCCCCCAAAAGGGTCATTTGGGGATCAGTTGAGACTATACGTGTGTATGCACAGTGGTGGGTTCAGGGAGTAAATGCTCACTCAACACCACAGAACAGAGCCCAGAATGAAACTGGAAGAAGCTCTGCCTTTGGAAATCCTGCTTGGCAGTGCTGCATGCCTTGATTCCAGCAACTGGAATAGGTTTCTTTCTAGTGTTTGATTCCGATCTGATTCAGCAGTGAGAGAGACCCTGGAAGTGGGAGGCAGGGCAAAGCTCCCTCAGAGGAGAATGGGAAGGATGTGCAGTGGGATTCTGCAGGATTCGGTGCTGACCCAGCTGTGAGGTCCAAAAAACAGCAGGCAGGCCCTATGTGACTCCAGGTTTCCAGCCTGGGTGACCAGGTGACTGGAAAAAGCTGGAAATTCAGAAGTGGGCTGGAAGGAAATGGAAAACTATCAGCAAGGAATTCGAAAGAAGAGAAAGCCTGGGGTCAGCAGTCTGGGAAAACTGAGGAGGAGGAGAATGCAGCTGGGAAAAGGAGAGATCTCTCAACCCCCACGGAGGAGTCCTGCAGAGACCTCAGGGGACATACACAAAGTCACACTCAAAGCAGCCTTGAAAAGCTAGAATTGTGAGTTGGAGCCAACGACATCAATAGCTAATTCATATATTAATTAATTTGCTCTTTCTCATAAGGGAGATACTATCATAAACCTCATTTTACAGAAAAGAAACTAAAATACAGAGAAGTTAAGTAACCAGGCCAGGGTCATTCAGCGGGTACCAGCAGACTTGGATTTGAACAGGATGTCAGGTTTCAAGGTCTGTGCTCTGGGAGGAAGGAGGGAAACGGGTCACTGTGGAGAATTTACAAAGTGCCAGACCCCAGATTTGGCCCAAGGGACTACTTAGGAAGCTGGGAGGAATGGAAGGAGGTACAATGATTTAAAGCATTTCCTCCTAGACAAAGACGGTGGTGGGATGGAAGGTCGCTCCTAGGCACTCCCTGGGCTTAGGAGAGGCATAGGGGGGAAGAGGCAGGAAATTCGATTTTCCCTGCTCACTCCTCCACCTTGAATGACTTCTGAGCAGGACGCCGGTGAGCCGCAATCTACAGTCATTTCGGTTTAGTGAGTCACAGTTCTTTTTTGACTGTCGGTGTAAAACTTGGTCTCTAAGTCTGTCTTTCCTTCTGAAGACTGTGATGTGTCTGTGTGTGTGGTTAGGATGAAAGCTGCATGGCTGTGTATAGGTCAGTGGGTGTCTGCGTGTGCTGACTGTGTGCTGACTGTATGGTGTGTGCTCGCGTGCGAGGGTTGGCGGGTGTGTGATGTGTACAAGGCGCCTGCAGAGTGGGAGATGGGGAGCGCGGGTGGTCAGCTGCAGAGCCTAAACAGTGTAGGCAGGTGCGTGTGTGTGCCTGTGTGCTGTAAGCACTCTGGTGTAAATC
This sequence comes from Otolemur garnettii, assembly GCF_000181295.1. Taxonomy (NCBI): domain Eukaryota; kingdom Metazoa; phylum Chordata; class Mammalia; order Primates; family Galagidae; genus Otolemur; species Otolemur garnettii. Next base: position 5,232,473 of record NW_003852429.1, on the reverse strand, counting down.
TGTTTAGTAATTCTAGCTGGAGCTGGAGCAAAAGCTGGGTATCTCGCCGTCCGGAGCGAAGGCAGACCACCCCCGCCCCCAGGAGGGACCCGGGAGGGACCCGGGAGGCGCGGGAAGCCGAGGCCGAGGAGCCGCGGGCGCCCCCTGCAGGCCGGCTGTGGAGGGGCCGCGGGGACGGGCGGGTTCTGGGGAAGGCGCCCCTCCCCCGCTCCGCACCGGCCCGGTGCTGCTGTCACCGCATCCCTGACCTGACGCCGGGATTGAGGAGTCACTAGGATAACACGGGCACGAAATAAACGGGCACACGCACGTTCCCAGCCCTTTCTCATTTTCTTCCAAATTCTCACAGCTTGGAGACCTGTTCCACAGTTCTGAAAGCACTGGGCGGGGCGTCGGGGGGCGGAGGGGCGAGAGAAAGCAAGTTCTGGAGAGGGAGCAGGACCAGGGCGACCAGGGAGAGAGACGCGCGGCCATCAGGAGGCTCTGGGAAGTCCAAAGCCTGGTGTTCAGGACAGGCGTTGGGTCCGGGCTAAGCGCCCAGGCTGACGCGGGCATAGAACGGTCATAAGACAGACAGATCTACTGGCTGGAACCCGGACATCAGCTACCAGAGAGAAGTGAGAGGGCTGAGGTCCGGCTTTAACCGCGAGAGTGGACTTCTGCGGATCTCCGGGAACTGGAGGACTGGAGCCAAGGGCTGGGAACACAGAGCCACGCGCAGGGGGAGCGCAGCTGTCACCGCGGAGACAGCGCGAGGGACACGTGTGCCTGAGCTGTACTGAGCAGGACCTCCCCAGACTGGACTGGCTCAAGGCTTACAAGTGGGAGTAACCCCCAGAACTTCTGGCTGTGGTAAGATAGGAAGAAAATTGTCTTTTCCCCCCATCCCAGCCCACTCCCACCCAAAGTCCAGATTTCATATTGCGGAGAAAATCAGTCTCCCTGTAAGACGGCTGTTCTGGGTTTTATGCATGGATTATATTTGGCACACAGAAACCAAAAATATCGACCCAAAGAAATTCAGTTAAAGGCAGGACTTGACTTGTATCACCACCCCTACCACCAGGCTCTGTGCCTGGATTTAGAATCCTCATTCCTTCCGGGAGCAAAGGTTAGATGGCACACGGGTTTGCTTACCATCTTTCCAAATAGCAATTGGAGACAGAGAAATATGTATTTCTTGTTATCAATTCTAATATACAGGATTAAATGTAGCATTAACATAACATCTATAACATTTATTATTTCGTTTTTATTTTTAATTTCAGATTAATATGAGGATATAATTAAGTTACAATGTTTGCGTTTGTTAGGTAAGGTCTCTGTTGTAATTGTGCCCCTCGCCCAGGAGGTACCATATACCCTTACATTGCTCCCAGTAGGTGAGAGCACCCCAAGCCCCTCCTTCATCCTCTCTCCCCCACAACCTTCTCCTCCCTCCCCCTATCTTGAATTAAATTGAGTTTTTCTCTTGTGTGGGCATGTATTGGTTCGTCTACTGGCTTCATATCAGTATTGAATAAATTGGATACTTGCTTTTCCATTCTTGGGATACTTTCCTAAAGAGAATGTTCTCCAACTCTATCCAGGTTAATACAATCAATGTAAAGTCTCCATCTTTTTATGGCTGAATAGTATTCCATGGCATACATATAACACAGTTTATTAATCCATTCATGGGCTGATGGGCACTTGGGTTGATTCCACATCTTAGTGATTGTGAATGGAGCTGCTATAAACATTCAGGTGCAAATGTCCTTAAGATAAAATGATTTTGGGCTCAGCACCTATAGCTCAACCGGCTAAGGTGCCAGGCACGTACACCTAAGGTGGCGGGTTCGAATCCCCGGACCCGCCAAACAACGACGGCTGCAACCAAAAAAAATAGCTGGGCGTTGTGGCAGGCACCTGTGGCCCCAGCTACTTGGGAGGTGGAGGCAAGAGACTCGCTTGAGCCCAGGAGTTGGAGGTTGCTGTGAGCTGTAATGCCACGGCACTCTACCCAGGAGACAGCTTGAGGCTCTGTCTCAAAAAAAAAAAAAGATAAAATGATTTTTCTTTTACATTTATTACTTTAACTTATGGTCCTTTCTAGGCTGTGAACATCTCCAAGGCAGAGACAAGATATTTTTATTGCTGTGTTCTCAGGTGTCCCCCAATTTTGAAGCCCACATGCAAATCAAGAATATAGATTTTAGTAGAATATAAATGTCTTAACACGATAACTAAGACAGTGCCATGAAGGCTACGTTAACCAGTTCAATGAAAATATTTCAAATTGTATATAAAACCAGCTCATTGTACCCCATAACTGCATTAATGTACACAGCGATGATTTAAAATATATAGAGAGATTTTATTTTAACATTCTTTCTTTTTGCGTGTACGTGCTGGAAATTACCTGAGAGATAACCTAGTCTGTCCTCCCAGCCAGTGCAGGGATTGCTTCTAGAACCTTTTTAGCAGATGATCACCAACCTCTGGGTGCTTCCATCTACTATGTGAGACGGCCTGTTCCATTGTGGTGGATATTTCTGATAGAAACCCCGAATCTGGGCTTGGTGCCTGTGGCTCAAGTGGCTAAGGTGCCAGCTACATGCACCTAGGTGGTGGTTTGAATCCAGCCCGGGCCCGCCAAACCACAATGACGGCTGCAACCAAAAAATAGCTGGGCATTGTGGCGAGCGCATGTGGTTCCAGCTACTTGGGAGGGTAAGGCAGGAGACTCACTTGCGCCCAGGAGCTGGAGGTTGCTGTGAGCTGTGATGCCATGGCACTCTACCCAGGGGGACAGCTTGAGGCTCTGTCTCAAAAAAAAATAAAAAAAAGAAACCCCGAATCTGATTTCCTAGTGACGTCTACCCAGTGACCCTGCTTGTCTTCTTCCACTGTCTGTCCTCTGTATATCTTTCCTTTTTTTAGGTGAAACAATGCTCAGCTGAACTCATTTTAAGACCTCTCTTCCTCCTTAGTTACCCTCCTTTAGAATCAATGAATACAGTTTATGTTCATGTTAAAATATGGTGTGCAAGGATGGATACAGTGGCTCACACCTATAATCCTAGCCGTCAGGGAGGCCAAGGCCAGAGGATAGCAGAAGAAGAGGAATTCAAGAGCAGCCTAAGAGCGAGACCCTGTCTCTACTCAAAATAGAAAAATTAGCCCAGTGTGGTGGTGTGGTGAACCTGTACTCCCAGCTACTTGGAAAGCTGGGGCAGGAGGATCTCTTAAGCCCAGGAGTGTGAGGTTGCAGTGAGCTATCATGATACTATGGCATTCTACCTACCATAGCTTTCTGCTCATTCAAGACACAGTCTAAATTCCTCTGCAAAGCTCACAGTCCATTGCCAACTCCTTTTATCTGCATTTGCAGCTCAAACTTCCCCCTCCCCGTGTAGACGCCTTGTGTACATGTAATTCCAGTCATGGACTTGCTGTTCCTGATGCACTCAGCTGCCTCCTGCTTGAAGGCCTTTGCTTGTAAGTGCCGGGTGCTGATGTAAATGCTGGACACAAATCAACTCTTAATCCTATCACCACCCTGCAGAATAGGTGACATTCCCATTTTACAGGCAGGGGAATTCAAACGGGGCAGAATTAAGCATTTTGCCCAGAGTCATGCAATTAATAAGTTGCAGAGCTGGATGATCCCCATAGCCTGAAATGCCCTCTCTCCCTTTCTCCTTGGCAAACTTCTATCCATCTTTCCAGACAGTTCAAGCACCAGCTCCCCTGCGAAGTCTGCCTGCTCTCTGAAATTAGTGGTCAGAGAGCACCTTCATTCTGGGCTCATGGTTTGCTACATGATTGCCTCCCTGTAACCAGCCTTCCTCTGACGTGAGGCCTATAGTCCTCGCCCTCACTGAGTCCCCCAAGGCTGCCTTCTGTACCAGGGGACTCATTAATTAATAAATCAATTTAACTATTTACAGTGTTCCTTTTCCAGCTGCAGTATAGCATCATAACAATTTGCCAAATTACCATCCTTTGATAATCAATATCTGCTGCAACACACACAAAAATCTGGCAAAAGGTTCATTGCAGACCAATTGGATCGTAAAAATCAGGCCAGTTAGCCAAAGTTCACTTACAAGCAATGTAGTTTTCTGGAATGTATATTACCTAAAAACGCACAGTGGCAGAAGTTTTGGACGGACTAAGGCTGGCATAATGTTTGCTCAGAAGATGTCCTTTGAGCATATCCTCTCCTTCAGGATGAGATTTAAGTGATGAGCGGGAAGCGAGGTCCATCTGGCAGAGACAGCGGGCTTGACTTGCCGCATGGCTGGCCAGATGTGCAATGAGCAGGACTGGAGCGATCCATCCTGTGAAAGATAAACTGGAACCTTTTCTACACTAAATCTTCATCAGAAGAAAAACACACAAGACCGTAACCTCCTAAAGGTGAGAGGGAACAGCAAACCCCGTGCCTTGCTGCCCTACCTATGCAGGCAACGTCAAGGGAGCCAGCATCCTATGTATTATCTCTATTTTGTTTTCTGTATTCTTGATCTTTGGGCATCTAG
>NW_003852429.1:5221264-5226790 GCF_000181295.1 Otolemur garnettii | reverse complement strand
CCTTAGGTGTACGTGGCTGGCGCCTTAGCCAGTTGAGCTACAGGCGCCGAGCCACCATTTTTATTTTTCATTGACTTCTGAGTTCTTTCCTCCACTTACAATTTGTTCTAGATTTTTGTTTTCTGGGTTGTTTTTTTTTTTTTTTGAGACAGTCTCACTTTGTCGCCCTCAGTAGAGTGCTGTGATGTCATAGCTCACAGCAAGTTCAAACTCCTGGGCTCAAGTGATTCTTGAGTCTCTTATCTCAGCCTCCCTAGTGGCTGTGACTGCAGGCACATGTCTGGCTATTTTTTAGAGACAGGGTCTTCCTATTGCTTAGGCTGGTCTCTAACCTATGAGCTCAGGCAATCCACCTGCCTTGGCCTCCTAGAGTGCTAGGATTATAGGCATGAGCCATCGTACCCAGCCATAATTTGTGCTGTTTGAGAGATTATTGGCACAGATAGCTTTCCCAACTCCCCCATTGTTCAATTTTCAAAGAGGAAAAAAAGGAAAAACAACCAGCAATGTTAGCAATGGCTCCATGGGAATAAGGAAAACAAATTTGTGAGTCTCCATTTCCTTTGGAAATATGAATCAGAGTTCCTGATGCTGAAAATAGATATCATAGTAATCTGTGTCTTTTATAAAGATTTTGATTCAGGCTGAAGAAAGAGGAAAGATTATGTTACCTTAATTTCAAATGTTCTAAGGAAAGCATTGTCAATGGACAAGATTTTTAAAATTGCCTTTATGTGTAGGACCTACAGCAGGTAAAGAGTAAATTATTTTTACAATCAATAAGCAAAGTCAACTTTAAAAGTAAAGTTTTAAGGGTGGGAGATTATTTGGACCACCATCAATACTATCTAGTAATAAAATTTCTAACTCTGTGTTTTCTTTTCTTTCTCCTGCCTCAGCCTCCCCAGTAGCTGGGACCACAGGCACCCACCCTCATGCCTGGCTCTTGGTCATGCTAGTGTCAAACTCCAGGCCTCAAGCAATGCCTCAGGTTCCCAAGTGCTAGGATTACAGGTGTGAGCCACCACACCTGGCCTAACTCTATTTTCTAAGATGTGCTTGGAGCAGTAGCCATTGAAATCAAACAGAAATCTACCATGGTTTTATAAACCACTTTAGAGCTAAGGTTGAGCACATATTTTTTCCCATTATCTGGATTTTAATTTTGGAAGTTGGGACTTAATAGAGACCTAGCACTGGTACCTCAAATGGGTACTTAGGAAAGTACATGTCATTTGAAGACCTCACTGAAGCATCCAAGCTTGACCGTGTCTATTGATGGTCATTAGAAAATCCCCTGGCTTTAAGTAAGTCCCCTCTCTTTATTCCTTGGCACTGCCCATAGACTAATGATGTGCCTACTTGACACAAAATCCCACAAAATATTATGCTTTAGTAACTTCCTAGTTAAATTTTTATTACATTTTCTTTACTAGGGCCAAGGTACAGTTTTACCATTTGGTTGTGAAAAGTCTATTTTATTTAAAAAAAAAAAAAACAGGGGCAATTTTGAACATAATAAAGCCACAACTTGTGGCATATTTATAAATGTAGCCAATTTGCAGAAGGCTGAGGCAGACAGCGATTCTCAGAATGACGTGAAAGCAAATACCCATTGTTTCCCTGGAGGTCTCCTGAGGGATGAAAATGACTTTTTTTTTAAAATTCCCTCTCTAATATACATATACTTGTAATAGAGTTTCTAATATGCACAGAGATGAAAGCTGGCCTCACATATTGTTAAACGAAATAAAACCAAGCAGCCAAAAGAGAAAGTTCACGGCATTTTCTTTCACTTTACTTCTAAAATTTTCTTGCGCTGTTCTTCTATCACTCAACATACTTTAAAAAAAAAAAAAGATAGAAATTCCCGTGAAAACAGAATTCCTTCCCTGGTTTTCAGGAATTGAGAATAAACTAGGATTTACGCCCAGAGAGATGGAGAGAGACAAGGAGGGGGCAGGGGGAACACCCAGGTGCCTCCGTGACTCCAGGCAAACTGCAACCAGCTTTTAAAGCCATCCAGACACCTCCCCTCTTTCCTCTGGAGTCCATAATTCGCATTAAATAGTTCTAAAAGACTCAGAAGGTCGTTCTTAAATTTCTTTCCTCGAATAAAATTAATGATTTAATTAATCATGTAATTTTTTTCAGCCAATCCTCATGCACCCCATCCCGCCCAGCATATCTTGGCATTTTGGTTAACCACTCCATCTGCACAGATGGACAGCCAACTGTGTACATCTACCTCAGCATAGCTGGGGGGAAAGTCACATTTCACGGCCACCCCGAACAAAGCTATTATATTTACCTGCTACTTTGAAGATAGTAAAGTGCGGTCGGCAATGGAAAGAACCCAAGGCGTTACCTGCGCAGTTCATCCACAGACCCTGATAAACCCAAGTGGCGGTTATCACCGAAGATGCGCGGGTGGTCACCTTCCACTCATTGGACACCGTGGCAGCAACGAGAGCGCCAAATCCTCCGACACCAAACACCAGAGCCGAGATCTGTGCCCTGGACATGTCTCTGAGCCTTCTCCGGTGACACCGTTCAGTCCAGAACACGTCGGTCGGCTAACACCGTGACAACTGCTACAGCCAGCAGACCTGGGTGGGTGACAGTATTTCATGCTCAGAAGGCCCGGGGAAGTACAGGAGTTTAGGATAAGGTACCATTTACCAATGGCATTTTAAAGATGGCCTAAAATCATCTAATTTCCTACATGGATAGTTACTAAAATTTAGTAGATGAATTTTGAAGGATTTGGTATTACAGATTTTTTTTTAACTTGGCACCATAGTTAATGCTTAATTTTCTGTTAGCCTGAAGCTTAACGAACCGTGCAACTACCAGATATTACAAAGTACAAATTATACAGTAACAGTTAAGGCTTATTTGACCAATTGCTTTATTCTTACACGCTTTATTTCTTGAATCTTTACATAAATGGAATTATATTGTAGATATTCTTCTGTAGCTTATTTTTTCTTTTCTTTGTTTTAAAGAAGTTCTTGTTCTGTCACCCAGGCAAGTACAGTGGAGGAATCATAGCTCGCTGTAACCTGGAGCAGCTGAGCTCAAGGGATCCTCCTGCCTCAACCTCCTGGGCAGCTGGGACTATAGGCATGTGCCACCACTCTGGCTAATTTTTCAAAAAGTTTTCCTGTAGAGATGGGGTCTCACTGTGTTGCCCAGGCTGGGCTCCAACTCACCCTATACTAAGTTCTCATGTATGTGTATGAGCCTGTCTCTCAGTTCTGTTCCACAGGCCTATTGTGTATTTTTCTGCCAATACTACACTGTTTATAAGACTTAGGCTTCCAGTTGTGTATAGGTCTTAGAATCTGGTAGATAAGTCCTCTCTCTTTCATCTTTTGTTTCTTTCTTTCTTTTTTTTTTTTTTTGATACAAAGTCTCACTTTATCACCTGGCTAAAGTGTAGTGGTATCATCGTAGCTTACGGCAACCTCCAACTCCTGGGCTCAAGAGAACCTTCTGCCTCAGCCTCCTGAGTAGCTGGGACTACGGGCACGAGACACCAGGTGCAGATAATTTTTCTACTTTGTGTAGAGATGGGGGTCTTGCTAAGTTGCTCAGGCTCTTGAACTCCTGGTCTCAACAATGCACCTGCCTGGGCCTCTCAAAGTGCTAGCATTACAGGTGTGAGCCACAGCGCCCAGCCTGATCTTTTGTTTCTAGTAAATACTTGTCATTGTCAGTTTTATTAGAAGACTACATGTATATATGTACATACACACATATGATTTTTTTTTTTTAAGACACAGTCTCACTTCATCACTCTTGGTAGAATGCCAAGGTGTCACAGCTCACAGAAACCTCAAACTCTTGGGCTCAAGCCATTCTTTTGCCTCAGCCTCCTGAGTAGCTGGGACCACAGTCACCCACCACAACGGGGGACAGCTTGAGGCTCTGTCTCAAAAAAAATTTTTTTTTCTTTAGTTTCTGAAGACATAAAATTGTTTCAAATTATATCAGATCAAATTTCATGCACATTTCTGAGAGATACAGACAGAGACACTGCTCTAAGTGAAAAGAAATTAAAGATGTGAAAACTAAATGCAATGTCTAATTCTTGGTTAGATCTTGAATGGGGTTGATTTTTTTTTTATTTTTTTCTCTTTTTTTTTTATTGTTTGAGATTCATGGAGGGCACAAAGAGTTAGGTTACATTGGTTGCATTTGTTAAAGTCCCTCTTATACTTGTGTCCCGCTCCCAAGAGGTGTGCCATACACTGTGAGCCCCATCCCCCTGGCGCTGAATTTTTTTTAAAGCTATACATAACATTATTAGGACATTGGGAATTTAAATATTGGCTGTACAGATAGCATCAGTGTAGCAGCGTCAAAGTCCTCGAGTGTGATAATGCTGTTGTTGTGATGTGGAAAAAATGTCCTTGTTCACAGGTGATTCATTTGGGGGATGAAGAGTCAAGACATTATCAACTTTGTTTCAAATGGTTTGGAAAAATAAGTCCGTATAAAGCCAAGATGGCAATGTGTTGTTGATAATTGATGAACATGGACCAAGGTGTCCGGGTGTTCTTTATACTTTTAACTTTTCTGGTTTGGAAACTTTAAAAATAAAATTTGGGGGGAAATTAAAAATCATGGAAATATTAATGAATGCTGAAAATTGTGTCTAACTAATTTATTTATTTATTTTAATTTTTTTTTTTTTTTTAAGAGAGAGAATAAGGTCTCACTATGTTGCCTAGGCTGGTCTTGGACTCTTGGCCTCAAGCAATCTTCCTGCCTCAGCCTCCCAAAGTGTGAGGATGGCCAGCATGAGCCACCACATTCAGCTACCGAGTTATAAAGACGCTCTTTTATTTTTAGTTTGTTCTGGGTTTCTTTTTTGAAATCATCAATTATGTCCTTTATCAATTGTTTGTCCTGGAAAAGCTGAATTGATCATATGATTTTTCTCTTTTAGTCCATTGAAGTGATGGATTATATTGACACGTTTTCTTTCTTTTTATGTTCTAATTCTTTTTGTTGAGACAGGTTTCCCTCTGTTCCTCTGGCTAATCTCAAACTCCTGGCTTCAAGCAATTCTCCTTCCTGCCTTGGCCTCCCAAAGTGCTGGGATTATAGAGATGAGCCACAGCATACAGAATAATTTTATATCCACATGTATAATAATGTGAGGTGGGACTGTAATTTTTCTTTTCCCATATTTTCTTTGTGTGGTTTGTAATGAGGATTGCACGTGCTTAGCTGGGTGCCAGTGGCTTACACCTATAATCATAGCACTCTGGGGAGCTGAGATGGAAGGATCGCTTGAACCTTTGAGGTTGCTGTGAGCTCAGCTGATGCCCTGGAACTCTAGCCTGGGCAACAGAGTGAGACCCTGTCTCAAAAAAAAGAAAAAAAAAATTACATGAGCTTCACTGGGAAATTTTTATTTGTTAAAAATAAACATTGGGGGCTCGGCGCCTGTGGCTCAAGCGGCTAAGGCGCCAGCCACATACACCTAAGGTGGCGGGTTCAAATCCCCAGCCC
>NW_003852429.1:5217003-5219775 GCF_000181295.1 Otolemur garnettii | reverse complement strand
AAAAAAAAAAAAAAGAAAGTTGTATGTAGGATCTTGCTTCTGCTCAAGAAGAGACTTCAGGAAATTTGCCTTTTGCTATCAAGAGAAGTAGATACAGAGGAGTGATGTCCCAGTTTGGCCCCAATGTATGTAATACCACAACAACTTGGCTATGCTGCTGTGCTCTGAGTTCCACTGTGAAGCCAAGGAAAGCCAGGAAGGGTAACTTTCCATGAAGCATCCTTGCACTGAATGGCTTAGAATCCCCTGTGCTCCTTTATTAGTTCAGTGCAAAATCCTAGCACCAAGCTCTTCCCTGACTGCTCCATCTTTACCCCTCCATGCCTCTGCCTCCTGAAATCTTGTTCTGGCTCAGACACTCCAAATTCACCAGGAAAGCACCTGCCTTCTGGTTCCTGATGTAAGACATTCCCTTTCGGCTTCCACTTCCCAGTAAAGTTCTAATATACACAATGAAATTTTAGCATTTTTGAGCATCAGAAAGATGGACCACACAAATGGAAAGAAAGTAAGTTGTAGACATAAGTTTTCATTTTTAAGTCCTGAATTACCTGGAAAAATAGAAGTTCTTCTCTTGATTGTGCTTGGATTTTGGTTAAAAAAAAAAAAGAAGAAGAAGAAAGAAATCTTGGTCGGGTTTGGGGGCTCCCGCCTGTAATTGAATCACTCTGGGAGGCCCAACCTGGAGAATTGTTTGAGCTCAGGATTTCAAGACCAGCCTGAACAACAGCAATACCCTGTCTCTACTAAAAATAGAAAAATTAGCCAGCATGTGGTTGGCACCTATAATTCCAGCTGCAGAGCAAGACTCCACCCCTCCCTCCCAATCTCTTAAGCCCATACTCAAAATAATTCAGCCATCAGATATTCTTTTTTTTTGAGACGGAGCCTCAAGCTATCCCCCTGGGTAGAGTGCCATGGCATCACGCTCACAGCAACCTCCAACTCCTGGGCTCAAGTGAGTCTCCTGCCTCCGCCTCCCAAGTAGCTGGGACCACAGGCGCCCGCCACAACGCCTGGCTATTTTTTGGTTGCAGCCGTCATTGTTGTTTGGCGGGCTCTGGGCTGGGGATTCGAACCCGCCAGCTTAGGTGTATGTGGCTGGCGCCTTAGCCGCTTGAGCCACAGGCTCTGAGCCAGCCATCAGATATTCTTGAGTAAAGAAGTCTGATTGAGAAGTAGGGAGCTTGCTGGCTGTGGGCAGAGACACAGAGGTAAAGCAGTGTTAGCACGTCTTCACGCCTCCTCTAGAGGACCTCGTCATTAACAGGAACTGGAAGTCTTGCTCTGTGTCACTGTCAAGTATCTAACGTCAAGAGGTCTTGCTGCCCTGAATCCATTTCTCTGATATTATGCTAATGTAATCACAAGTCATGATTATAGTTTTGCTGCAGGAAATTATGAAATGCATTGCCTTGCCAAATGTGTTTTCACTTTGGCACACTCATTTTAAAGTGGCTTTCAAAGCAAATACTGTGTGTATAATGGACTCATTACAGGCAGTAGATTGCACAGAGGTCTGCTAAGGCAACCATGCTGGGATAAATTAACAGAGCAACCCAATCCACGAATGAGGTGGTATAAAAAAAAAATGCTGCTGAATTATTCATCAAATCATCGGATATGTGGCACACGGGAAGAACCAGAATGTTCCTATTTACAGATTTGAACTGAGTTTTCCAGAAAGCCGTTGTCTTCTCCTAATTCTTACTTCCTATTTTCAAGTTGGCCAGTTGGCACCACGAGTATGGAATCAAATTGCCTGATTTGGCTCTTCCCCAGCGTGGAAAGACTCATGCCTCTCTACTCACGTTATAAATAAACAAACAAAATTAGCAGCAGTTGTCCTAAGCACACTCGGTTGCCATAAACTCAGAAAGAGCTTTCATTAGGTCCAGACAAGTGTGAGCTTCGCTGGTTCTCTTGATGTTTGAAGTTGCCCAAATCTGCCCAGGAATGCACGGAACATAGGACCCTTCTGGTGTATTTCTGTGCAGCCCCAGGAAGGTGGGCGGGAGCCGGGAGCTTTGCTGACATTTCAGGCTTCCTTCCCCAAACCACAGCTTCAACATAACCACCCTGCAACTTCAGAGAGGGCAGAACATTAAAACAGCAACCATCAGATCTCTTCAATACTGTCTTGTAGAAAAAACAAAAACAAAAACAAAAATCAGCACTCAGCCTTCATCTTCAGCTCCTAATTGAACGGCAACATGGGGAAGATCAAACATAGCACTATCAACACTCCCAGCCCTAGTCGTTCGTTGTACTCAGACAACACACCTCTCCTCCTCTTTATTGTGCAATATCACACACTTGGGGGAGACTAACCAAAACACAGCTTGCACCACGAATGCTTGCTTACTAAGAGGCCCAGCTGCTCCCACTCCGAGAGCTCCTTTGCTCTAATCCTCATTAATGGCTTGTTGCCTTGTATTTATGCATTTGTTTTCAAATTTCATGTCTATTTCCAAATAGTTCTTTTAAAAAATAAATTTAGGCTTGGTGCCTGTGGCTCAAGTGGCTAAGGTGCCAGCCACATACACCTAAGGTAGCGGGCTCGAATCCAGCCCGGGCCGCCAAACAACCACAGCTGCAACCAAAAAATAGCTGGGCGTTGTGGCAGGACCTGTGGTCCCAGCTACTTGGGAGTCTGAGGCAGGAGAGTCACTTGTGAGTCCAAGAGTTTGAGGTTACTGTGAGATGTGACGCCACGGCACTCTACCCAGGGCAAAAGCTTGAGACACTGTCTCAAAAAAAAAAAAAAAAACA
>NW_003852429.1:5196254-5216983 GCF_000181295.1 Otolemur garnettii | reverse complement strand
CCTGTGGTCCCAGCTACTTGGGAGGCTGAGGCAGGAGACTCGCATGAGCTCAGGAGTTGGAGGTTGCTGTGAGCTTTGATGCCAAGGCACTCTACCCAGGGGGACAGCTTGAGGCCCTGTCTCAAAAAAATAATAAATAAATAAAAAACAAATTTAGGGCTCAGTGCCTGTAGCTCAAGTGGCTAAGGTGCCAGCCACATACACCTAAGGGGGTGGGTTCAAATCCAGCCCGGGCCTGCCAAATAACAATGATGGCTGCAACCAAAAAATAGCCAGGCATTGTAGGGGGCACCTGTAGTCCCAGCTACCTGGGAGGCTGAGGCAGGAGACTCATTTGAGCCCAGGAGTTGGAGGTTGCTGTGAGCTATGATGCCACAGCAATCTACCCCGGGGGACAGCTTGAAGCTCTGTCTCAAAAAAAAAAAAAATTTAGACAAGGGGGTGTCTCATACCTGTAATCCCAGCACTCTGAAAGGCCGAGGAGGGTGGATTGCTTGAAACTAGCCTAAACTAGAGAGGGACTCCATCTCTACTAAAAAATAGAAAAATTAGCCAGGTGTTATGGCAGGTGTCTGTAGTCCTAGCTACTTGGGAGGCTGAGGCAAGAGGATCACTTGAGCTCAAGAGTTTGAGGTTGCTGTCAGCTATGATGCCAAGGAACTCTACCCAGAGTGACAGACTGAGAGACTGTGTCTCAAACAAACAAACAAACCAAAAAAAAAAAAAAAATTAAGAAAATTTAAACCACTTGATTGAGGTATGACTGAAGTGTAAAAAGTGGTACATGTTTAGTGTCTACAACTTGATGAGTTTGGAGGTAAGCATACACTGGTAAAACCATCACCACCACCAAGGCTATACATGTAAACATCTCTCATCTCCTGAAGTTAACTTCCACTCCTAGTATTATTACTATTTTTTTAGAGATAGAGTCTTGCTCTGTTACCCAGGCTGCAGGGTAGTGGTACAATGAGCTCACAGTAACTTCAGACTCTTAGGCTTAAATTATCCTCCCACCACAGCCTCCCCAGTAGCTAGGACTACAAGTACATACCACCAAGGCTGGCTAATTTTAATTTTTTTTTTAAAGACAGAGTCTCACTCTGTTGCCCTGGGTAGAGCGCCTGGCATCACAGTTCACAGCAAACCTCAAACTTTTGGGCTCAAACAATCCTCCTGCCTCAGCCTCCTGAGTAGCTGGGACTACAGGTACCCACAACAACACCAGCTAGTTTTTCTATTTTTAGTAGCGACCGGGTCTCACTCTTGCTCAGGCTGATCTCAAACTCCTGAGCTCAAGCAATCCTCCTGCCTTGGCCTCCCAGAGTGCTGGGATTACAGGTGTGAGCCACTGCACCTGGCCTAATTTTTAATTATTTTGTGCAGATGGGTTTTTGCTCTATTGTCTCACTATGTTGTCTAGGTTGGCCTTGAATTCCTTCCTGTCCTCAAGTAATGTTCCTCCCTTGCCCTCACTATTATTATTATTTTCATTATTATTATTTGTGGGGGTGCGTGGTAAGAACTCTTAACATAAGATCTACCCTCCTAGCAAATTTTAAGCATGAAATATGATATTGTTAGCTGTAGGCTGTATGTGTACAGTAGATTTTCAGAACTTGTTTATATGGCATAACTGAAACTTGGTCCCCTTTGACCATCACCTTGACACAGTTCTTCATAAGCATTAGTTACCTGACCCAGGTAGCTGGCTTCTCGTTTCTCTATGTAAGTCTAGGCTGAACTTTTGTTTTTAACACACTCCAGACTTTTCCTCAGAATCCTTTATCGTCACTGGTTGACACATCATTGGGTCCTCAACTCACCCCAATAAGACCAAAATCCATAAAGACTATCACAGAGCCCTTTGTGGTGTCTACACCCGCTCCACAGATGGAGAGACCATGTGAGTTATGGCACATGGAGGTGTTGGCTTGCTAGCCCGCAGAAAACCTCCCTAACTTCTCTTAAGAAACTGTCTGGGGCAGTGTCTGTTGCTCAGTGGGGAGGGCGCCAACCCCATATACCAAGGGTGGTGGGTTTGAACCCAGCCCCGGCCAAACTGCAACAAAAAAATAGCTGGGCATTATGGCAGGCACCTGTAGTACCAGCTACTTGGGAGGCTGAGGCAAGGGAATCACTTAAGCCCAGGAGTTGGAGATTGCTGTGAGCTGTTATGCCACAGCACTCTACCGAGGGTGATAAAGTGAGACTCTGTCTCTCCAAAAAGAAGGAAAGAAAGAAAGAAAGAAAGAAACAAACAAACAAACAAACTAACTAACTAACTAACTAACTTGCTGGCTTCTTTAGGAAGATTAAATATCATCTGAAGCAAAGGTTTATGTTAGTACAATATTTTATGCCTCTCGACAGCTGCTTCCAGAATGATTCCTCATCCCCTGATGGCTTGTCAAAACCTCATCGTCTTTCCACATCTTTCTGAATTAAAATGGAATTCGATCAATTCTAGACAGGATTTTAAAGGATAATTTCATAACCATCTCATCATTTTGTGCTACAAATGCCTTTTCTTGATTATTTTGCAATGATTCAAAGCTTAACCTGAAATTTAAAAACATAAGTATATTTTATTTGGAGTTGAGTTGCCATTTGAGGCTGGTGCTGCTGTCAAAGCACATCCAGCAAGGGACTATGAGCAAGAGGCTGGGGACACTCAGGTGAACAGAAAGAAATGACGGATCCAGCCCTGTCAGCCTTCTGCTTTGCCGGTGAGGCCTAAAACAGCCAGTGCCTTTAAGGAGAGGATATTGGTGGTAATAAGGAGCAGGTGGGGACGTTGGAGCCAGGCAAAGATATACTGACCAGCAACTTGCCAGCTGGTGTGATCTAAGACAAGTTTACCTATTTTTATTATAGCTCTAGGATAATTGTGGCCCAGGTGAGTGGCTTATACCTGTAATCCTAGTACTCTGGGAGGTCAAGGCAGAAGGATCACTTGAGCTCAGGAGTTTGGGATCCATCCATCTCTACTAAAAAGGAAAAATTAGCCAGGCACTATGGCAGGTGCCTGTGGTCCCTGCTACTCAGGAGGTTGAGGCAGGAAAATCATTTTAGCCCAGGAGTTTGAGGTTGCAGTGAGCTGTGATGACATCATTGCACTCTAGTCTGGATGACAGAGCAAGACTCTGTCTCAAAAAGAAAAAAATTAAACATGAATAAATAAATAAATAAATAAAAATAAAGAAAAGAAAAATTGTGTTAAAATATATGTAGCATAAAATGTATCATTTTAACCTTCTTTTTTTGAGACAGAATCTCAGTCACTCGGGGTAGAGTGCCATAGTGTCACAGCTCATAGCAACCTCAAACTCTTGGGCTCAAGATATCCTCTTGTCTCAGCCTCCTGAGTAGCTAAGAATACAGGCTCCCACCACTATGCCAGGCTAGTTTTTCTCCTTTTAGTAGAGAGGGGGTCTTGCTTTTGCTCAGGCTGGTCTTAAACTCCTGAACTCAAACAGTCCACTTGCCTCAACCTCCCAGAGTGCTAAGATTACAGGTGTCAGCCACCACGCCTGGCCAATTTAACCATTTTTAAGTGCAGCATTCTGTAGCATTGTGCGGCTGTACAAATATCACCATCATCCATCCCCAGAACTTTGTCATCCTCTCAAACTGAAACTCCGTGCCCATTAAACACTAACTCCCCCTGTGTGTCCCCAGCCCCTGGCACCCACCATTGTGCTTTCTGGCTCTGTGAATTTGACTCCTCTGGAGAGGACCTCAGAGAAGCAGGACATGGGGCGTTGTCCTTTTGTGACGGGCTTATTTCACTGAGCACACTGTCTTCAAGGTTCACCCCTGATGTAACTTGGGTCAGAATGTCCTTTCCTTTTAAGGCTGAATAATATTTCAGTGTGTGTGTGTACACTTGGGCCACATTTTGTTTATTCATTCAACCCCTGAAGGACATTGGTGTCACTTCCTCCTTTTGGCTGCTGTGAACGTGGGGGTGCGAACTGCTCACGTTTCTGCTTTTGATTCTTTGGGGTACATATATCCAGAAGGGGAATTGCTGGATCATACAGTAGTCCCATGTTTAATTTTTTGAGTGTATTTTTTATGAAAATACAATATACATTGGAAATGGATGCAAGCGTGCTCTTTGTTGAGTTTTCACAAACCAAGCACACCTGTGGTTGAACCAGAACTCAACCAGCTCTTCAGTTTTCTCTCTCTGCCAGGATCACCAACATCCTGACTTTTTTTTTTTTTTTTGAGACAGAGTTTCACTATGTCACCCTGGGTAGAGTGCAATGGTGTCTCAGCTCACAGCAACTTCAAACTCTTGGGGTCAAGCGATCCTCTTGCCTCAGCCTCCTAAGTAGCTGCCTATGCCCGCCACAGTGCCAGGCTAGTTTTTCTATTTTCAGTAGAGACAGGGTCTTGCTCTTGCTCAGACTGGTCTCCAACTCCTGAGCTCAAGTAATCTACCCACGTCGGCCTCCCGGAGTGCTGGGATTACAGTTATCTCTCCTGGTCAACATCCTGACTTTTAACAATACAGATTAGTTTTGTTATGAAAACTGTATAAGTTCTTTAAAACAGGAATAAAAATACAAACTTCAGCCAGAGATTTAGATGATTGATTTATTCATTGATCAGCACATACTTTGTGCAGAGCCCCAAACGCCGCCCTCATGGAGCTCGGTGAATACAAGCCTCGGGCTTCGCATATTGATGCCCAATAACCCTCCCTTTGTTCCCTGTCTCCTCACCCCCCACCCTCGGTTGTATCCATATAGTTGGCCCCATCTCTCCCTGTCTAGCTGGTAGATCAGAGATGCCTCCTGGAATCCACTGAGCCCAGAGCATCAGCCTCCTATCTGGTAAATGTCCCAGCCACCTACCTACAAGCCCCCAGCTGCACGCCCTGGTCTGTGTGTGCACCTTTCCCATGGCTTGGAAGGAGTTCTACTGCTCCCTGTGAGAACAGAGTTCCAATGTTCTGGACGCCTCCCAGCTTGACCACTGAGCTGAGGCGTGCTAGATTTTTAACCCACGTGGAACAACTTGAATTTGCAGAAAAGTGTGTTTCACCTCTGCAGTTAGAGCAAGCCCTGCCAGTGCAAGTCTCAGAGTCTGGGGTGAGCACTTTGTACACGCCCTCTCACGAACGTAGGAATGTGACGCATAGTCCTGTTGCGGGAAGAGATGTCCATGTCTCTTTGGGATGAGAAACACATTTTTTTACTAGCTTTGGCAGAAAATATACATTTTTAAACTGCCAGCTGGGAGGCCCAAGACATTTTCCTTTTATAAAACTGTCCTGATGCTTAGTGGAACCCACATGAATCAAGGCTATGATTTAGGCTGATCTAGACCCCAGCTCCTGACCTGACCGTGGCCCTGTGTTCTTCATGCTTTGATTTTCCTAGTGATGGGTCCCTCATTACCAGCATTCCCCCCTCCCTTCTCTCCTTTCCTCCTAACCCCAAGCTTCCCTGGGATCCCTGTGTTTAAGCTCAGTGGACAGTGGTTTAGAGCTGCCCCTCCTACCGCTGGTGATCTTAATACTCAGTATGTTCGCTAAGTGCTGTGGGGTGAATCTCACCCCCCTCAAGGTCTTTTGTTGAGGCCTTAACTCCCAGGGTGAGGGTGGGGGGAGGTGCAGCCTCTGAGGGGTGATTAAGTGTAGAGGAGGTTGTGAGGGTGGAGCCCTCAGGATGCTGATGAGTGCCCTGATAAGAAGACATACCAGACACTTTCTTCCTCCCCTCTCTACCCACACTCCCCCAGGGGAGGCCATGTGAGGACACGATAAGAAGTGTCAGCAATCAATGGAGAGAGCCCTCACCAGACAGCACCCTGCTGGCATCTTGATCTTGGACTTTTAGTCCCCAGAACTGTGCAAAAATGAACTCCTTTTGTGTAAGCCACCCAGTCTGTGGCTTTTGGAGGCCTTTTGTAAGGGCAGCTTGAACTAATACATGAAGCAAAGAGACAATTCCAGAGCCTCTTTCTCCAAGAAAATTCTTGTCCCTAAGCCCCTCCTGCATAGAATTTCTGGTGCCCCAACAGCTCAATACTTGCCTGTTCTTACTGTGTAGAACTTTACCTAGCTGCAGTGGGAGTTCCAATTCAACACTGAGGTGAGCCGTTCCTGGGTCCTGGAACAGAAAGACTCACAGTCCTAAAGGGTAGCGGGCTTAGGACAGGGTGCAACTGGGCTAATGGGAGCACACTGCCCGAATCTGGGTCACACTTTATCACTTTCTTTCTTTTCTGCCCCCTACACTTTCTCACTTTATTACTGACAAAGTCAGAGGGACTGGCTGGCTCTCTGCTGCATCAGCCTCCTGGCAGCACAGACATGAACACTGGTGTTGAACATCAAGGGAGCGGGGTAAGAGACGCAGCCACCTGTAGCCAGCTCACCACCAGCTCCGTCAGAACACAGGGCGTGCACACCTGCCACGGTTGGACATGGCTACTTGGCCCGCTCAGCAGCTCTGCACTTACCTCCCTTTTACTGGACAGAGAGTGTGTGGGACCAGAATGGGACCACACTGGGTGGCATGACTCAGACATGACATCGCAGAGCTGCAAGCTTACAGGGAGCATGATGATGGCTTGATCTTTCTATGAGAAACATTTTGACCATCCCATTATATTTATTCTATTTATCTTAACATGTCTTACAGCTCACCAATGTACTTTCTAACTATATCAAACATGTCCTATTAGTTCTGAGTATATTTCACAATTTGTTTACTTAAGGGGAGAACAAAGCACCTTAATAGTGTCCTGAAGTCATTCCAGGTGGAGAAGTCAGCTGTCACTTCTACAAAGAAATTATAGAATCCTATCAGATGTATGACTTAGAAACCAGAATTGGTCATCACTGTCTCACACTGACATTTATTGAAATGGGGAATATATATCTGGGGAAGTTCGCATTCACAATACTATATATTTCTGAAAAGTGCTGCTATCACCATACGTCGTGCACGATCACTCTGCTGTTTCTTTGTAATGCTGAAGAAGAGGCATGAGTCTCGCATTAGTGATAAAATGCCCCTGGAAACCCATCCTTGCTCCTGCAATCCTCTGCCTTTCTATTTCTTTTGGCACATGCACTTTCTGTTCCTTCCAGGTGAGTTAGTTATAATAGGGACATGAGTTATTTTGAGCAGAAGTGATTAATGTTGCCTTATTTGAAGAAAAGGGGGTGGGGAACTGCTGGAGAGCTCTGTACCCAAAATAAAGCACTGACGCACTCCAAATAGGTGTAACGTCGAGTCCCATGGTTGCCCGATTTTGCCACGAGGTGGCGCCCGTGCACCAATAAGACACGGGGCTGAGGGGTGTCAGGTGGTTCTGCAGAGTTGGGTCGGCCCCAGAAAGGTCAGGTGGAGGGTTGGGGATGCTGAGGGGGAAGGGAAAAGGATGGTGAAGCAGAGGAAGTAAAAGACAACTTAAGAACATGAAGGGAGTGTAGAATAGGGTTAAGAATGTTGACTTTGGGGCTCGGCGCCTGTGGCTCAAGTGGCTAAGGCACCAGCCACATACACCTCAGGTGGAGGGTTCAAATACAGCCTGGGCCTGCCAAACAACGATGGCTGCAACCCCAAAATAGCTGGGCAATGTGGTCCCAGCTACTTGGGAGGCTGAGGCAGGAGATTCGCTTGAGCCCAGGAGTTGGAGTTTGCTGTGAGCTGTGATGTCACAGCACTCTACCCAGGGGGATAGCTTGAGGCTCTGTCTCAAAAGAAAAAAAAAAAAAGAATGTTGACTTTGGGATCCAACAACTTCCTTCCCAGTCCCACTTCCCAGCCCCATGGCCTTAGGCCCTTTAGTTTTTATTTTCTTATTGACAAAGTCAGAGGTGGACCTAGCTTAAGGTCATTCGATGGGAAATAAACAGAATTAAGTTTCTGAGCACCCAGCACAGCACCCCACATGCACTAAGCATACGTGGGGGTGTAGAACACAGGAAACACAGTGAGACTTTGAACACACAGAGGGTCTGTTAGTTCTGTTCTTTCTTTCTTTCCTTCTTTCTTTATTTTTTGGCTGGGTGTGGTAGCTCACACCTGTAATCCTAACGCTTTCTTTTTTTTTTTTTGTAGAGACAGAGTCTTACTTTATCACCGTCGGCAGAGTGCCTTGGTGTCACACAGCTCACAGCAACCTCCAACTCCTGGCATTAGGCGATTCTCTTGCCTCAGCTTTCCAAGTAGCTGGGACTACAGGGGCCCGCCACAACACCCGGCTATTTTTTGGTTGCAGTTTGGCCAGGGCTGGGTTTGAACCCGCCACCCTCAGTATATGGGGCTAGGGCCCTATACACTGAGCCACAGGTGACACCAGCTCTGTTATTTCTAAAAGTTCTCATTTTGTAGGAAGAGGAAATAAAAACCCATTTGATCCATTGAATTAATTTATCCACAGCCACTCATAAAGCCCCTTGAGATGTGTCCCCTCCTCTCTGCTTGCTACCCCCCCCCACCCCGACTCTGTCATGCAACTTCCACTATCCGCAGCACTGCTGGATAAAGCACTGCTGGGCTAGGTACTAATTCACCAAGAGCCCTCACAATTGCTGAAGACTGCGGTTTAGCTCTTCCTGGCCCCACAACAACATCTGGTTAATCTTTTATTAAAGAGAATAGAAAGTTGGGTGGTGCCTGTGGCTCAAAGGGTTAGAGCACTGGCCCTATATGCCAGGGGTGGCAGGTTCAAACCCAGCCCTGGCCAAAAACTGCTAAAAAAAAAAAAAGAAAAAAAAAGAATAGAGAGTCACTTGAGGGCAGTTGCCCCATTCGCTGGTTACCAGTCTAATGGCTGGCTTATTTTGATAAAAGGCTTCCAGGGAGGGTACCTTTAAGAGTTAGACTTTGGACTCCAAAATGTGGTACTTTGACATGCTTAACCAAAGAAGGCTCCAGTTCACTCTGACCCTCCTCCACCTCTTGTCTCTGTCCGACCCTTTGTCTCTGGCAGGGCACACGATGAAGATTAATCCTGCCCAAACAAAACAAAACAAAAATCCCAAATTACCCCTGGTCTCTTCCCCGAGTTGTCTTTAACTGAATTCATATCACAAGAAGAAAGACTGAAGCCCGTCCACGTTACATGGGCACACTTTTGTCACAGTCATTGTCTGCTCCGTGGTCTCAACAGATTTTTGTTCTAGGGCATTGTATGTTCTTCATGCCAATTGAATTCCCCTAAAAGTCATTTTTATTTAATAAAAGTCTCTTTTATTAAAGAGAGTATCTTGTTACCTGCTTGTATGCTAGCTAGGGCTGAGGAATACAAAGGATTCTCAAATGATATATTTCAACTGTATGAAGGATGCGCTGGGGCAACTTTCTCAAGGCGACATTCTATGCCTTCTGTTTGGTATCACACAATCAGAAATTCTCCTAAATTGGTGGGCATGGCAGCTTATGCCTGTAATCCTAGCACTTTGAGAGGCAGAGGCAGGTGGATTGCCTTGAGCTGACAAGTTCAAGACCAGCCTGAGCCAGAGCGAGACCCTGTCTCTAAAAAATAGCCAGGAGGCATGCTAGATGCCTGTAGTCCCAGTTACTCAGGAGGCTGAGGCAAGAGGATTGCTTAAGCCCAAGAGTTCGAAGTTGCTGTGAGCTGTGATGCCACAGTACTCTACTGAGGGTGACAAAGTAAGACTCTGTTTTTACAAAAAAAAAAATTAAAAAAAAAAAGATGAAGGTACTCTTGTTAGCAGGAGGCAAAGCTACCAGGTCAAAAAAACAAAGAAAGATCTGGTTGACGGTGGGGTGAAACTAGAAGAAATTTTGTAGTGGGACTGTCGGGACCCTAAGCAATTAGACCCAATCTAGGCCAACTGATTGGGCTGAAGAGTTTACAGACCAATGTTTAATGTTAAATGCAACAGAATCAGCGCCGGGCCCAGTGGCTCATGTCTGTAATCCCAGCACTCTGGGAGGCTGAGGCAGGAGGGTCCCTTGAGCTCAGGAGTTGCTGTGAGCCATGGCACTCATAGCGCTCTACCAAGGGTGACAAAGTAAGCCTCTGACTCAAAAAAAGAAATTCTCCTAAACTAATGGCTGGATGTAGAAAGCCACCAGCTGCATTCCTGAGAGGTGTGGCTGCAGGTGTTAATGCTTTTACTGTGTGCAGGTAAGGCACGTAGGTGTGAGTCTGGGAAGTCTTTTCCTGCCATCTTACTGGTCCACACATCTCAAATGCCCTCAGTGTCCCTAAGAAGTAGCTCTTTTTAACATTCATCACTCTAATTAGAACAGAGCTAATAGCTTTGCCAATAAAATCCTATTTCTTGACATCCAGTATACTAATCAGTGAAAGGTCAGCTCTTGACTACAACAGGGGCAATATAAAGATTCCCTGTGGTCACCACTAGAGTATGGCCCTCTCTAATATAATTCTGGACGTCCTATATGGGTCTTTTTGTTTTTGAGTTCTGTGGCCCTTATTAGTAACAAAATAGAAGGTATCTGTTATACAACATGGATAATAATTGACACCAGTGAAAATTTATAAATTCAGTTGATACATAGCATTTAATAATGCAACATACTTTTAAAAAAGCCTGTCCCAAAGGAGTGTGAGGTTGTTGTGAGCTATGACACCATGGCTCTCTTACCTGGAGCAACAGAAACTCTGTCTCAAAGAAAAAAAAAGGCCTGTCCTAGCTAAGCCTTTATAACCATCATTTTAAAAATTGCAGTATTGTGATGCCAGTCTTCCTTCCATGGCCTTAAAGAAGGTAGCATTATCTAATGAGTTGACATTACAAAAATGACTGCATCTTGGTGGGCGCGGGGCTCATGCCTGTAATCCCAGCACTCAGGGAGGCTGGGGAGAAAGGATAACTTGAACTTGTGAGTAACCTGAGCAAGAGCATGACTGGTCTCTATAAAAAAATTTTAAAAATTGGGCTGCCCGTGGCTCAAAGGAGTAGGGTACCGGCCGGCCCCATATACCAAAGGTGGTGGGTTCAAACCTGTCCCCAGCCAAATACAGCAAAAAAGAAAAATTTGGGTGGTGCCTGTGGCTCAGTGGGTAGTGTGCCAGCCCCATATACCAAGAATGGCAGGTTTGAACCTAGCCCCGGCCAAACTGCAACAAAAAATAGCCAGGCATTGTGGTGGGCACCTGTAGTCCCAGCTAGTCAGGAGTCTGAGGCAAGAGAATCACCTAAGCCCAGGAGTTGGAGATTGCTGTGAGCTATGATGATACAGCACTCTACTGAGGGTGACAAAATGAAACTCTGCCTCAAAAAAAAAAAAAATTAGAAAAATTAGCTGGGTGCCTGGGAGGCTAAAGCAAGAGGATCACTTGAGCCCCCAGCCCAGGAGTTTTGCATTGCTATGGCCTAGACTGAGGCAATGTCACTCTAACCCAGGTGACAGAGTGAGATTCTGTCTCAAAAAAGGAAGGAAGGAAGGGAGGGAGGAAGGGAAGGAAAGAAAAAGGAGAAGAAAAAAAGTTCATATAAAAAATGACTACATCTTTAGAAGAGATCATTTTGGCCAGGTGTGGTGGCTCACACCTGTAACTCTAGCACTCTGGGAGGCCAAGGGGGTGGATCATCTAAGCTCAGGTGTTTGAAACCAGCCTCAGCAAGCGTGAAACCCCACCTCTTCTAAAAATAGAAAAATTAGCTAGGTGTTGTGGTAGGTGACTGTAGTTCCAGCTACTTGGGAGGCTGAGGCAGGAGGATCAATTGAACCCAGGAGCTTGAGGTCGCTGAGAGTTGCCCATGGCACTCTGCCAAGGGTACAGAATGAGACTCTGTCTCTAAAAAGAGAGAGAGAGAGAGAGAATATTTTCATATTTCCATTAGTTGAGGTTTCAGCATCCCTGGGACAGGCAGGACCAATGCCTCTGTAAGGGCTCAGCTGAGACTCTAGCCTTCACGTGAGGCCAGCAGGTGGCATCCCAGAAGGGTCAGAGCTACTACTGTGGACCCTGCTCCAGCCTCATAACTCACACAACTGTCTTGCTATTTTCCACATAGACTTGACAGGCATCATTCAAAGAAGAGAGGCTCGCGTCCATCTCACTCTTCTGGAGCCCGGTGATAACATTTAATAGCACTCCAGTGGGTGTCATCTATAAATTATATTATGGTATTTCTTTGTGTAATAGCTAAAAGATATGGAGCCTAATTATTCCTTAATACCAACACCTTTTTTTTTTTTTTAATGAACGCAAACAAGTCCAGTTTATTTATTTATTTATTTTGCAGTTTTTGACCAGGGCTGGGTTTGAACCTGCCACCTCCGGCATATGGGGCCGGTGCCCTACTCCTTTGAGCCACAGGCGCTGCCCTCAACACCCTTTTTATATAGATGTTCAATGGGTATATAAATCTCTCCCTGGGTTTCACTTTAATAACTGTGCTGGCACCTTTGAGCCCAGTGGTAGATATCAGAAGAAGCCTCAAAGAGAGAATGAGGGCTTACTAGATATTTACTGAGGATTTTTGCCAAATCTTGCTTCTTTTTTTTTAAGACAGAGTCTCACTATGTTGCCCTCAGTAGAGTGCTGTGGCATCACAGCTCACAGCAACTTCAAACTCTTGGGCTTAAGTGATTCTCTTGCCTGAGCCTCCCAAGTAGCTGGGACTACAAGTGCTTGCCACAATGCCCAGCTATTTTTTTATTGTTGTTGTAGCTGTCATTGTTGTTCAGCAGACCCGGGCCAGGTTCGAACCCACCAGCCCTGGTATATGTGACTGGCGCCCTAGCTGCTGAGCTACAGGCGCCGAGCCAAAATCCTGCTCAATTGATTCACTCTGAGCTGAGCTCCACCCATTCTCTTGGCTTTTCCTGACTATAGCTGAAAGAGCAAATGCACTTCAGGAGTGAGTTTGCCTTTGTACTGGGTTACACTGTGTCCTTCAGGAAGATACATTGAAGACCTAGCCTCCAGAACGTCCATGTGACTTTATTTGGAAATAGGCTCATTGTGTTAGAGCCACTAGTGGTGGCTTCAGGCAGTCACCAAAATAATAACAAAAAATGAGCAAAGTTTTACCAAGCACAGGAAGGTATCTTAACAGCTTATAAAGCAAG
Source organism: Otolemur garnettii (assembly GCF_000181295.1). Lineage (NCBI taxonomy): Eukaryota > Metazoa > Chordata > Mammalia > Primates > Galagidae > Otolemur > Otolemur garnettii. The sequence goes on along the minus strand of NW_003852429.1, from coordinate 5,203,934 downwards.
CCTGGCCCTGGGCTAGTGCCTGTAAGCACCGTGGAAAGTGCGGTTTGGGAGTTTATACACAACTTTAGGGGCAGGGGACCAGCTATTTACTGGAAGTCTCTCCCAGGGTTTCAATAAACTCTGTTTCCAAAACAGCTTAGGTCAGCGAGACAGCACCAGAAAATCCCTAGAATGTTAATCAGCCTCTATCTTAAGGCAATCCACCTGCAAGATGTTCCCTAGCCTCACTTCCTTATCTCCAGGCAATCGCCTGGGAGGTTCTGGACTAGCCCCAGTCCCATAAAAGTTCAGGTCAGCTCAACCCAAACCAGCCTAAAATGACCTAATTGCCTCTGCCCTGGCCCTCCTCAGGTCTAACTAACTGCCTATTACCTGCAGGTGTCATCCAGTAAGAAGAGATGATTTACAGTGGGGGAGGAGGTCCTTGACTCACTATGACTGGTGTCTGTGGACAGAGAGGGAAATCTGGACACTTAAAAGTACAAAGGGAAGATGATACAAAGAAACACAGGGTTCATAGTCACCAAAGCCCCCTCATTGGTAGGCAGCCAATCATATGGAGTACAGGAATTATAGTAGATCAGCGGTGAAGAGCTTGAGTTTGAGCTTTAGAGTAAAACTGATCCCAGTTGACTTTCTGGCTACACTCTCCTGAGTGAACTTCCATCCCATTAATGAAGCTATTGGAGTATCAGTTTTGTCGGCTGGAAAGTGTATAATCTTTCATTTGTCCAATGAAATGATATTATACATGAGCCAATTTATATAATGTCTGATGAGACAGTAATGATTGTTAAGTACACTGCATTCTATTAATGTTTCACTGCAGAAAACCTAAACTCATTGTAAACATGTAAATATGGTAAAAATAAATTAAATGTCCCTTGTAGATACCTGGACTTGAGGATGAAAGAGTAAACGTATTGATTTGTGAACTCAGAGGGAAATGTCTCGGGAAAGGCTTTTGGTGGATAGTTCGAAATATTCAGAGGGCTCGGCGCCTGTGGCTCAAGTGGCTAAGGCACCAGCCACATACACCTAAGGTGGCGGGTTTGAATCCCTAGCCCGGGCCCACCAAACAACAATGATGGCTGCAACCAAAAAATAGCCAGGCATTATGGTGGGTGCCTGTAGTCCTAGCTACTTGGGAGGCTGAGGCAGGAGACTCACTTGAGCCCAGGAGTTGGAGGTTGCTGTGAGCTGTGATGCCACGGCATTCTACCCAGGGGGATAGCTTGAGGCTCCATCTCAAAAAAAAAAAAAATTCAGAGAATAAGAAGGCCTTAAGTAGTTTACCTCTATGGCTTAGGAATTCTTTTCTTTTCTTTTCTTTTCTTTTTTTTTTTTTGAGACAGAGCCTCAAGCTATCCCCCTGGGTAGAGTGCTGTGGCATCACAGCTCACAGCAACCTCCAACTCCTGGGCTCAAGCAAGTCTCCTGCCTTAGCCTCCCAAGTAGCTGGGACCACAGGCACCCACCACAATGCCTGGCTATTTTTTGTTGTTGTTGTTGCAGCTGCCATTGTTGTTTTTGGCGGGCCCAGGCTGGATTTGAACCCGCCACCTTAGGTGTATGTGGCTGGTGCCTTAGCCACTTGAGCCATAGGCAACGAGCCATTAGGAACTATCTTCAAACTTTATTGCAGTTTGTAGCTCATTGCTTTTGCAAATAAAATGGGATGCAACTTAAGGCCCTAGAACCATTTTCTCTCCAAATGATCCCATTTTTTTTTTTTTTGTTCTGCATGCTTTTAAATTTGCGTGTAACTTGAGCTAGCAATGTGTAAATTTTAATGCTACAAAAACTATTTCTGAAAAAAAGGATGTAAAAGAATAGGCGTTTCCATTTATGGCTATGGATAAATTGTGATTGCATACTAGTCTGTAATTTTTAAGTAGTCCAGAAAAGTCCTCTTTGCCTACTTGCCCCGGCAGTGGAGGCCTGGTCGCTGTCTGTGGTGAATGTACTTGCTGTATAAGCCTATATCTTGCTCTTACTCTGCAAACCCACCTTTCTCTGTCTCAGTAAACTTTGTTCTATACTTACCTTAACAAAAATAAATAAAAATAAATAATCCAGTACAAAAAACAATAAAACTGGTCCGCTATACCTTAAGGAATCGCTTTCACCAGCTGCCTACCAATAGGGGGTGGTGTCAGAGATTATGATGGAAGAAGATGACTACGTGAGGGGCAGGCGGAGACCGGGCGATGCAGCCACACTCATGGCTGCCAAGGACTGGATGAGGCAAGGATCCTCTCCTGGAGGCTTCAGCGGGGCATGACACTGCTGACGCCTGGATTTCAGGCTTGTAGCCGCCAGAGAGAACTGTGAGATCACTATCTGTTGTCTTAAGCCATCTACATTTTTAGTACTTTGTTACAGCCGCGTAAGGAAAAGAATAGAACCTTCACTAAGCTTCAGAGACATGGGTCTCTGCCCTCCATGGTTCATCTAAACCTTGTGATCAGTAGAAAAGCCATACAGAGCACTGATGCATGGAGAGAGAGAGAGAGACCGAGGATGGCAAGGCCCAAGAATGAAGTGCCCCAGGAAATGCATGGATCCATTTGAATACCAACATCACAGCACCGGGCTATGGTGATGACCCTGGCAGGGGTCTTGAGATCTGAGGCTGTGCCAACTTCTGGAGACCAAGCAGAGTGTATCTTGGTGCCTGCATGCGAACCTGTCTCCACCACACACCCACAGGGCTCCTCACGCTCCCCAAGCCAAGGTTGAACCCCCGACTCTGTGAGGTGGCATGTTACTAACCACACTCAGAATGAAGCTTAAGCAGCAGGCATGTGCAGGAGATCACGGTAAGAATATGAGAGTTTTCCAGCATGAATCACAGATGTCATGAAAAGGGAGTAGGGCAAGGGTGGGGGGTGTGTGTAAAGGCCGGAGAAGAGCAGGCCGGAGAGAGTTATTTTAGGGAGCAGGAGAGTGAACTTATTAGCAAAACGTGTTAAGATTTCACAGGCTGTGAAGTTTGTGATTGTGTCTCTAATTAAGGTCAGTGAGCGCACGTGGGCCAGTTCTGCAGGGATGGTGCTCAGCTGGAGGAGCAGACAAGACGGGCTTGCTGTTATTTAGGATTAGGGAGAAAGAGGAAGTTGAGAGTGTTTGCCCAGGAGTGGTTACAGCACTGGGCTGGGGCATCCTTGCAGGACGCTGGATGAGATGATGGGAACCCTAGACCGGAGTCTCCGTGAGGCTCCAGAGCTGTTTCCTTGAGCATCCTGGAACCAAATAACCGCAGGTAGGAGATGGGATTGGAGAGGAGGTGTCGGACTTGCTGGGGGTTACAAGAGTTAAGGTTTAGCTGTGGGCCGGGTGGCTGGGATGGATGGGGCGGAGGTGACTGTTGCATAACCAAGAGGGTTAGGAATAGGACAGGCCAGCCCCAAAAATGTTACAGAACATAGGGTGGAGAAACTGAAGCTCAGTGACTAGGAAGTCACTTGATAAAGAAGGCAGGAATGGGAGAGGTCGCATGGCGGATGGGCTGAGCTTCAGAGAGCTGGGATCATTTTGTAACGAGGAAAGGGAGAAGATTATAGAAGGCAGGGGTAAGCGTGCCCAGCCCACGTTGGGACCTGAGATAAATGGGGGAAGAGCTTGTCCTGGAAAGGGGCTAGGGGAGTTCTGCAGGAGAAAAGGTGGGTGAGCATAGACGTTCCCTAGACACAGAGCGGTTATTCCAGGAGCTCAACGGCTGGGTTTGGGAATAATGAGGATGGAACTGGGTCACACCAGAGAGTGTTCTGGGCAGTTTAGGGACACCTGCATGTCTTGAGTGAGCCTGGGACTTGAGTCCTGACTTATTTTTAACCCAGCTGTTCACAAGATTTATCTCGAGTCGTGATGACAGCAGAGAGTGGGAATTCTGTTCTTCAGGTGCTTGGAGGTGGCACAGGTGTTGACAAAGACTTCAGCATCAGAATTTTCTTGGGGACATGGTGGCCAGGGTCCCTCTCTGTCATCACCCATTCTGCCTTGCTGATCCTTCTGTTTCTGCTGCTGTACTCTCTGCTTTCCAACCTTTTTGACCTGCCTTTTCCTAGCTCCCCTCTCAAACATGCCTTTTTATTAATCTTCATGTCTTTTGCTAACCTTGATAAGAACAAGTACATTTTTTCATTATCCATGCTAACAACAGATGAATTTGTTAAAGTGAAGGAAAAGGGAAAAGCTCAGAAAAACTCAGGGGTTGATATAACAATCCAAGGATGATAGATAAATGGACAACCAAGCATATGAAAAGATGCTCCAGTACTCATCAGGTTAATGCAAATCCAAACCCCAGTGGGGGGCTCAGAGCCTGTAGCTCTGTGGCTAGGGCACCAGCCACATACACCGGAGCTGGTGGGTTTGAACAGGGTCCTGGCCTGCCAAACAGCAATGACAACTACAACCAAAAAGGAGCCAGGTGTCGTGGCAGGTGCCTGTAGTCCCAGCTACTTGGGAAGCTGAGGCAAGAGAATCGGTTAAGCCCAAGACTTTGAGGTTGCTGTGAGCTGTGACAGCACGGCACTCTACCTAGGACAACAGCTTGATACTCTGTCTCAAAAACAAAACAAGGCTCGGCGCCTGTGGCTCAAGTGGCTAAGGCGCCAGCCACATACACCGGAGCTGGTGGGTTTGAACAGGGTCCTGGCCTGCCAAACAGCAATGACAACTACAACCAAAAAGGAGCCAGGTGTCGTGGCAGGTGCCTGTAGTCCCAGCTACTTGGGAGGCTGAGGCAGGAGACTCGCTTGAGCCCAGGAGTTGGAGGTTGCTGTGAGCGTGATGCCATGGCACTCTACCCAGGGGGATAGCTTGAGGCTCCGTCTCAAAAAAACAAAACAAAACAAAACAGGGGCAGCGCCTGTGGCTTAAAGGAGTAAGGCGCTGGCCCCATACGCCAGAGGTGGTGGGTTCAAACCCAGCCCTGGCCAAGAACTGCAAAAAAAAAAAAAAAAAATTCAACGTAGAACTACCATATGATCCAGCAATCCCACTTCTGGGTATATAGCAAAAAGAACTGAAAACAGGATTTCAAAGAGGCATCTAAACACACCTGTGTTCACTGCAGTATTATCCACAACAGCCAAGAGGTGGAAGCAACTCCAATGTCCATGGACAAATAAACAGAGAATTCTATACAATGGACTATTATTCAGCTTTAAAGAGGAAGATCTTGTCATAAGCTACAACTTGGATGAAATTTGACATTAAAAGAAATAGCCAATTACAAGAAGATAAATGCATGATTCCACTTACATGAGCTATATGAAGTAATCCAACTCAGAAACAGAAAAGTAGAATGGTGGTTGCCAGGGCCAGTGGGAAGGGGAAAGTGGGGAGCTGTTCACTGGGTCATGCAAGATAAAGTTCCAGAGATCTGTTCCCCCTTCATATAATTTTTTTTTTTTTAAAGACAGAGTCTTAAAGGAGTAGGGCGCTGGCCCCATATGCTGGAGGTGCCGGGTTCAAACCCAGACTGGGCCAAAAACTGCCAAAAAAAAAAAAATACAGAGTCACACTCTGTTACTCTGGATAGAGTGCTGTGTCGTCATAGCTCCTAGAAACCTCAAACTCTTGGGCATAAGCCATTTTCTTGCTTCAGCCTCCTGAGTACCTGGGACTACAGGTGCCTGTTAAGACGCCTAACTAGTTTTGTCTATTTTTAGTAGACACAGGGGTCTCAGTGTTGCTCAGGCTGGTCTCAAACTCCTGAGCTCAAGTGATCCTTGAGCCTTGGCCTTGGCCTCCCAGAGTGCTAGGATTACAGGCATTACAGCCTGGTGGCTCATGCCTGTAATCCTAGCTATGGGAAACTGAGACAGATGGATTGCTTGAGCTTGGGAGTTAGAGACCAGCCGGAACAAGAGTGAGATCCTGGCTTGGCGCCTGTGGCTCAAGTGGCTAAGGCGCCAGCCACATACACCCAAGGTGGCGGGTTCGAATCCAGCCTGGGCCCGCCAAACAACAATGACGGCTGCAATCAAAAAAGAGCTGGGCCTTGTGGCTGGCGCCTGTAGTCCCAGCTACTTGGGAGGCTGAGGCAGGAGACTCGCTTGAGCCCAGGAGTTGGAGGTTGCTGTGAGCTGTGATGCCACGGCACTCTACCCAGGACAACAGCTTGATACTCTGTCTCAAAAAAAAAAAAAAAAAGAGGGTAAATTTATATTATGTATAATTTTTTACCAGGATTAAAAAAAAATCATGGCGCTCATGCTACAACATGAGGGAATCTTGTAGACATTACAGTAAATGAAATAAAAAAGGACACAAAAAAGGACAAATTCTGTGTCATTCTCCTTATATGGTGCATCTCACAGGTGTCCTCAATCTATGGCCTGCGGGGCCACGTGCAGCCCACCTAGGACATTTATGCAGCCCGCCGGGTGTTTTTGTTGCTGTGGCCTGTCCTGCTTAGCAGCCAACTTGTCCCGGGGCCCGCAGTCCAGCCCTCCAACGGTCTGAGGGACAGTGAACTGGCCCCTGTTTAAAAAGTTTGAGGACCCTGATTTAATCACATTCGTAGGGACAGAAAGAACAGTGGTTACCATGGGCTGAAGGAGGGAGAATGGGGGTAATGGGAACTGGTTTCAATTTGGGAAGGTGAAAACGTTCTGGAGGCTTGGCACCTGTAGCACAGCAGTTACGGAGTCGGCCACACATGCCCGGGTTGGTGGGTTCAAATCCAGCCCAGGCCAGCTAAACAAAAATGACACTGCAACAAAAAGAAATAGCTGGGTGTTTGGGTGGGCACCTGTAGTCCCAGCTACTTGGGAGGCTGAAGCAAGAGAATCGGTTAAGCCCAGGAGTTTGAGGTTGTTGTGAGCTGTGACACCACGGCATTCTACCAAGGGCAACGTAATGAGACTCTGCCTCAAAGAAAAAAAAAAAGAAAACATTCTGGAGATTTGCCCAACCAGCAAATGTACTAAAACATACGCTTAAAAATGGTTAAAATGGAAAATTTTACGTGATGTAATTTTATTACTTTTTTTTTTTTTTTTTTACAAAGGAACAGAAAAAAATAAACCTGTGGAGGCTCTCCAGAAACCCTAAATAAGACACTTTATAGGTAGCAAAGGAAATATCAAATAGCAGGAAGAAAACAAGGTGTGGGCACTACATTCCGTCCACTCACCTCCCAGTCCCGGTGGTGCCTTATCCTGAGCTCAGCCAGTTCAAAGCTAGGAGCTTGGATGATTCCATGCCTAAGAAGACCAGCATTCACAGCCAAATGCATGTCAGGGCTATTGAGAGAACTAGGTATTTTTTCCCTTTTCTAGAGATGTCTTTCTTTTTTCTTTTTCAGGAAAGCTTGCCAAGCAATAAAATAAAGAACAGGTTATTAAGAACTGGTGTTGTTAACAAGCCCTTTCTGTTTTCATTCATAATAACAGAGCTTCCAATTTCTATATGGAAAAGAGATCTTGACTTCAGTGATAAACAAGGAATACGCAAAGGACAGAATTAAGTAAAGATCCGCTTTGACCTTTGCCCTGGTTGACTCTGGGAGAGTTTGGCAGGGTATAGGGACTTCTCATGGAGAAACCAGATTAAAGAAAAAGCTGGGGCGGCACCTGTGGCTCAGACAAGTCAGGCGCGAGCCTCATATGCTGGAGGTAGCAGGTTCAAACCCAGCCCCAGACAAAAACTACAAAAAAAAAAAAA
>NW_003852429.1:5194280-5195881 GCF_000181295.1 Otolemur garnettii | reverse complement strand
TCAAACAAATGAAGAACTTGACCTCAGGGTCCAGAGGAACCTGTCAAGGACATTTTTGGCAGGTGCAGCAAAATGGAGAAAAGAAACTCTCCAAGGCCTATGCCTAACTTTGAGGAGTGCATACCTACCCTTGTTCTACAGAGATAGAGCCAATCTCCCATCCTCTGGCCTGAAGAGTCAGCCTGAAGCCAAGAGGAAGCTTGCTCTGCCTCCATAACCAGCCCTCTGTGTCTGAGCTGGCTCATGCCCAAGACACAGAGAAGATGATAAAAAGAGTGTGAGTGAGAGTTTCCAGCACTCCCAGCGGACCTCCCGCCGCCTCCATCTGCCGTCCTCTCAGCTCTTCCATCCCCATCTGCCCTGCTGTTCTGACCTTGGGCTTATGCTCAATTGCATTCAGGTCTTCTCCAGAGTTCTAGCTCAGGCTCACGATTATTATAAAGCAAACTTACACGTGGTTTAATAGTACATTCCTTGAGGCCGAGTGAGGTGACTCACACTTGGTCATCCTAGCACTCTGGGAGGCAGAGGCAGGTGGATTATCTGAGCTCAGGAGTTCAGAGATCAGCAAGTCCTCGTCTCTAAAAATAACAGGGTGTTGTTGTGGGAGCTCCCAGGGAGGCTAGGGCAGAAGGATGTTTTGAGCCCAGGAATTTGAGATTGGAAGATTGTTGTGAACTAGGCTGACCCTACAGCACTTAGCCTGGGGAAACAGAGTGAGAATTTGTTTATAAATAAATAGGGCTTAGGGTGTGAAATGTGGGACAAAGACAAACTTCCTTCTCCAGAACCAGCACCCCCCCCAAGTTGTGACATGTTGCCTAAGGTGTAGCCCCTCCACCTTAGCCTTCTACCTTCTAAGGGCAGCCAGTAGTTTCAATTGTTCAATTTCAAATGTTGGTTGGGGCTCGGCGCCTGTGGATCAAGTGGGTAAGGCGCCAGTCACATACACCTAAGGTGGTGGGTTCAAATCCAGCCCAGGCCCGCCAAACAACAGTGATGGCTGCAACCAAAAAATAGCCAGGCATTGTGGTGGGCACCTGTAGTCCCAGCTACTTGGGAGGTGGAGGCAAGAGACTCGCTTGAGCCGAGGAGTTGGAGGTTCCTGTGAGCTGTGATGCCATGGCACTCTACCCAGGGGGACAGCTTGAGGCTCTGTCTCAAAAAAAACAAAAAACAAAAAAACAAATGTTGGTTGGAAAGCTGTCTGATTAATCAACTGCATATCAGTAAGGAAAGAAAAAGGGTGATATCAAGATAAGACTGGAGGTATTTTTCCAATGTTTAATAGAGAAGAAAGGAATCTTTTCAGAAACTTTCATCATGTAAATTTCCAGTGTGCATCATAAACTGATAGCTTTCGAAGATTAGGCAAAAAAAGTCATTGGGATGACCTCGTGGGCTCAATAAATAAATAAACATAACAGCACCTTAATGCATTTGCTTAAAAAGCTGATGGACTAGAAAAAGACTGCAGTGAGATCCTATATTAAGATTTTAGCGGCTCGGCGCCTGTGGCTCAAGTGGCTAAGGCACCAGCCATGTGCACCCAAGATGGCGGGTTCGAATCCAGCCTGGGCCGACAAACAACAATGACAGCT
>NW_003852429.1:5192999-5194244 GCF_000181295.1 Otolemur garnettii | reverse complement strand
GTGGTCCCAGCTACTTGGGAAGCTGAGGCAGGAGACTTGCTTGAGCACAGGAGTTGGAGGTTGCTGTGAGCTGTGATACCACAGCACTCTACCCAGGGGGACAGCTTGAGGCTCCTGTCTCAAAAAAAAAAAAAAAAGATTTTAGCAAACTGGGTACAGTAGCTCACCCCTGTGATCTCAGCACTCTGGGAGGCCGTGGCGGGTGGATTGCTTGAGTTCACAGGTTTGAGACCAGCCTGAGCAAAAGTGAGACCCCCCCCCCATCTCTACTAAAAATGAAAATCTGAGGCAAGAGGATCCCCTGAGCCGAAGAGCATGAAGTTGCTGGGAGCTATGCTGCCACACCACTCTACCAAGTGGAACAAAGTGAGACTTTGTCTCAAAAAAAAAAAAAAAATTTAGCAGACATCTAACAAAAGTTTCTCAAGATATTCTTGAGAATATATGTAGTACTGAACACATATTTATACATATACATATCTGTGTTTGTGCATATCTATATATGGGATTTGCCTCTGCCCATGTTAGCTCCAGGATAATGGGTAGTAGATGATGTTACACTGATTATTAGATGCAATAATTGTACTGTGGTTATTCTTTTTAAGTTCCGTTTCTTTTTTATTTTTATTTTTCACTCTGCAGCCCAGGCTAAAGTCTCATGGCCTCAGCCTAGCCCACAGCAACCTCAAATTCTAGGTTCAAGCAAGCCTCCTCCCTTAGCCTCCAAAGTAGCTAAGACTACAGGTGCCTATCATGATACCCAGCCAATCTTTCTATCCTTAGTACAGACAGGATCTTGTTCCTGTTCAGGCTGGTCTCAAACTCCTGAACTCAAGAGATCCTCCCACCTTAACCTCCCAGAGTGCTAGGATTAAAGGTGTGAGCCATAGCACCTGGTCATTTTAAGTTTCATTTCTTAGAGATAATACTAAAATATCTAAGGGTGAAATTACATGTATCTGGGATTTGTGTTAAATATGAATGCCGAGTGTTTAATAAAACAGGATGGACAGAATGTTAATAATAGTTGAAACCTGGTAAGTTCATTGTACTATTCTCTCTTCTATGTAATTATGTTTGAAAATTCTGTAATACAAAAAGGTACTTCCTGTGATTGGATATGAACAAATGTTTGTTGAAAATAAAAGAATAGGCTCAGCGCCTATAGCTCAACCGGCTAAGGCGCCAGCCACGTACACCTAAGGTGGCGGGTTTGAATCCCTAGCCTGGACCCGCCAAACAACA
>NW_003852429.1:5190803-5191956 GCF_000181295.1 Otolemur garnettii | reverse complement strand
CACCTGTGGTCTCAGCTACTTGGGAGGCTGAGGCAGGAGACTCGCTTGAGCCCAGGAGCTGGAGGTTGTTGTGAGCTGTGATGCCACAGCACTCTACCCAAGGGGATAGTTTACGGCTCTGTCTCAAAAAAGAAAAGAAATGAGAGATAAAGAGAGAAGGAGCACTCTGGTCTCTCTTCTTCTTACAAGGATACGAATCCTATCAAATCAGGACCTAACTCTTGGGACCTCATTTAACCTTAGTTATGTCTATGAAGGTCCCATCCCCAAATATAGTCACATTGGGTGTTAGGGCTTCCACATATAAATTTGGGGGAGGACACAAACATTTGGTCCATAACTATTTATTTAGACAGGGTCTTGCTCTGTCACCCAGGCTGGAGTATACTTGCATCATCACAGCTCACTGCAACCTCCAACTCCCAGGCTCAGGCAATCCTGATCCTCCTAATTCAGCCTCCCCAATAGCTGGGAGTACAGGCACATGCCAGTTACTTTATAGAGTCTTGTTATGTTGTCCAAGCTGATCTGGAATTTCTGGCCTTAAGCTCCTCATTCTCCTAAAATGCTAAGATCACAAGTGTGAGTCACCACGTCTAGCCTAGAGCACAAATTTAAAATCACTACTATAATTTTATTTGGGAAAATATTTTCCTGGTATAGAATTTTCCTTCATTTTATTTCATTATCCTTTGTGTGGATTGCTTATAAATAGCATACACTTCTTTTTTTATTTTTTTGGAAATAGTTTCACTATGTCACTCTGGGTAGAGTACCCTTGGTGTCATAGCTCACAGCAACCTCCAGCTCTTGCGCTTAAGAGATCTTCTTGCCTCAGCCTCCCAAGTAGCTGGGATTACAGGCATCTGCCACAATGCCCAGCTATTTTTAGAAATGGGGTCTTGCTCTTTCTCAGGCTGGTTTCAAACTCCTGAGCTGAAGCAATCCATCCGCCTCAGCCTCCCAGAGTGCTAGGATTATAGGTGTGACCCACTGCACCTGGCTTAAATAGCATATATTTCAATAATGTCTTCTTGTCCAATCTGAAAATTATTTTTCTGATTGGTGAGTATAATACATATATTATCCACATTATATATTATTCATTCTATTTACAATAACTTACTGTCCTTTTTTTTTTTTTTTTTTTTTT
>NW_003852429.1:5187984-5190261 GCF_000181295.1 Otolemur garnettii | reverse complement strand
CCGCCACAACGCCCGGCTATTTTTTGGTTGCAGCCGTCATTGTTGTTTGGCGGGTCCGGGCTGGGGATTCGAACACGCCACCTTAGGTGTATGTGGCTGGCGCCTTAGCCGGTTGAGCTATAGGCACCGAGCCTTACTGTCCTTTTTAAATCCTACTTGATATATAGGCTCTTACTTTTCTTCACTTGTGGAAAATGCTCAATTTCAAAAATTGCCGTTTCACCTATGGCCACTTCTCCTTCGGGTTCACACATTCTATTCTCCATTTCTCTTAATCACTTTAAAAATTTTTTCATCTCATCATTTCTCTGCATTGTAATCTGCCTACTTTCTATTCCAATTTACTAATTCACTTTTCAGCTATGTTTAAACTGCTATTTATAGGCCAGGAGCAGTGGCTCACGCCTGTAATCCCACCACCCTGGGAGGCCGAGACAGGTGGATTGCCTGAACTCACGAGACCAGCCTGAGCCTTGCCAGGCCTCATCTCTGAAAATAGCCAGGCATTGTTGTGGGCACCTGTAGTTCCAGCTACTTGGGAGGCTGAGGCAAGAGGATCAGTTGAGCCTAAGAATTTGAGGTTGCTGTGAGCTATAACACCAAGGCACTCTACCAAGGGTGACATAGTGAGACTCTGTCTCAAAAAAAAAAAAAGGAAGGAAGGAAGAATGCTCTAGTGACCTGGCTGTGTGAGGACCTGAAGACATTTGGGGCATGCCATATTCTAGCCATTCTGGATGTGCTTTGGGGGCAATGCTGAAGCATTTTTTGGCACACTTTTAGTGCTGACTGTGGAGGCCAGGCGAGACCTGGAGCAGTCAGGCCCTTCTGACCACAGAGCATGAGCTCTGGCAGTCACATTCTGTGGGTCCTACTTCCAGTGGTCCCAGGTGATAGCATCTAGCAGGGCAGTACTGGGAGTGGTGTCTGATCAGACTCAGTTTGCAAAGTGCTTGGTTCTTTTGCACTGCCGCAGGGGTGGGGGCATGTATGTGGACTTCTGGTTAATGAAGAGTGAGGAGACTCAAACGTTTAGATGGAAAAATGAAAGTGGTATGACTATACTTGGACTTGGACTTGATGAAGCAGATCCGACTGTAGTCTGAAACAATCTGTCTCCCAACATGGAGGCCATGCAGGCGGCTCCTCCATGCAAACTGTTCCCATTCTTCATGTCTCTGCCAGCTTTCGGTGCTTAGCATATGTTTATTTCTCTTCCTACAAATTTATACTGTTGCCCCCCAGTGGGATTTCACCCCCAGTGGGATTTCAAGCTCTGCAGACAAGAGCCATGAATGACTTCCCCTTCCCAGGCCTATGATCTCTTAAAAGACATGGTGCTGGAGACGATGGAGAAGTTAATTTGTGGGTCTAGTCGGTCATCTCTTTGACCCCTGAGGCCTACGATTATAGATTGCAAACAAATTAAGTAACAGAACTCACAAAGTAGTGAATGACTAGCAGAGGGCAAGTCTAAAATGGATTGCTAAAATCAAAGTAGTCAGGGTTTTTTGTTTGGGGAAAAAAAGCCTCAATTCTTCCTTGTTGTTTATATGTACTCTGTTTCCAATTACTAATAATATGGCACAATTGGTCCTGCCTCACGTGCTCTGCTTTTATTTGCTCAGCCAAAACAGAGGCAATGTCCACAATTTAACTCCTACGAATGGCAGGGGCAATAAAGAAATGTTAAATATTAACCTTTGAGGTGAGGCCTAGGACATCAGTGTCAATTAAACAGTACAGAATAATAATTTAGTCATTTAGAAAAAGAATGCTGTTTTTAAAGTAAGGGTAAACACATTTTATCCTCAAAGCAATGCAACCAAGTAGATTTGTGTTTGCAGCTAGAGCTGGGTGGAAATAAAACCAGAAACATCAAGTGACTTGTCCAGGGATAAGTGGGTTGGCTGAAAAAGCTCCAGCAAACAGTATAGTACTGTGACTCCAAACCAGAACATCTCTGAACTGAAGAGTCGCTTCTCAGTTTCCTGCCCTTCTCTGCTTGCTCTGTAGTTTGTAGACAAGTTCCTCATCCTCAGCTTTCTCACCCAGCAATTCTAATATCCTTTCACTTGTTAAGTTCTAAAATAGGCTCAGCACCTGTGGCTCAAGTGGCTAAGGCACTAGCCACATACACCTAAGGTGGTGGGTTCAAATCCAGCCCAGGCCTGCCACACAACAATGATGGCTGCAACCAAAAAAAAAAAAAAAATAGCCAGGTGTTGTGGTGGGTGCCTGTGGTCCCAGCTACTTGGGAGGCAGAGGCAGGAGACT
>NW_003852429.1:5179652-5187384 GCF_000181295.1 Otolemur garnettii | reverse complement strand
AATTGAGACAGAGTCTCACTTTGTCACCCTCAGTAGAGTGCTGTAGCATCACAGCTCACAACAACCTCAAACTCTTGGGCTCAAGCGATTCTCTTGCCTCAGCCTCCCAAGTAGCTGGGACTAGAGGTGCCCACCACAATGCCTGGCTAGTTTTTCATTTGTTTGTTTGTTTAGCAGGGCCAGACTGGGTTCAAACCTACCAGCCCCAGGACATCTAGCTGGTCCCCCCCCAAAAAAATATTTTTAAATATGTGTTTGGAAAGTTCAGTGCAATTTAGTCTGGCTTATCCAGCTACTCATTAATCCAGTTTTGTTTTGTTTTTTTGAGACAAAATCTCACTCTGTTCCCCTGGATAGAGTGCTGTGGCATCATCATATCTCACAGCAACCTCTCATGCTCTCAGGCTTGAGCAGTCCTCTTGCCTCAGCCTCCCCAGTAGCTGGGACTACAGGCACCTGCCACTATGCCTGGCTAGTGTTTTCTATTTTTAGTAGAGACGGGGTCTTGCTCTTGCTCTGGTTAGTCTTGAACTCCTGAGCTCAAGCAATCTACCTGCCTCAGCCTCCCAGAGTGCAAGGATCACTGATGTTAGCTACTATGTCTGGTCTCATTATTCAGATTTTGAATAATTCTTTAAAAAAAATTTTTTTTTAATGTTTTTAGAGATGGGTCTTGCTATGTTACCCAGGCTAGTCTCAAATTCCCGGGATTAATGGATCCTCCTGCCTCAGCCTCTCAAGTAGCTGGGACTATAGGCACATACCACCTTGCTCATCTCTGAGTAATCTTTAATATTTCACATACAAGGTTACTACCCTGTCTTAAATGTGTCATACGTTTGGCTTGGTACCTATCATACATTTTAAAGTTCAGGGTTTTGAAGAAAGACATATTAGAACCTGATGATTCACTTTCTAAAATTTTTTTGGAAATTAATTTTTGCCTATTATCATCTTTGAATAAAATTTACTTTAATTTTTTTTGTCTTTTTTTTTTTTTTCAGTTTTGGCTGGGGCTGGGTTCAAACCCGCCACCCCCAGTATATGGGGCCGGCACCCTAAACCTGGAGCCACAGGTGCTGCCCATAATAGGAATCTTTCTAAATGAGCCAAAGTTTCTTTCTTTCTTTCTTTCTTTTTTTCTTTTAAGGCAGTTTACTTTATTTATTTTTTTGAGACAGAGCCTCAAGCTGTCCCCCTGGGTAGAGTGCTGTGGCATCACAGCTCACAGCAACCTCCAACTCCTGGGCTCAAGTGAGTCTCCTGCCTCAGCTTCTCAAGTAGCTGGGACCACAGGCGCCCACCACGACACCCAGCTGTTTTTTGGTTGCAGCCGGCATTGTTGTTTGGCGGGCCCGACCTGGATTTGAACCCCCCACCTTAGGTGTATGTGGCTGGCGCCTTAGCCACTTGAGCGGCAGGCGCTGAGCCAAAATTTAATTTTTAAAAGTATAACTTTGATGGATTTCTGCTTCCAGTCAAGATAGAATAACAGATACTGGATTTACCCTAACACCTGGAAGAACAGCAACAAAATAAAAACCAGAGAAATAGGCCAGACACAGTGGCCTATAATTCCAGCACTTTGGGAGGCTAAGATAGGAGGATCACTAGAGACCAGGAGTTCAAAATTCGGCCTGTCTAGCTGAGCACAGTGGCCTGTGCCTGTAGTCCCAGCTACTCAGGAGGCTGAGGCAGGAGAATGGCTAGACCCCAGGAGCTGGGGCTGCAGTGAGCTATGACAAGGCTACTGCATTGTAGCCTGGGCAACAGAATGAGACGCTACACCCTCCTAGGTTCTCTGGCTGGGCTACGAATTGAACCCATATGCAACAGATTAACGAGAGTAAAACCATTTTAACTACATGTGTGTGATCAGGAGTCCCGCGAACATGAGTCTCAAAGAAGGACCAGAGGATTGACACTTACATGACATCCTGAACTGGGAAGAGGAATGGCACCTTGAGACTTGTGGGGGGTTGCGAGGGGGTGGGTGCTGGGGCTGGGGGTGGAGACAGATTGTGGGAGAGTGAGGGGAGGAAATGTAAAGTGAATAAAGGTTGCCCTATTAGGCAGATAAAAGTCTTGCAGGTGATAAAAGTTGCCTTGGAAACAGCTTTCTCCCTGGTGCCTTTACTGATGAAAATTTCCTTTGTAGATATAAATTTCCTTTACAAACAAATAGCTTTTAGGTCATTAGGCACTGTCTAATATATACACAAATTTAACAAAACCAAAGGGCAGCTTTTCAGAACTACTCTCTGCCATCAGCTTCTCAACAGAACTAATAATCAACATGCCAGAGAGGAGATGTTGGCGGAGGGGAGTTTTGAGCCTCAGTAACCCTCCCGCACCACCTGGATATTCTCTTTCTTTTTTTTTTCCAGACGGAGCCTCAAGCTATCCCCCTGGGTAGAGTGCCATGGCATCACAGCTCACAGCAACCTCCAACTCCTGGGTTCAAGCGAGTCTCCTGCCTCAGCCTCCCAAGTAGCTGGGACCACAGGCGCCCACCACAACGCTCAGCCATTTTTTGGTTTCAGCCATCATTGTTGTTCGGCGGGCCCGGGCTGGGGATTCGAACCCGCCACCTTAGGTGTATGTGGCTAGCGCCTTAGCCGCTTGAGCCACAGGCGCCGAGCCCACCTGGATATGCTCAAGTGGGACCCAGTGTGGTCATTCTCTATGGGGCCCTTATTACAACCAGCAGTTCCATAAAGCCCTCCACAGTGACCTGAGCAAACTGTGGGCTGGCTGACCTACACTTCCAGGGCTGTCACTGGTTTTTATCAGGATGAAAACAGGGCTGGGAGGTAGGAAAGCAAACACAAGGCAGGCCTGGGAAGGCAGGCAGGTCTTTAAACTCCCTGGCAGAGGATCCTGACACAGAGAGGTCTTTCCAAGCAACAGGAGTGAGGGTTCCTTTAATCCCAGCAGTGAGGACCTTTGTTTGGCCCTTTTAGAAACACAGGTCCAGGCGGTGCCTGTAGCTCAGTGGGTAGGGCCCTGGCCATATGCACGGAGGCTGGCAGGTTTGAATCCAGCCCTGGGCCAGCTAAAACAACAATGAGAATCGCAACAACAACAAAATAGCTGGGTTTTGTGGTGGGTGCCTATAGTCCCAGCTACTTGGGAGGCTGAGGCAAGAGAATCACTTAAGGGCTCGGTGCCTGTGGCTCAAGTGGCTAAGGCGCCAGCCACATACACCTCAGGTGGCAGGTTCGAATCTAGCCCAGCCCGCCAAAACAACAATGATGGCTGCAACCAAAAAAAACTAACCGGGCGTTGTGGCAGGCGCCTGTGGTCCCAGCTACTTGGGAGGCTGAGGCAGGAGACTGGCTTGAGCCCAGGAATTGGAGGTTACTGTGAGCTATGATGCCATGGCACTCTACCCAGGGGGATAGCTTGAGGCTCTGTCTCAAAAACAAACAACCCCACAGGTCCACCCAGCTATGTTTCAAGTATTGAAGAATGTGTAATTCATGGAATCGTCAAGCTAATTTGCCAACACATGAGCAATGTTATTTCTACCTTATATTCTCACCTGTATTTTTAAAATCAGCCCTCAACTAGGAGGTCACCATACATGGGGAAACTAGGACGTTGTAGCTAAATGTACCTTTATTTACAAATATTCATTGCAAAATTTACCAACTATTCTCCACGTGGTGGCCACCTCTTTCTACACACGCACACAGGAAGCCTTCTCTCCCACACGTGTTCCAAGATGCCTGTTTTATGCAATTCTTCCTGTGTATGAAGACTTCTGAGACATACTCAGGAGTGGGGGCTTAAAAGCTGAGAAACGGGTTTGGGGACACCCTCTAATTTGGGGACACCTTCTGTACAAACCTCTGTACCTCATTGAAGGGTTAAATCTTCATTTCTGAGGGCTCTCATGGATACACATTGAAACGGATTTGTTAGCTTTCTCTCATGAATGTGCTTTATTGTGGGTTGATTTTTCAGTGAATCTTCTCACTGTGAAGGGAAAGTTTTCCCTTCTCCCCAATACTGGCAACCACCAGAAGTTAGAAAGGAGCAAAGGAGGGTATTTCCCTGAAGCTTTGATTTCTGACTTCCAGCCTCCAGAACTATGAAAAAATACATTTCTGTTCTTTAAAGCCACCCAGTATGTGGTACTCTGTTTTGGCGGCCCCAGAAAAAGAATATACCATCTGACCCCTCTATTGTGTCTATTTCATAGCTCCCCGTTATCTGAAGGTATCATTTGTTTACTTGCCTGTATCTGTTTTTCCCTGTTAGCACAAAAATTCTGTAAGAGCAAGAATCCTGTTTATCTTGTCTATTTCTGGGTGGCACCTGTGGCTCAAAAGGGTAGGGTGCTGGCCCCATATGCCGGAGGTGGTGGGTTCAAACCCAGCCCCGGCTAAAAAACAAACAAACAAACAAAAAAAAAACAAAGAGAAATGGAAGTATCTTGTCTATTTCTGTGTCCCCGGTATCTTGAAGAGTGCTTGCTACTGTGAGGTGGAACTGAAGGCTGCTTCCTATTTTAAGGTTCTCTGTCACATGGTGATCTGCAACCTCACTGAGTGTGTAAACAGGTGCCACCTGCTCTGGTACCACTCAAAAGTTTTAGCCTGGGTTTGTGGATGGTGCCTGTGGCTCAAAGGAATAGGGCGCCGGCCCCATATGCCAAAGGTGGCGGGTTCAAACCCAGCCCTGGCCAAAAACTGCAAAAACAAAACAAAACAAAACTGGGTTTGAATAAGGCCAACCCTAGTTTTCTGCTTTTCTGAGCCTCTCGCCCATTTTGTAGCAGAGGAGCCGCCCCTCCTCCCATTGATAAGGAAGCATAAACTTGAGAGTGGGGAATCTGGAGCAAAGAGATTGGTCTGGAAAAAAATCACAAAAGATTTTCAGTCTCTTTAAAACTTCCCCCACTCTTTGGGGACCTGAGACCTGTATCCCCATCCCCACGTAGGGCAGGTGGTCTAGAGAGGCAGGGGACTCTTCTGCTCTTTGTGTTTCTGGGTGGGGCTCTCAGGTGGCTGGAGGTCACCAGCTGTATCTTCTGCAGAGATTGAGCACCTTATTTATTTATTTATTTATTTTTTTGAAACAGAGCCTCAAGCTGTCCCCCTGGGTAGAGTGCTGTGGAATCACAGCTCACAGCAACCTCCAACTCCTGGGTTCAAGCGAGTCTCCTGCCTCAGCCTCCCAAGTAGCTGGGACCACAGGCGCCCGCCACAACGCCTGGCTATTTTTTGGTTGCGGCCGTCATTGTTTTTTGGTGGGTCCAGGCTGGATTCGAACCGCCACCTTAGGTGTATGTGGCTGGTGCCTTAGCCACTTGAGCCACAGGCGCCGAGCTGAGATTGAGCACCTTAGAAACCTTAGCTGTAGTTGAAGAACAAATAGTCTAGAACTGAGGGCTAATGTACAGGGAGATAGCATTTAGACGGGGGTCTCCCTCCCCTCATTTATCAATAAATTAATAAACTTTTTCCTTCTCAAACCATTTGTCCTGGGCCTGGCACCTGGCTCGTGCCTGTAATCCCAGCACTCTGAGAGGCTGAGGCAGGTGGATTGCTTGAGCTCAGGAGTTCAAAGGCAGCCTGAGAAAAGTGAGACACCCACTGCCCCAACCCAGGCTCTACTAAGAATAGAAAAACTAGCCGGGCATGGTAGTGAACACCTGTAGTCCCAGCTATAGGAGGCTGAGGCAAGGGGATTGCTCAAGCCCAAGAGTTTGAGGTTGCTGTGAGCTATGATGCCACAGGCACTCTACCCAGGATGACAGAGTGAAACTCTATCTCAAACAAAACAAAAAACAAACAAAATCCCATTTGTCCTTGTTCTTCTTATACAGCCTTGAGGGCAAATACCAAGCTTTCAGTAAGATTTTCTGTACATCACTTTCCTTTTGCTGTTATTAAATATTATCTGACCAAGTGGCAGCCCCAGAGTCACTCTCAACCTATTCTGGTTAGGGAGACTGCCCTATTCAAAAATATTTCTTTGTACAATTAAACTATTAAATTTTATTTGTCTAAAGTTTTTAACAGCACATATTAGGTGCTCGATAAATATTTCTGAAATAAATGAACGACGATTAGTTTCCTAGGGCTACAAAAGAGTAGGATAAACTGGGTGTTATAGAACAACGGCCTAGAGAAGACGTTTATTCCCTCGAGTTTCCGCAGGCCAGAAGCAATAGCAGTTCTCAGAATGGGGCAGGTAGGAACAGCAAAACAAAGATGAAGGAGGCAAAGCTACCAGGTTATAAAAACAAAGATCTGGTTGACAGTGGAGTGAAAGTGGAAGAAATTTTGTAGTGGGACTGTCCAGACCTTGAACAATTAGGCCCAATCTAGTCCAACTCTTCAGTCCAGTCTGAAGAGTTTACAGACCAATGTTTATGCATAGTTAAATGCAACAACAGAATCAGGGCCGGGCCCAGTGGCTCATGCCTGTAATCCCAGCACTCTGGGAGGCTGAGGCAGGAGGGTCCCTTGAGCTCAGGAGTTCAAGATTAGCCTAAGCAAGAGCAAGACTCCTGGCTCTACTAAAAATAAAAAGTGAGCCAGATACTGTGGCAGGTACCGGTAGTTCCAGGTACCCAGGAGGCTGAGGTAGGCCACTTGAACCCATGAGTCTGAGGTTGCTGTGAGCTAAGCTGATGCCCCAGAGCACTCTAGCCAGAGCAACAGAGTAAGAGTCTGTCTCAAAAAAAAAAAAAAAATGCTACAGGGCACGCACGCATGGTGCCTCCGACTGAGGACATGACTAGATTTTCAATAGGTTGCTTTGAGGCCAAGTGCTTAGCAGTGATGGAGCACATGGTAAGATCAGTAAGTCCAGATATAAGAAGAGGGAAAGAGGAAGGGAGAGATGGAGGGAGGGAGGGAGGAAATGTCATAGAACTTTACCTCAGGCCATGCCTTCTCGGCAAAATGGGTAATGACACATTTTTATCACTCAAATTTTTGCCCACAGGGAGGACTTCTCATCAACTCTTTCAGTTCTACCCCCTCAAAGTGGCTGATGAATACCCTCGCCATTCACCTCTCCCTGTGATAAGCATTCTGCACACAACCTGTTTCTTCCTGCTCTCCAGGTCCTATCAGTATGACGTGACCCCGGTATTGGACCAGACCAAAGCCTTGCATCATAATGAACCGATAAAGGCCTCTGCAAACTAAATTGTAGCACCGTGCCAGAAGATGTGTCACCCTGTTACAAGATTATGAAGAGAGGCTATGACCTTGTCAGATAAGAGCTGACTGCCTGTTATGTTCTCTGTTTATCGGGTTAGAGGACTGGTGTTGCTAGCTCTGTAGCTGCAAACAGGTACCTAAGGTGGCACTGCTTTTCTGTAGGAAAGAATTATATCTAGAACAGTTATCTGTGATTAGAGTTATTAGAGTTCTCATCTGATTCCACTTGCCATAATCCACTATTTCTATTCTAGGTCCACTGACTACCCTGAGGGCGTAATAAGAATGACCATTTACAGAAGAGTCCATTAGTTATTTCTGAATGTGTGTTCTTCCCTTATTCCATAATAATAGAGCCTTTGTGTGCAACTTGGCACCTGGCCACCCTCACCTAGGCTAAGAGTGGCCATTCAGACTAGTGAAATATAAGCAAAAGAGTTATATTAAAGTGAGTCCGAGGGCAGGGAGCTTGTCCTCCCCTTTTTCATTCCTACTGATTTGAAGGAGAATGTAACTGTTGGCATTGTTACTGAAAGTTCAGTATTTGT
>NW_003852429.1:5177895-5179591 GCF_000181295.1 Otolemur garnettii | reverse complement strand
CTCGGTAGAGTGCCATGGCATCACAGCTCACAGCAACCTCCAACTCCTGGGCTTAGGTGATTCTCTTGCCTCAGCCTCCCAAGTAGCTGGGATTATAGGCACCCACCACCACTCCCAGCTAAGGGACAAGATTTGAGAAAAAGGAAAGAGAAGTTTATTAATTTGCCAACAAATGAGGATGACTGACTATCCTCTTAAAGTACCATTCTTCTTCCTTTAAACAAAAATTCAGAGGTCAGAGCTTTTCAAGTGACTTTTCAAACACATTGGGGCTGTGGGTGTTTAACTATAGCAACCTGGTTGAAGATAATCTCCTGACTTCTTCTGATACACTTCCCTTGAGCCAACTCCTGTGGTACAAAGAACAAAGGATATTCTCTTAGCTCTCTGATTACTGGCCTTGAGGGGGAATGCAGGTTTTAAGTCCCCCAAAGAGGGAGGAGCTGTTTTTAAAGGGACAATTTGTAATACATTTTGCCCTTTATCAGGCTCTTACTTTTGTTGCAGCATTCCTGCAGCCAGAAATGCTCAGGCTGCTAAGGCGAGAAGGTCACTTGATGCTTGGAGTTCAAGACCACCCTGAGCAATATAGCAAGTCCCTGTCTCTTAAAAAGAAAAGAAAAGAAAAGAAAAATTATCCCTGGCATGGTGGTGCATGCCTGTGTTTCCAGCTGCTTGGGAGGCTCAAGCAGAAGGATCACTTGAGTTCAGGATTCCAAGGTTACAATGAATTATGATGACACCACGGCACCCCTGCCTGGGCCACAGAGAGAGACTCTGTCTCAAGAAAAATAAAAGAATGGATTCTTAACAATATTACATAATGCTAGCAGGTTGAAGAATGACTATTTTTGTTGGTTTTTTTTTTTTTTTGAGACAGAGTGTTAAGTTGTCCCCCTGAGTAGAGCGCTGTGGCATCACAGCTCACAGCAACCTCCAACTCCTGGGCTCAAGCGAGTCTCCTGCCTCAGCCTCCCAAGTAGCTGGGACCACAGGTGCTGAGCCAATAAAATAAAACTTTGGTGCTTTGCCAGTTTGCACCTGGTTGCTCTGCTCATTGACTCTGCCTACTGGGTACCAGCACCCATTCTTCTGTACTGGGAACATAGAGACCTGATACCTGGTCCCTCAACACCTAACACTGCCTCCTCACCTATTTGAAATTCGACTTAAAGCTTTCTACCTGCATCATGAACTGTAACTTAACTGGATGTATAAACAGGCTGTAATCTACTCTTATTCCAATCACAGTTTCAGCCAATCACTAGCAGCTGTTCAAACCATGTTCAGAAGAGATTTGGAATTTGTCTAATAAAAGATCCTGCCAATCCAGCGGTTCTTGTGCCTCACTTCGATTTTCTGTATGTCACTTTCCTTTTTCTGGCCATAAATACTGTCCAACCATGGGACAGCCCCAGGCAGATTCTGGTTCTGGGGCTACCAGATTCTCCAAACATCCTGTAATTAGCCTCCATTGCATTTAATGTATCTAAAGTTTTTCTTTTCTTTTCTTTTCTTTTTTTGTAGTTTTTTGGGCAGGGCTGGGTTTGAACTCAGCACCTCTGGCATATGGGGCCAGTGCCCTACTCCTTTGAGCTATAGACGCTGCTCTCTAAAGTTTTTCTTTTAACAAAAGTCACTTGGGGGGCTTATCTAATGTTTTTGCGTGATTTAGTTCAAGAGTATGCATTTTGGG
>NW_003852429.1:5176479-5177546 GCF_000181295.1 Otolemur garnettii | reverse complement strand
TATTGGTGATAGTAACCCCATGACAGATTTCTCTGCTGTGAACTTACTATTTTCCCTTTGAATTTATTAAGGATCTGGTGGGGTTATACTCTGATTCTATGCAAATATCCTGTTTGTCTTTATACTTTTGCTTACTAAGCTTAGCAGCTATTCTTGCCTGCAACTATTATTACTGTGATGTTTGCCACAAGGTGGTTCTTAAATTTCTGTCATCTCTTCTACATTTATTAATTAGAATCTATGGTAACAAAAGTGTCCTCTGCTCACTATCAAGTGAGAATGTGTGGGATTGAGTTCCGGCCGGGTTGTTTGTCACAATGATTCATAGCCACCTCCGTCCAAGGGAGGAATCAGGAGGCCTATGGGTATGTGGCAGCCTTCTGATCCTGAGAACAAGAAACTGACATTCAATTTTTGGTATTGATGTGCTTATGCTGTTATGAATGTGATGACACTTTTATTTAAAATAGATCGTGGCTTGACCACTACCTTCTGGGTGACTATATTCATTAAGTCAGGGAAAAAAGAGTACAGGTCTATAGAAAAGAAATGAAAACTTAGCATTCAATTCCAGCAGCACGTCGGAAGCCGAGAAAAAACACTTTCCTCCAACTCAGTATGAATGAAATGATGACCTTTATGAACTCTGATAGCTTTAGATAATCAAACAAAGCCTTTTCATTGGACTTGGCAGGAGACTCAGGAGGTGACTTTGACTCAGGAACTAAACTTTGATTTGAAAGGGGCTATGGTTTCTATTTTTCCTTCATAGGAGTGAAAACCACAACCTTTCCCTTCTTACAGAGAACTGCAGTCTATAGGTAGAGAAAGAATGGCAGGATCTCTATTGGAAGAGTTCTCATAATTGGGAACTCACCAGTCCTCATGCTACTTTCTCACTGGCAGACAAGGGATAGAGAATTGTTATTCTTTGTGTAAAAATCAAGGAGGCAGTAGTTAAATGAAAGAAAAGGAACCTTTCCAGACAGGCAGGCTGACGGCGAGGAGGAGGGACAAGTGCAGCCCTCACTAGCATAGCCTTGTTGGCAGTGACTTTTTTTTTTTTT
>NW_003852429.1:5174059-5175077 GCF_000181295.1 Otolemur garnettii | reverse complement strand
GTGCAGTAAACCACTGTGTAGTAAACAACTAGGAATGGGGCTTGTGCAGTAAACCACAAAATGGAGTTAATCTGGCCCTCTCACAATGATGACTGTAACCAAAAAATAGCCGGGTGTTGTGGCAGGGGCCTGTGGTCCCAGCGACTTGGGAGGCGGAGGCAAGAGACTCGCTTGAGCCCAGGAATTGGAGGATGCTGTGAGCTGTGATGTCACGGCACTCTACCCAGGGGGACAGCTTGAGGCTCTGTCTCAGAAAAAAAAAATAATAAAAGATGGAGACTTTACATAAAAAAAAAAATAGCCAGGCATTGTGGTGGGCACCTATCGTCCCAGCTACTTGGGAGGCTGAGGTGAGAGAATCACTTAAGCCCAAGAGTTGGAGGTTGCTGTGAGCTGTGACGTCACAGCACAGCACTGTACCGAGGTTGACATAGTGAGACTCTGTCTCAAAAAAAAAGAAGAAAAAATGAAAATGGTTACTTACTCTGCCTATAGGACGGAGAGACAACAATGAGGATTTTGCCAGCTGTCACCTCTTCTGCTTACATGTCTTGCTGCTGGTTCCTCATCCTATACCTCGTCGGCTGAACGTATTCCCATATATGATTTCTGAATTTGCAGAAGCTGGTCTCTTGCGTCACCTACAGTGGTGACTAATAGCCCCATACTCAGAGGTCCCGTGTTTCTTTCTTGCCCTGGCATTATGTACAACGTAACACCGAAGACCCACAGTCTACAGGTGTGTTAGATACCAAGCAGAGAAAAATCTCCTCTCAGGTGTCATTCCGCACTTTGCCTTGTCAATCCTCACTGCTGTGGTTGTTGCTTATGTCCTTTTTCATCCAGTAATCTGTTGGATTATCTACTCCCAAAGTTTTGCAATGGTATAAATAAGTATAAACCTTCCAAAACATTGCTCCAATTCAGCAGGAAGTAGTTCAAAGTATATCAGTATATCGCCCCTCCTCCCGTGGATACAGAAAGGCAGAATTGGCAGTGGGTGATACGTATCGGGGGG
>NW_003852429.1:5167476-5170355 GCF_000181295.1 Otolemur garnettii | reverse complement strand
CACACACACACACAGAATTTGGGCACAGATTTCTTAGCAGATTTCCAACTTCTTAACTTGATTCAGCTGATTATGCTTAATACCCAAGGTTCATACTACTGTACTACAGATTTGTTTTCACAGCAATAAATCTTCAGTTCTTTATGATTCCACTTAAAAAAAAAAGAAAGAAAGAAAATGGAATCTAGGCTCTGTGTGGGCAGCTGCGGCCTTTATTTCCACCCAGGTTAGGGCTAGCTGAGTTTGAGAAAGAACTCACCTCACATGTAAAGGTCGGTGGGGGGTTTTAAAGGTTGGAAGGGTGGGAGATTGGCCCATTCACCTTTCTTAGGCGGGACATCTGTGGGGGAAGGGTAGGGGGTTGATCCATCTGCCTTTCCAGGGTAGGACATCCCTTGGGAGGGTGGGGGTTGATCATTAAGGTGGGGTCCACTCTATTTGGGGGTGTTCCTACATTTGACTCTATCAGTCTGGACCCATGTTATTCCCCCTTGTAAATCCCCTTGTTCTTACCAGCCTCTTCCCTTTTACTCCCTTCCTTCCACCTTTAACCTTTTCATTAGAACTTGGCTCTAATGTTACTCTATTAGAGAAGTCGTCTCTGACTCCCATGCTGAGAAGTGGCCTGAGATGAAAGGCCAGGTGGAGAGAGGGGCTTGGCCATCTCAGCCCTTCCAGCCATCCTAGAAAGGGCCAAACAGGTCAGTGAGACCATCTTGTCTACCGCAGCCAAGTCACCAGCTTTCTGCAGTTGTGTGAGTGAGACTAAATGAGGGCAGTAGCAGAACTGTCTAATCAACATCTCAATTCTAATAAATGAAGAAATGATTGTTTGAAGCCGCCTGTGTCTTAGAGTGGATTGCTACCCAGAAACAGATAAATGACATCTTCATACTGGAGTCCTTGAGTTGTCATCTGAGGAGCGTTCCTTGATATAGTGTAGAATTTTACCTTCATCTCGTGGCTCTGTCACCCAGCCCAGGACTAACTGTTTATCAAGGCCCACTTTTCTGCGTCATAGACCCCTTGAAAGGACACTGCTGCCTTTCTGTAAGGCCAGTGAGTCAGCAGTGATGGGGAGGAGCTGTCCTCCTTCCGATTTCACTATCCTGTCCTATCAGCTTTCCTAAATTACAATAGCAAACTGGGTAGTGCTCATGTGGCACAATAGGTTAGCGCCTGGTACTGATATCATAACAATAGCAAACTGGGCACAGACAGGGAATAGATTCTAATCTATTCACTTGAGGGTTGGGATAAATTCAAAAGGGCAGGGAAGGAGAGAAATAGCTAAATTTCTGACAACTATTCTTTTCCCAAATCCTAAATGGGAAATCTTGTAGAGTTAGGCCTTTCAAAAAAAGATTCCTTTAAGAGAACCCAAATCGCTCCCTTTGCCCTCATTTTCTCACTCTATGGCCCTCCGTTAGCTCTTTTGGTAAGAATCTCTACCCGCCTTCCTGGGAAACCCCTCCTGGTGCAAGTCTTGTGTCTAAGACACAATGTGAGGTGGTGGGTATTCCTCAGGACACAGGTCGATAGGGTAGGGGGATCTGAAAGGGAAAATGCTCTGGTGTCATCCGCTCTCTGGTCTGGTATGAGTATAGGTCTCCAGGATGATGAATTTCCTTCCAGAATGTCACTTCTGAGCTGTTCATGAATATCTGACTCTTTAATTCTTTGATGTGCTAGAACAAATCAGTTTGCAAAAGTCACTTGGCTCCTTTTAGGAGGTAAGGCACAATTCCCAAGGATGGACTGGACTTTTCAAAGGAATAATGCAGGCTAAACCCATATTTTAGAAATCATATTTTTCTTGAGACAGGGTCTCACTCTGTTGCCCAGGCTAGAGTGCCATGGGGTCAATGTAGCTTGCAGCAACCTCAAACTCCTGGGTTCAAACAATCCTCCTGCCTCAGCCTCCTGAGTAGCTGGGACTATACAGGCACTCACCACAATGCCTGGCTAATTTTTCCATTTTTAGTAGAGACAGAGTCTGGCTTTGCTTAGGCTGATCTTGAACTTCTGAGCTCAAGGGAGCCCCCCAGAGTGCTAGGATTACAGGCTTAGTGAGCCACCTTGACCAGCCTAGAAATAATGTTGCTGTCAAAGCCACAATGGGTGGGGTCTAGGTCCTTGCACAAAGATCTAATTAATGAGATGATGAGGATTGCCAAAGAAGAAATTTTTTTTTTTTTGAGACAGAGTTTCACTTTATTGCCCATCGGTAGAGTGCCATGATGTCACAGCTCACATCAACCTCCAACTCCTGGGCTTAGGCGATTATCTTGCTTCAGCCTCCCGAGTAGCTGGGACTCTAGGGGCCCACCATAACAACCGGCGATTTTTTTGTTGCAGTTTGGCTGGGGCCGGCACCCTACCCACTGAGCCACAGGCACTGCCCCAAAGAAGAAATTTTTATTATAATACAACAGAATATGACAAAATCTTGTCAGGAGAATGGCAGAGGCGGCCTCAAATCCATCTCCCCTAATGGAGATCATGGGCTTTTAAAGGCAGGTCCATGTGCCTTGGGACAGGTCATGGTGCTTCTTCCTTATCTGAGTCTCTAGGAGATGTCACACACATCCCATCACTGGGCTGAAGGGACTTTGATTTCTTTCTTGTTGAATCATATGACAGTCCACTCGGTCCACCTTACCTGTCATGACTCTGTTTTGTTACCCCTGGAGATAATCTCGATGGACAGAAGAGATCTAGTTCTTCTATTTGTGCCTATAAATTCCATATAGGAAATGTATTGATATAATGGAATTCTTCTGGAACCCTGTGAAGTAATTTCCTTTTGGTAAGGGCTTAATGTTTCTCCTGAAACAAGAGGTCATCTGTGTTGACCTTCATTTGAGGAAGAGGATTGT
>NW_003852429.1:5167228-5167456 GCF_000181295.1 Otolemur garnettii | reverse complement strand
GGTCTGGGCTCCCAGTGATGGACTAAGGTGGCATCATCAACCTGCCACATGACAGTGTCTCCATGCTGTGGGGCCCACAGGCTGAAGAATACTGCTTACAATCTGATTAGACACCAGATTATAGATGTGTAATCTAGATTTAAGAAGAGCTCTTGTTGGCTCGGTGTCTGTAGCTCAAGTGGCTAAGGGCCAGCCACACACATCAGAGCTAGCGGGTTAGAATCCAGC
>NW_003852429.1:5166250-5166687 GCF_000181295.1 Otolemur garnettii | reverse complement strand
AAAGTCTCACTTTGTCACTCTGGGTAGAGTGCCCTGAAATCACAGCTCACAGAAACCTCAAATTCCTGGGCTCAAGTGATCCTCTTGCCTCAGCCTCCCAATAGCTGGGACTATAGGCACCTGCCACCATGCCCAGTTATTTTTTTAGAGATGGGGTGGCAGTCTCTATCTTGCTTAAGCTGGTCTTGAACTTGTGAGCTCAAGGAATCGACTTGCGTTGGCCTCCCAGAACCCTAGGATTATAGGTATGAGCCATAATATCTGGCCTACCATCGTCTTTTAAAATTTAGCAAAATCTTGTTTCAGCTTTCCCAGGCAGGCGAGTTTTAAAATAGCTTTTGTTTACAATGTCAAGTCAGTTGTGAAATTCTATTTTATTTATTTATTGAGACAGAGTCTCATTATGTTGTCCTCGGTAGAGTGTCATGGCATCACAG
>NW_003852429.1:5164262-5165654 GCF_000181295.1 Otolemur garnettii | reverse complement strand
AGCCTATTATTTTATTTTATTTGGTTTTTTTGAGACAGAGTCTCACTTTGTCACCCTCGGTAGAGTGCAATGGTGTCACAGCTCACAGCAACCTCAGACTCTTGGGCTCAAGTGATCCTCTTGCCTCAGCCTCTCAAGCAGCTGGGACTACAGGTACCTGCCACAATGCCCAGCTATTTTTTTAGAGATGGGGTCTTGCTTTTGCTCAGGCTGGTCTATAACTCCTGAGCTCAAATAAGCCACCCGTCTCAGCCTCCCAAAGTGCTAGGATTATAGGCAAGAGCGACCATGCCTGGCCAGCTGTGGAATTTTAAAGGAAAGATGTGACTAGGTCCTCATGTGACCCCCAGCCAGAGAGTATGACATATTCCGTGCCATCCTATCATCCCTGCTCAGAGATCTCTACAAGCTTGCAATCCTCCCCTGCTCTGAATTGTCTAGATCCCAAGTGGGAAATCAGGGCTTTTGTACTCTGCATGGGAATCTTCTCTACACAGCTGCCAACCCACCTGGCTTCCATCAGCAGGTGAGGCAAATCCCACACTTGAAAAGGGTTCCCCTCCTCCCCCTGCTTTGGCCTCAGCTGGGAGGTTTGGGGGTGGTGGCAATTCTGATGATGGGGATCCCAACGATATCTAATGTCTGTGCCTTTATTTCCCAAACCCGTAGTGTCCTCCAGTTTGAGCAGGTTTTAAGCTTCTCTTCTGTGAAGGGAAACCTGGTTGGCAGAGTATTCTTGCAAATTCCATGGTTTATGCCCACGGCACTGCTGTTCAAACTAAAAATTAGGAATTCCATTCCTTCCTTCTGTTTGACGCTTTGTGTGGCCTCCTGTGTTTTCCATGCCAAGTGGTAAAGGAGGAAGGGTGACAGGGGAACAAAGGAATCACAGGGATGCAAAAACAACACTGCGCTGTTGCATTGGGACACCAGGGCGTTCCCACCGTGGCCCAAGCAGAGACACAGGGAGGAGTGTGTGTCACATGGGACCAGACAACAGGCCTCAGATGCTGTTCAAGAGACTGAGGGGGAAACTACTGAAGGGAAAAGGACTCCTGTGATGTGACCACACACCCATAATGTCCAAGCAGGAGACTGGCCCGTCAAGGTCTTAGTGCCCACATCCCACTACAGGAGTGTGTGAGCCCAGTACGGACACCAGGCAATGTGTCCTGCCAGGCTGATGGGGGCGGGGGGTGGTGGTGGTGACCAGAACATAAACAGAAGTCACCTCCTAAGTATTTATTCTGGAGTTTTCTTAGCCTACCTAGCAGAGTGGCAAAGCTGTGAGATTGCCATGGAGACCTAAATCAGCTTTAGACATGCTGGACCCTAGCCTGATTTTTGGACATCAAGTAAACAAAGGCTCTCTTTTTTTTTTTTTTTTTTTTT
>NW_003852429.1:5158608-5163145 GCF_000181295.1 Otolemur garnettii | reverse complement strand
CCTAAGCCCAGGAGTTGGAGGTTGTGGTGAGCTGTGTGACGCCACGGCACTCTACCAAGGGTGATAAAGTGAGACTTTTGTCTCTACAAAAAAAAAAAAAAAAAGAAAGAAAGAAAAAAAAAAGAAAACCAAGCCTTCTTTCTGAATTCTATGAATTCAATAAAAGTTAGTTGCATTGGGGTGGTGCCTGTGGCTCAGTGAGTAGGGTGCTGGCCTCATATACCAAGGGTGGTGGGTTCAAACCCAATCCTGGTCAAACTGCAACAAAAAATAGCTGGGCATTGTGGTGGGTGCCTGTAGTCCCAGCTACTCTGGAGGCTGAGGAAAGAGAATCATCTAAGCCTAAGAGCTGGAGGTTGCTGTGAGCTGTGATGCTACAGCACTCTACTGAGGGTGACAAAGTGAGACTCTGTCTCAAAAAAAAAAAAGTTTAGTTGGATCTGGATCAAGTTACGGCAGAGGGAGTTTTAAAGCATTGTTAGTCAGTAATAGACCCATAAAGAGAGCAGAGAACAAGTTCACAGTGTGTGGGGGCCAAACAGGTTACGTTTTAAAGAAAGAAAGAACAGCTGAAGGGCTCCGGTCAGCTCCGATGAGGTAAGACGTGACATTCAAGATTGGAGGACGCACTGCAAGCTTTTCTGTCACCTCACTGGCAAACAGAACACACAGCCACGCTGGGGACTTAGTGTGTGCTTTTTGTAGGCTTTGCCTGACTTTAATTTCCCCATGTTATCATATAATTCCATATGTTTGGTTGAGGCTTCTAAATGAGTCATGGGAGGAATGACTTCTATTACACAAATGTCCAAACAAACCTTTGCTGGGTGTCCATGCCTGACAGCCTCTCTAAACAGTTTGCTCAAGGAGTGGACTTGTGACTTCTGTAGTTTCAGCAACCCTGCTTTTCCTTGTGGTTCCTCTGGAGCTGAAGAACAGAGACAACAAGGAGACACGCTGCTATACCAAGGCATGAGACAAGGACAGGAAAAGATGATGGACTTCGGGGATTTCAGCTCTAACCGAGAGTCCTTCCAGGGAAAACCTCTGTCCGTGCAGCAGGCATAGGAACTGTGATCCAGGAAAGAGTTGGAAGGGAAGAGTCTTTGGGCAGATCCCCGCCCCTGCCCCTGCAGCACATGCAGGTATCTTTGCCCTGTAGGCAAAGTCCATCCCATAACAATCTCCAGGGGTCTGAAGACTTTTAGATGCCCTCAGGCTTCTAAAGGTCCAGGCAACCATTCCCCATGCATGTTTCTTCACAGGGGTGGTAGTTGCCTCCTACTCTTACGAAGTTCACTTAAGTTCACCTGAGGACAGCAAAGCAGGCCTGCAGCCCCTGATCCTCACGGAGGAGCGCCAGCGGTCGCCAGAGACCTGTATCTGTCTCCCTGTTGGCGTGGCACTGTCCTCAGTCTGTGCATACTATCACGTGTTCCTCAAGAGCATCTAAGCACCAAGGAATATGCAGATTTGTCATATACTGAGACATCTGAGTAACAGCCATGTGAGGGCAGGGTCAATGTAACAGTGGGGATGGATGTGGCTTTACTTTACAATGGGGGCAGCTTACCTGGGTCACCGTGAAACTCTCTTTTTCATTATGGAAATTTCCCTCCTTGTGAGGGAGAGAGGCGTCCCGGAGCCGGAAGAAGGAGTTGTTTCCCTCGGGGCACAGGGCTACTCCTTTCTCTGCAGGATTTAAATCATAAGTCCCATGAAAACAGAATGGAAAGTTCCAAGTTCAGCTTTGAGTTATCCAAGTGAGATGGTTAAAGCTCAGACTGAGCCATTCCTAGAGTCTGCAAAAGAGCTTCACTGAGGTCAAGCTCCCCGCTTGCTCATCTGCGTCCGGCGTGGTCTTTTCACAGGTGGCACTCTGGCTTTGCCTGGCACCTCTAATAGAAAAAACAGATTGATAGTCAAGTTCAGAGTTATAAGAAACAGGATCCAACTGACTCACATACATAGGAAAAAAAATTATTATTGTTATTTTTTGAGACAGAGTTTCAATCCTCTGTGGCCCAGGCTAGAGTACCATGGCATCAGCATAGCTCACAGCAACCTCAAACTCCTGGGTTCAAGCAATCCTTCTGCCTCAGCTTCCTGAGTAGCTGGGACTACTGGTGCCCACCTCAGTGCCCGGATAAATTTCTTATTTTTAGTAGAGATGGGATCTTTTGCTCAGGCTGGTCTCAAACTCCTGACCTCAAGAGATCCTCTGCCTCGGCCTTCCAGAGTGTTAGGATTACAGGGGTGAGCCACTGTGCCCATACATTTTATGTTATGTATATTTCATCAAAATTTTTATTTTACAAAGCAAACTAAATGGAACCCTAATTGCCCGAAGGCCAGCCTTACAGGGGGCCGTGGGGCACAGTGGATATAGCTCAGGGGCCTGCTCTTCCCCAGACTGCCCTCAGGCCTGGAGGTTTGCCCAGAATTTCTCTTGACACCACAGTGACTGCAATAAGGAAGAAGTTTCTAGATTTTTCTTCCACTCTAGTCACATTTGACAGGTATCTATGAATAACAGCAGTTATTAGGGAGCCAGATTAAGTTTTTTGTTACATACTGTGTAGCCTTGGGCAAGTTACTTAACATCTTGGTATTTCAGTTTCCTCTACTTGAAATGTAGAGATAATAACAACATCCATCTCATATGGCTGTTGTAACATAGAGACCTTATGGCACTTAAAACAATGCCTGGGGGCTGGGTGCCCATAGCTCAGTGGTTAGGCCACTGGCCACATGCACCAGGGCTAGTGGGTTCAAACCCAGTCCGGGCCTGCTAAATAACAAAAAAATAGCCAGGCATTGTGGGTGCCTGTAGACTCAGCTACTAGGGAGGCTGAGGCAAGAGAATCACTTGAGCCCAAGACTTTGAGGTTGCTGTGAGCTATGATATCACCACACTCTACAGAGGGTGATAAAGTGAGACTCTGTCTCAATTGAAAAACAACAACAATGCCTGGGACTTAATCAGTGCACAGTCAGCTTAACTATTATAGTATTGTTTCTTCTTATAAACTAGCACCAGAGTCTTGAGGTTTTCCTCCCCTTAAAGGATGTGTTAGTTATTTATGGCTGTATGACAAATGTATTAGTAAGCATTCTCTGAGAAACAGAACCCATAGGAACTCTCTCTCCCTCTCTCTCATAGGAATTGATTCATGTAGTTATGAAGCCGGTGAAGTCCCACAGTCTGCTGCCTGTAGCTGGCAAACCAAGAAAGCCAGTGGTATAGTTCTAGACTGAGTCTGAAAGCCTGAAGCAGGTGGAAAGTGAGGATGACGGTGCAAGTCCTAGTCCAAGTCCGGGAGTTCTGGGAATCAGGAGTATCGACATCTATGGGCAAGAAATGAAGGTTCTAGCCCAAACAGAGAGCCTGGGTTTGCCCTTTCTCCACTTACTGCTCTATTTGGGCCCCCTATGGCTTGCATGACGCCTGCCTACATCAGGGAGGGCAGATTCTCTACTGATTCAAATGCTAATCTTTCTGGAAACACCCTCACAGAAGCACCCAGATATAGTATTTTGCCAGCTCTCTGGGCATCTTTTAGCCCAGTCCAGTTGGCGTATAAAATCAGTCAACATTACAAATTACCCTAAAACACAATGCTTGAAACAACATTTGTTATCTTGCAGTTTTTCACGGGTCAGGAATCCAGGTGCCCATCAGTCGCATCTTCTGTTTCTGGGTCTCTCACAGGCTACACACAAAGTGTTGGCTGGAGCTGTGGTCTCACCTCAAAGCTCAGCTGGGACAGGACGGGCTTCCAAGCTCACTCTGCGGTTGGTGGGAGGATTCAGTTCCTCACATACTTCCTGCCGCGCGGGCCTCTCCAACTCTGCGGCTTATTTCATCAAAATGTACTAAGCTAGAATACGAGAAACAATCCAGCAAGGCAGAATTCACACTTCTCTGTGACCTACTCATGGAAGTGGCCTCCCATTGCGTTTGCCTTTTCCATTTGTTTGAATCACTGGGTCTAGTCCACACTCAAGGAATGGAGATTACACATGGAAGGTCATTGAGGGCCTTGAGGAAGGGCTTCCTACCCCACAGGATGAGGACAAGTAAGGTTATTCTGACGTTCACTGCAGGAAATTGAAGTTGTGATATGACCAAAGGCTAATTCTGGGTTTTGGGGAAGAAGGGGTTCCTTTTTCTTAAAGGATTTCTTTGGGTCAGAATTTTCTAGGCATCCATGGTTATGTGCTTAATGCTTTTCATAAATAGTCTCATGTCATTTTCACAGCAACCTTCTAAGGTAAGTGAGAAGACACTGTGGGTGGTACCATCCTTCCCTATTGGCCGCCCAATTTTGTTCTGGTGTCTATAGCCCATGGAGTCCTGTGCTTCAGAGGTGGGGGCTCTAACTACCTCAATATGAATCTAGGCCTTTTAGGAAAGCTATTATCTTGCTAGTTATTGGCTTAGAAAAAGACAAGCTATCTAATTTTAAAAAGTGAAATATGAGAATAAGTCTGTTACAGGGGACACTTCTGAGCAATTTTTTTTTTTTTTTTTTTT
>NW_003852429.1:5150501-5158487 GCF_000181295.1 Otolemur garnettii | reverse complement strand
CCACAACGCCCGGCTATTTTTTGGTTGCAGCCGTCATTGTTGTTTGGTGGGTCCAGGCTGGGGATTCGAACCTGCCACCTTAGGTGTACGTGGCTGGTGCCTTAGCCGGTTGAGCTATAGGTGCCGAGCCTCTTCTTGTTCTTAAAAAGAGACACAGGTCAGAGGTTCTGGCTCCTTTTTTTCACCTTCCCTCATCTTCCTTTTCCTTCCCTTCTCTTTCCTTTCTGCCTCTGTGGATTGGGTGTGTGTGGATGTGGTACTTGGAGCTTTTGCAGCCCTCTTATGATAAAGAGGCCAAGGAACTAAAATTCTAAGGATAATAAAAAAGAAGAAAGGACTTGGGTCCCCAAAGATCTTATTGGATTATTCCTGTAATAATTGTAAATCTGGAAATCATATACTCTAATTGAGTTACAGTAATTTGTAGCCAAGAAAATCAATCTAATACAAAAGAATTCATCATCTCTGCTTTGCAGGTAGAAAACTTTGACTGAAATGGGTTAAATAACTTGCTAAAATCATACAGAATTTAGTTTTAATACAAAGGACACTTCTCCCCTTAATAGTGATGTATGCATTTTTTTTTTTTTTGACACAGAGTCTCACTTCACCCTGGGTAGAGTGCTGTGGCATCATAGCTCACAGCAACCTCAAAACTAGTAATAGTTTTTTCTATTTTTAGTAGAGATGGGTTCTGACTCTTGCTCAGGCTGGTCTTGAACTCTTGAGCTCAAGCAATCCTCCTGTCTTGGCTTCCCTATCTAAGATACATTAATAAAAGCATTTTGACATGTTTTGGGGGAAAATCCAGAGCCAGGAATGACTTTGTAGGTTAGACACATGTGCATTTAGCCCAGGTTGTCATGTTTAGAAGGGCCCTGAGATTGGTTTAATGCTCTGCTTGTAACCTTAGAAATCTTGATACTTTTTAATATGAGCCTCACATTTTCTTTTTGCACTAGGCCCTACAAATTATGGAGCTGGTGCTGTGTAAAATTTACCAGCCCTGGGTAGAGCTATTGATTCTAAAACAGCAGATCTGTGTGGCTTTGTTTTACAACATGAAGGATTGTTTTAGATACTGTGCACAAATATTTGTGATGTTTTTTGTGTGTGTTTCTTACAAGGTAGCCTAGATTTTAAGAGTTGAGGAAGTATTATACTACATAAAAAGACAAAACTCCTACTAATCGAGGACACAGACCAACAATGGAAAGCATTACAACTGGAGCCAAGAAACTGCAAAAAATAAGGGTGCTTCAAAATTAAATCCAGGGCAAGTAAGCACTTCAAAAAGTATGGGAGGCCAAATTGCTTCTAGGCTGGGAACCAAGAGTGAACAAACATTACCTCCACAAATTAAATCTTAAGTGGCTGCAGGACATTTTCATCTAGTTTAGATAAAGTTTTAAAATGGTCATATCCACCATCCATCAAAGTCCTGTCTAGACAAAGGACTGGCTCTCTCTGTTTGTGGAAACCAGGGGAGGAAGAACCTTCAGGCAGCATCCGGCCGATATCCCAGGAGGTTCAATGGCAGGATAAGGCTCTGAGTGCTCAGGTCCAGCCACCCCCAAGCCCCTGACCGCCCCTTTCCTGCCATGCCCTGGGCAGTCACCAGGGCCAGGTGAGGACACTGCTATTCATTGGACATGAAAGGAAAGCTCAACCTGGGCCCGGGTGAGCCGGCTCTCCCCGTCACCACAAGTCCCAAGCACTTCTTGGACATTATGAAAAAGAGACTAGACAGTAGAAAGGTGCTGGGTTACCGTCCTCATATCATCATCATCAGTTCTATTAAGTAAGAGATATTTTAATTTGTCAACATGTGTGGTTTTTTTTTTCCCATCTAAAAATATCTGCTCCTTATGAAAAATTTAGCAAACATATAGGCGAGGTCTGGCAGCTCAGGTGGGAGGCGGAGGCAGGAGGTTTGCCTGAGCCCGGAGTTTCAGAGTAGCCTAAGGAAGAGCGAGACCTATCTCTACAGGTTTAATAGAATCAGCTAGGTGTGGTGGTGGGTACCAACAGTCCCAGCTACTCAGGAGGCTGAGGCAAGAGGATCACTTGAGCCCAGGAGTTTAAGGCTGCACTGAGATATGATGATGTCACTGTACTCTAGCTGGGGAACAGAGTGAGACACTGTCTCAAAGATAAAGTAGAAAAAGATGAAATTGCCATAATTATACTTCTTAAAGAAAAAAAACTCCCATTACACCATTCATATTTAGATATACAGTAGAAGCTCCTTAGCTGACCACCTCCCTACGTTGACCTCTTCCTTAAGTTGACCTGATTTTCCTAGACCGGACGTGCATCGCATGTACATACCAGTACAGCAGGCCCAGCTCCTTGTGTTGACCAGCTCCATCT
Source organism: Otolemur garnettii (assembly GCF_000181295.1). Taxonomy (NCBI): domain Eukaryota; kingdom Metazoa; phylum Chordata; class Mammalia; order Primates; family Galagidae; genus Otolemur; species Otolemur garnettii. The sequence goes on along the minus strand of NW_003852429.1, from coordinate 5,156,114 downwards.
GTTGACCAGCTTACAGTCCCTGGGGTGTCACTCACAGAGGTTTGTTCTACTGTATTTCCTTCCGGTCCCTCCCCCCCATATGTTTACTTTTACATGGGAGTGTGGAAAATGTATATTCATATCATGTTAATTTTGTTTCTTTTTCCCTCTTAGATGGCATGGCACAATTAGGATAAATAGGAAGGACAATAAGACACTCTAATCTGGGCGACAGAGTGAGACTCTGTCTCAATAAAAGTAACTACATTTTTGAAAAGGGACAATATTAAGAGGGTTAAGTCCTAATACATTAATTATCTTAAGTTAAAAATGACTAACCTTAAAAAAAAACTGGGCTGAGTACAGTGGCTCATGCCTCTAATCCTAGCTCTCTGGGAGGCTGAGGTAGGTGGAGTGCCTGAGCTTAGGAGTTAAAGACCAGCCTAAGCAAGAGCATCTCTGTTAAAAATAAAAAAACTAGCTGGGCACAGTGACTTACACCTGTAATCCTAGCACTATGGGAGGCTGAGGCAGGTGGATTGCCTGAGCTCACGAGTTCGAGCCAGCTTGAGGAAGAGCAAGACCCCATCTCTACTAAAAAATACAAAAACTGAAGCAAGAGGATCGCTTGAGTCCAAGAGTTTGAGGTTGCTGTGAGTTATGATGACACCATGGCACTCTACCCAAGGCAATGGCTTGAGACTTTGTCTATATATATATATATATATATATATTTTTTTTTTTTTTTTTTGAGACAGGAGCCTCAAGCTGTCCCCCTGGGTAGAGTACTGTGGCTTCACAGCTCACAGCAACCTCCAACTCCTGGTCTTAAGTGATTCTCTTGCCTCAGCTTCCCGAGTAGCTGGGACCATAGGCACCCACCACAATGCTCGGCTATATTTTGGTTGCAGCTGTCATTGTTGTTTGGTGAGCCCAGGCTGGAGTCAAACCCGCCACCTTACGTGTACATGGCTGGCACCTTAGCCACTTGAGCCACAGGCGTGAGCCTTGAGACTTTGTCTTCAAAAAAAAAAAAAAAAGCAAAGAAAAACTAACCAGGCATGGTGGTACTCACCTATAGTCCTAGCTTTTTGGGAGGCAGAGGCAAGATGATTGCTCAAACCTGAGTTTGAGGTTGCTGTGAGCTATGATGTCACAGCACTGTCTATCCAGGGTGACAGAGTGAAACTCTGTCTTAAAAACTGGGTCTGTGCCCTTAGCTCAGTGGTTAGGACACCGGCCACATACACCAGGGCTGGCAGGTTTGAACCCAGCTCAGGCAACAAATGACAACTACAACAAATAGCTGGGTATTGTGGCCAACACCTGTAGTCCCAGTTACTTGGGAGGCTGAGGCAAGAGAATCACTTAAGCCCAAGAGTTTGAGGTTGCTATGAGCTGTGACACCATGGCACTCTACCAAGGGTGACATAGTAAAACTCTGTCTCAAAAACAACCAAACAAACCAAAAAACCCTCTGTCTTAAATATCCTACCTTATTTGGTAAGGTTAGTCAAACAGAAACCAATATGACAAACAGAAATTGTCATATTGGTTGACAAACAAAAGCCAGACCTATGCTGTTTACAAGCAATACAACTAAATTTTAAGGACTCATAATTTTTTTTTTTTTTTTGAGACAGCCTCAAGCTATCCCCCTGGGTAGAGTGCCATGGCATCACAGCTCACAGCAACCTCCAACTCCTGGGCTCAAGTGAGTCTCCTGCCTCCGTCTCCCAAGTAGCTGGGTACAGGCACCTACCACAACGCCTGGCTATTTTTTGGTTGCAGCCATCATTGTTGTTTTGGCGGGCCCGGCCTGGATTTGAACCCGCCACCTTAGGTGTATGTGGCTGGCACCTTAGCCACTTGAGCCATAGGCGTCAAGCCAGGACTCATAAATTTGAAGGAAAAATAGAAGTAATATTATTTCTATTAAAGGAGTAGCTTTAGTAATATTTATAAAATGTATTTTATCCCCCAAATATTATTATTAAAAGGAGACTACATAATGACAAAGCCTTCATTTCTTTTTCTTTTTTTTTTTTGGTATGGTAGAGACAGTCTTTCTTTGTCGCCCTTGGTAGAGTGTCATGGCATCACAGCTCACAGCAACCTCCAACTCCTGGGCTTAGGTGATTCTCTTTCCTCAGCCTCCTGAGTAGCTGGGAATACAGGCACCTGCCACAATGCCCAGCTATATTTTTGTCGCAATTTGGCCAGTGCTGGGTTTGAACCTGTCACCCTCAGTATATGGGGCTGGCACCCTACCCACTGAGCCACAGGCACCGCCCAACAAAGCCTTCATTTCTGAAAGAAATTATAAAAAATCCATACTTGTATTAGGTAATGACATAGCCTCACCCATGTAGAACAAAAGTTACAGAATTTTAGGGAAAAACCCAGAAATCTGAACGTTTAATGGGAGATTATAGCACACCTCTTTATGTAGGTAGAGCTACTTGCTAAATCAATCAAACTGTAAGTGAGAAAGGATACAGAATATTATTATTATTATTATTATTATTGAGACAGAGCTTCAATCTGTTGCCCTGGGTAGAGTGCTGTGGCATCACAGCTCACAGCAACCTCCAACTCCTGGTCTTAAGTGATTCTCTTGCCTCAGCTTCCCAGGTAGCTGGGACTACAGGTGCCCACCATAACACCTGGCTATTTTTGGGTTGTAGTTATCATTGTTGTTTGGCGGGCCTGGGCTGGATTCGAACCGGCCAGCCTCGGTGTATGTGGCTGGTGCCTTAGCCACTTGAGCAACAGGCACCGAGCCAGGATATAGAATATTAAAAGAACACAATCATACATGTTTTCTAACTGATAGATGTAGAACTTTATGTCTAAAAACTAGGTGAAATATGTTCTTTTAAAGAACATGTAAACATTACAAAAATTGACCATGTGATAGGTTGCATAGGAAGTCTGGACAAATACCGAGAAACTGGTAGAACACAAACCATCCTCTCTGACATAGTTGAAAATCATTAACAGAATTGACTAAGCCAACCTCCTATGTTGGGAGATTTAAACACAGACTTTGAGTTTTTCATGGATAAGGAAGAGCTATATGATAGAAAGTAAACATTTAGATCTGAATAAGAATGAAATGTTGCATAGTAAACCTAATAGTTTGAGGTTGCCATGAGCTATGATGCTCAAATTTCCAGAATTTTTCTCTTTTTATTTTATTTTATTTTTTGAGACAGAGTCTCACTTTGTTACCCTCAGTAGAGTGCGATGAATTTCATCATAGCTCACAGCAATCTCAAATTCCGAGGGTCAAGCAATCCTCCTGCCTCAGCCTCCTGAGTAGCTGGGACAATAGCCACCTGGTACAATGCCTGGCTGTTTTTTTTTTTTTTTTTTGAGACAGAGCCTCAAGCTATCCCCCTGGGTAGAGTGCCGTGGCATCACAGCTCACAGCAACCTCCAACTCCTGAGCTCAAGTGAGTCTTCTGCCTCCGCCTCCCAAGTAGCTGGGACCACAGGCGCCCGCCACAATACCCAGCTATTTTTTGGTTGCAGCCATCGTTGTTTTGGAGTGCTCGGGCTGGATTTGAACCTGCCACCTGAGGTGTATGTGGCTGGCGTCTTAGCCACTTGAACCACAGGTGTCGAGCCGCCTGGCTGTTTTTTAGAGATGGGGTCTTGTTCTTGCTTAGGTCTCCAACTCATGAGCTCAAGGAATTCACTTGCCTCAGCTTCCCAGAGTGCTCAGGATTACAGATGTGAGACTCCGCGCCGGGCAGTTTTTCTCTTTCTACACAGGCTCACCAGCACCAGCTTCCCCTCAAGGAACCTCTAGGAAGCACCTCCTTCCTCAAGGAACTGCTGGGCCCACCCAGGCTAGGAGGGAGTGTTGCTCAAGAATGGCGCCTCCTCCCAGCAACCTCACATGCAGGTTTTACTGGAGGACCCCTAATGTACAAAAGGGAGGAGCCCAGGTGGGGAAGAGTTTGTACCTGGGCCCTCAGAGCCCCCTGGGACTGACTGGGGCACATTATCCTCCTTGTGCCATTAACTGTGACACAGTAAGAGCATAGAAGCCAGCCTTGGCACCTGAGGCTCCAAGGAACAGAGGGAGACATTCCTTTTTTTTTTTTTTTTCAGTTTTTGGCTGCGGCTGGGTTTGAACCTACCACCTCCAGCATATGGGGCCAGTGCCCTACCCCTTTGAGCCACAGGTGCTGCCTGACATTCCTTTTACTTCTTGCTTTTACAAATAACACTTTTAAAAAATTGTGGTAAGGGTGGCGCCTGTGGCTCAAAAGGGTAGGGTGCTGGCTCCATATGCCGGAGGTGGCGGGTTCAAACCAGCCCCAGTCAAGAAAAAAAAAATTCAGGTAAAATAGACACAGCATGAAATTTATTATTTTAACGGGTTTCAGGCACACAGTTCAGTGGCATTAAGTGCATTCGCCATCATTCATCACCATCACTGTAGAACTTTCTCATCTTCCCAAACTGAAGCTTTGAACCCCCCATCCCTGGCAACCACTGCTCCACATTTTGTGTCTATGAATTAGGCTCTTCTAGGTTCTTCATTTAAGTGGAATCATATAGTTTTTATTCTTTTGTGACTGGCTTATTTCACTAAGCATAAGGTCCAAAAGGTTCATCCACATTGTAGCATGTGTTAGAATTTCCTTTCTTTTTATGGCTGAATAATATTCTGTTGTATTGTTGGGGCTCAGGAACTGATTCCCTAAAATACAATGCTTTGTGTATGCTGAACTGAAAAAGAAGCCTCAAGATCTGTCTGAACATTCTCTCACATACACACACACACACACACACACGTCTCTTACAAAGTATAGGATGGAGTTGTTCCTTGAAGTGCCCTTATCTGCTGCCTAATGTCAGAGACCTACCAGAGAAGATTATAATGACCTTGTATCTTCTCTGAGTTTTTGGTAACTGAACCCACATGGCAGAAAGACTAAAATTTGTCAATAAACCTGGACAGCCTTTAGCCTCAAACCATTGTTTGCTCTGTGAGCCCAACAAACTGTGTTCCAGACCATTATATGTTCTTTAAGCCCGTTGAATTCTCCCTGGTAATCATTTATTGCCCCTAAACAGAATTCCTCTTCTCTGTACTCCTACATGTATAATCTGTTTTCTAGGATGCAAGCTCCCAGTCTTCTATAACCTCAAGATATATGTTATACATATATAAGATTATATATATATATGTATATTATATACAAACATATATAATATTTTATATATAAGATATAAACATATATAACACATATAAGATATATACATAATCTTGTATGTATAAATGTATATATGATATATGTAAGATTATATATATCATACACACACACCCACACACACACAGGGTATCCATAGCACACAAACTTTATGGACACACACCCTGTATATAAGTTGTGCAGTTTAAAATTTTAATAAGTTGTCTATTTTAAATTGCACACAAACTTTATAAACACCCTGTATATATATCTTGAGGTTACAGAAGGACTTGGAGCACTAGAGTCTGCACTCCAATGGAGGTTTGGGTCTTCATTTTAGTGGGTCTTCATTTATAGTCTTCAAACTATAATTAAATAAATTTGTATGACTTTTCTCCAATTAATCTGTCCTTTTTTTTTTTTT
>NW_003852429.1:5148471-5150097 GCF_000181295.1 Otolemur garnettii | reverse complement strand
AGCTCACAGCAACCTCAAACTCTTGGGCTTAAGTGATTCTCTTGCCTCAGCCTCCCAAGTAGCTGGGACTATAGGTGCCCACCACAACATCTGGCTATTTTTTGTTGCAATCACTTCTTGGCCTTTTGGCTAAGATCAAGTGTATTTTTTTGTTGCAGTTGTTTACTGGCCTGGGTTGGGTTTAAACCTGCCACCCTCGGTGTGTGTGGCTGGTGCCATAACCACTGTGTTACAGGCGCCAAGCCTGGCCCATTTAGTTTTTAAGGCAGTGAATTGAACTAACAGGAGTAAGAATCTTTTTCCTTTATCTCCTGAGGATTAGTTTACATTTTATATATGTAAATAGAGTTGGGAGTGAAGGCATCATGTGTACATAACATGCTACCTAGAGGTAAATAAGAGCTGTTGTTCTCGTGCTTAGCATAGCCTGGGCAGCTTTTAAAAATGGATGCCTACAGAGTTCATTTTTGTGTTGCTGGGATTGTGACATCTGCATTGTAGGTTCTGAAGGGCCACAGCTTTCGTGCCAGTCATTCCACCCATGGTGGCTCTGGTGACCTTGTTTCAACTTGCTCTGAGGCATCTGTGTGCTCCTGCAATCTGGCTTTATATGCGTCCAGCCTTGTGGTGCTAGATTACAGCCAATGCATCAGAAAATGCTGACTCAGTGACTATGTTCTTTGACCTTCGACTGGTGATTCTAACACGATGTCTGCAGATGGAGAGAGAGGCAGCCCAAAAGCAGCAGAGTGTGTGGTGTTGATGGTAAAGATGGCATACTCTGTCAAATAATTTAAAGAGGTTTGTTGTGATACAACTTGAGGACAACAACCAAGGAGACTTGAGCAAGTGGCGTTGCTGTGGTGGGGTTACAGTTTGGTGGTATACTTTTCAGGAGACAGGAATTATAGGTAAAGTCACACACTGACTTTGTCTGAAAAGGTGAGATGTCTCAAGGCAGGAGAGAAGTGGGGATGGGAGGGTTGTTTAAAAATTCTTTAGTTTAGGGTGGTGCCTGTGCCTCGAAGGAGTAGGGCCCCATATGCTGGAGGTGGCGGGTTCAAACCTAGCCCTGAGCAAAAAAAAAAAAAAAAAAAAAATAAAAAAAAAAAAAAAAGAATTCTTTAGTTTAAAAATCTGGCGCCCCGTACTCAAGTGGTTAGGGTGCTGTCCACATACACTTGGGCTGGTGAGTTTGAACCTGGCCTGGGCCTTCTAAATAACAATGACAACTGCAACAACAACAACAAAAAAAGCCAGGCATTGTGGCAGGTGCCTGTAGTCCCAGCTACCTGAGAGGTTGAGGCAAGAGCATCACTTAAACCCAAGAGTTTGAGGTTGCTGTGAGCTGTGACACTACAGCACTCTACTGAGGATGATAAAGTGAGACTCTGTCTCAAAAAAAAAAAAATGTTTAAGTGATAGTAGGTTAAAAGAGTCAGGCTTTATGGCTTGGTACTTGTGGCTCAAGTGGCTAAGGTGCCAGCCACATACACCTAAGGTGGTGGATTCGAATCTAGCCCCAGCTTGCCAAACAACAATGACGGCTGCAACAACAACAACAAAAAATAGCCGGGCGTTGTGGCGGGTGCCTGTGGTCCCAGCTACTTGGGAGGCTGAGATAGG
>NW_003852429.1:5145544-5146811 GCF_000181295.1 Otolemur garnettii | reverse complement strand
GCCTCCCAAGTAGCTGGGACCACAGGCACCTGCCACAATGCCCGGCTATTTTTTGGTTGCAGCTATCATTGTTGTTTGGCGAGCTGGGCTGGATTCGAACCTGCCACCTTTGGTGTACGTGACTGGCGCCTTAGCCACTTGAGCCACAGGCACCAGGCCAGTGTGTCCTTTTCTGAGGACATCTTTATCACCTTTTAGCCATCTCTGGACAACTCATCTCAATAGTGGACTGTTACCCAGAAGACTGCAAACAAAATATTATTATTCCAGCATTATTACCATAGCTTCAAAGATGACCAAATGAAATTGATCCAAATTGGCCTCTGTGAGCTGTTCTGCTTAATTTTTTATACTGTTGGCTTTTTGTAGTAGTGTCATAACACAGATATTACTGCGGTCAAATGGGAAGTATATGACACAAGTAATTTGTTACTAATAACAAAGTTAGGAAATCTGAGGATTACTTCTTTACAAGAATTAGAGCACATTCAAGGTTAGCACTACCCTCATTCACTTCTTTCTTTTCTTTTTTGAGGCAGGGTTTTGCTCTGTTGTCCAGGCTAGAGTGTAGTGGCATCATTATAGTTCACTGTAGTCTTAAACTCCTGGGTTCAAGTGATCCTTCCTTCTGCCTCAGTATCTCCAGTAGCTGGGACTACAGGCATATACCACAATGCTTGGTTAATTTTCCTGTTTTTAGTTTTTTGTAGATAGAGTATCACTATGTTGCCCAGGCTGGTCTCAAACTCTTTGCCCAGGCTGGTCTCAAACTCTTGTCCTCAAGTGATCCTCCTGCCTCTGCCTCCCAGTGCTACGATTAAGGCTATGAGCCTGTATGCCTGGACCTTGCTTGCTTTCTGGAGTAGGAAAGAAATTATTTGGCTTAGAGCTGATTTATTGATTAGGACAGCACTGTCTGTAGAAATAATAATATAAAAAGAATCATATCTGTAATTTTAAATTTTAAGAAGATATTTTAGGGCAGTGCCTGTGGCTCAGTGAGTAGGGTGCTGGCCCCATATACTGAGGGTGGTGGGTTTGAACCTGGTCCCAGCCAAACTGCAACAACAACAACAACAAAATAGCTGGGCGTTGTGGTGGGCGCCTGTAGTACCAGCGACTTGGGAGGCTGAGGCAAGAGAATCACCTAAACACAAGAGCTGGAGGTTGCTGTGAGCTGTGATGTCATAGCACTCTACCGAGGGCTACAAAATGAGACTCTGTCTCTAAAAAAAAAAAAAAAAGTATTTTAAAACAATAGGTTCAA
>NW_003852429.1:5142864-5144875 GCF_000181295.1 Otolemur garnettii | reverse complement strand
CAGCCGTCATTGTTGTTTGGCGGGTCCGGGCTGGGGATTCGAACCCACCACCTTAGGTGTACGTGGCTGGCGCCTTAGCCGGTTGAGCTATAGGCGCCAAGCCTTAATTTTTAGTAGAGGCCAGGTCACACTCTTGCTCAGGCTGATCTTGAACTCCTGGCTCATGGGATCCTTCTGCCTTGGCCTGCCAGAGTGCAAGGATTATAGGTGTGAGCCAGTGGGCTCTGCCAACCGGGTCTGCTTTTGCTTTGGCTGGATCACTTCCACCCCTTGGTAGCCTTTGTTTTGATTGTGCTTTGTGTTCAGCATTGTACTAGTAAAGCTAGTTCATCTCCTCTTACAATTCTTTGAAGAAATGCTTAAGGATCTTAATCACACTTGTTTAAAATTTCCATTGAAAGCTCCACTCTTGTCTATAGCTGATCTGGGTACAATGGTTTTGGTACCTGAGTGGAAAATTGACTCAACTTTAATTTTTCAGTCAAATTCTGTAAACTAAACCAATTGAGCTATCTATGGTGTTGGCTGTTGTTTCTGCTGTTAATTAATTTGTCAGTGCTCTTCAATTAGGGCACGATCAAGATTAATTTTTTCCTCAAAAGTTGATGAGGATGGTCTATTGCTGTGGCCTTCCTCTTTAATACTGTCTTTTCTCTTCTTAAATGTACCCATTCGCCCATTTACAAACTGATTTAATTTCTTTTTATTTTTTGGGTTTTTCTTTCTTTCTTTTTTTTTTTTTTTTAGAGACAAGGTCTCACTTTATTGCCCTCGGTAGAGTGTTGTAGAGTCACAGCTCACAGCAGCCTCCAACTCCTGGGCTTAGGCGATTCTCCTGCCTCAGCCGCCCAAGTAGCTGGGACTACAGGCGCCTGCCACAATGCCTGGCTATTTTTTGTTGCAGTTTGGCCAGGGCTGGGTTTGAACCCACCACCCTCGGTATATGGGGCCAGCACCCTACTCACTGAGCCACAGGCACCGCCCTGCAAACTGATTTCTTTGGGGCACCATCCCCACTGACTTCTTGTAAAGCATCAGTGATTTCACCATTCTTCCACCTAAGCCTCACCATATATTTAATGTTTGTTATTGCTTCAGTTTTACTAGAATTCATGTTGCTCTGATAGAGGCTTTTGAAACTGAAGTCCTTTTTTTTTTTTTTTTTTTGAGATCGTCTTATTCCATTGCCTTGGGTAGAGTGCCATGGCATCATCATAGCTTGCAGCAACCTCAAATTCTTGGGCTTAAGTGTAGTTTAGACTACAGGCAGGTGCCACTACATCCAGTGAGTTTTTCTCTTTTTTGTAGAGATGGGGGTCTTGCTTTTGCTCAGGCTAGTCTTGAACTCCTAAGCTCTAGCAATCCATCTGCCTTGGCCTCCTAGAATCAAGGATTATAGGTGTGAGCCACCATGTATGGCCTACATGGATTGTAGTTACAAGAGGCTTGAGTTGTAAGTGTGCCCATCACCCAGTGTGTATTGTACCACCAGGTATGACTTCACCCATCTTCTTTTCCCTGCCTCCCATGTGGCCAATTTTCATTGAGTTTCACTTCTATCTGTGCACATGAGTGTGGTTCGGTTAGTTCCCTCAGTACCACATTCATTCATGTTCAGAAAAGAAGGTACCAGCAAATTGTAAGTAAAATAGCAATTATTATAATAAAATGTTTTGTGAAAGAAAAAAAAAAAGAAAAGAAGGTACCAGACTGAACAAGGGCCAGACCCCGTCTCTATAGAAAATAGAAAAATTTGCCAGGCCTGGTGGCTCCAGTCTGTAGTCACAGCTATTCCAGAGGCTGAGGCAAGGGACTCGCTTGAGCTCAGGAGTTTGGGGTTGCTGTGAGCTATGAAGATGCCACTGCACTCTAGCTGGGATGACACAGCCAGACCCTGTCTCAAAAAAATCAATCGGCTCGGCGCCTGTGGCTCAACCGGCTAAGGCGCCAGCCACGTACACCTGAGGTGGCGGGTTCGAATCCCCAGCCCGGACCCGCCAAACAACAATGA
>NW_003852429.1:5133624-5142054 GCF_000181295.1 Otolemur garnettii | reverse complement strand
GCCTGTAGTCCCAGCTACTCAGGAGGCTGAGGCAAGAGAATCGCCTAAGCCCAGGAGTTGGAGGTTGCTGTGAGCTGTGACGGCATGGCACTCTACCGAGGACCATAAAGTGAGACTCTGTGAAAAAAGAAAGATAACCTATCGCTGAGCATTTATCAGGTTAGAAATTTAGTGAGTTTCGAAAAGCACTGTGAGCTATGAAGGTAAGTCAGGTGAAGGCTATTTCAGTTTATAGACCGCATTATCTGAGAAAGAGCTAACAGAAAGGTAACTGAATGATCACAGTTTTCTTACAATATTCAAATTAGTATCTTCCTTTTGTGAGAGAAATTCTCCAATTTGAGACAGGCATGGCAGTGCCAGCCTTTTTGCAGGCTGAGGCGGTAGGAATGCTTGAGCCCAGGGGATCAAATCAACACTGGGCAACATAGTGAGACCCTGTCTCTGAAATAAAATAAAATAGACCCATCATTTGTCTTTAACAATTACCACTATTTTGCCATGTATTTTTATTTATTTTTTACTTTTATTTATTATTTTTTGTACTTGGCTTTACATGTTTGTCTATAGCAAGGGTATCTTTAAAAAGCCATATTTCGAGACCATTTTAGCAAACACACGTGAAATTATTACAGAATAATAAAGTGATTTGTTACAAACACCATGAACTTGTAACCTTTGATTTTTGTTTCCATTCAGGGTTGAATGATAGAGAAGGTGTCTCTGAAGGCAGGCACAAGAAACAACCCAAGGGGTGGGGACAGTCCAAAAGCCTGGAACAAGATATCCTGCTTACATTCCTACAATCATTCAACCAGTGTACTCAGGGAATTTCTCATGCACACTGACCAGCGAGACACACCAGGATCAGAAGCAGACTTGAGTACAAACCAGGTTTCATCATTCACTGGCTCTATGACCTTGCGCAAGTTCTGCCTTTGAGTCTCTCACTTTCCTCTTCTGTAAAGTAAGAAGAACCTTCTTGAGAGGGTCAAGATACGAGTTAAGAAGGAGGAAAAGTACCCAGAAATGTGCATAAACGGTCTTCTGGAACACGCGTTTCTTTTGCCACTGTTACTTTGTTTAGGTTACAGGGTGCGATGAGATCATGAGGCAGTCTCTTTCGTCTTCTACCTCCCTTTCCCAATCTAAGAGATCAGCAAAAAGGTCACCGAGGGCCACCGCACAAGACAACACAAGTAGTGATGCCAAAAGCCCGCCCCCAGAGACAGCAGCCTTCGTTCATCTTCCAAAATCATTTCAGATCTTCTACTCTCAAGTTACCTGCCTTTCTTTAGGTCCTGCAGCTCTAGAAAGATAATCTGGGCTAAGCCCTAACGTCGTCCGTGGTCAAATGTTCGGCTCTTTGGGAGAACCTCCCAAAGCACCCTAGTTTGGTCTAGAGTAAGGCAACGAGCCCAGAGCAGGGCAGCTTTCCCCCGATCTCCAGAAAGCCGCAGCCGAGGAGGCGTTTCCGAACGGCTGGGGCAAGGCGGAGCCGGCGCCGCCCCCCGCCCCCCGCCCCCAGCCCACACCACCAGGGTTGACGCCTTGACTCTGATCTTGAACTTGGGCACAGTCCTCAGTCAGCCCCGAGCACGTGAGAGCGCTTGCCTGGGCCTCATCCCGCCCTGGCCTCACCTTCGCGCAACCCGGCGGCTCCCCGCGCGTCTCCTGCCGCCACGCTACCCGCCTTCCCCCGCTGCTCTCGCGCTCGGCTCGCCGCTCCCGGGTTCCAGGCGGCGGCGCGGAGCGGGCGCCCCCGAGGCCGCCTGGGTGGCTGCGAGCCCGGAGGCGGGGACGGGGCGTGCCGCCGGCGCTCGGCTCCCGGAAGCGGCCGGCTCTCGGGCTCCCGCCGAGCGGACCGGCGCGGCGGCCGCAGCTCCAGCATCTTTCCTCTCGCCTGCGGGAGCAGAGCCCGCGGCCACCTCCGTCTGACCAGCGCGACTCCGGCCCGCGCCCGCCCCGCCCGGCGAGATGCAGCCAGTGTACGCGGAGGCGAAGCCCAACCCTCTGCAGGACGCGAACCTTTGCTCGCGCGTGTTCTTCTGGTGAGTGCCCCCGCCGGAGCTGGGACTCCGTGTCGCCCGGGCCCGCGCCTTCTGCGGGGGCGGGGGGTGGTCGAAAGGAGCGCTTTCCCTGCTCTGCGGTCCACGCCGGGGCTTCCCGCTGCCACCTGTGGCGTCCTCACGCCAGTCGCGTGGTCCCCGCCCGCGCCCCTTTGCGCCGGGAAGGCGACGGGGACCTGATGGGGCGCAGGGCCCGCTGCCTTGCCGCTGGAGGCCCGGCCAGCCTGTGGTGCCCGGGGTGGCGTGGCAGGCGGAGAACCGAGGCTGCCTAAGCCGGGAATCACTGCTCTGCGGGAGAATGACTGGACCCTTAACACGCCCACCCTTCGCCGGCTTCCCACCTGCTGCTGGGGAGTCACGGTCTCCTGAACTAGAATGGCATCTTTTTCTTTTTAAGTAAGCAGCTTGTGACTAGCTTCCTTTATCTGATTTCAGCCAAAGCCTAATTTAGTCTCCTGGACTAATGCCATCTCCCAATAGTGTCCCCACCTCTTCCGATATTCCTTAGGAGACAATTTGGTCCAACTCCACCCGGTTCCCCTCTGCGTCACTTTGTGTCCAGTTGTCTCTGTCGCTTTTCTCTGACCACGTCTCTCGCTCTCTCCATGTATATGTGTCCCTGTGTGTCCTGGTACGCTATCTATGGTAAATTTACTGTGGGTAAAGTAATTTTTTTTTTTATGAATGAGGACGCTATTACAACAAGATCTGCTTCCACATTTTGCCTTTTTTTTCTTTTTGAGATGGGATCTTGCCTTGTTGTCCAGCCTGGTCTCTAACTCCCAGACTCAAGAGATCCTCCGGTCTCTGTCTCCCAGTAGCTGAGATTATGAGATTACAGCACACTGCCCAGTGTGGCTTCATGTTTTGCTTTTGATGGGACATACCTAGCCACCACTGGAGTGTATCTTTTTGACCAGCTTTTTCCGTTTCCAATGGTTTCACTTCCACCGTTGAGGACTGCTCCAAGGATGGGGTCCCCCTGAAATCTGTGTGGTCTTTCTGGAATCTTCACCCTAGAGAGAGGAGCTCCATCCATGAATAATCTTGATGCAGGTAGTTGTTTTTTTTTTTTTTGAGACATTCTCACTCTGTCCTTCTGGTAGAGTGCCAGCAGCATCATAGCTCCCAGAACCTTAAACTCTTAGGCTCAAAGGATCCTCTTGTTTCAGCCTCCTGAGTAGCTGAGACTACAGGCACCAGCCACAATGGCTGGATAGTTTTTCTATTTTTAGTAGAGATGGTCTAGCTCTTGCTCAGGCTGGTTTGATCTGAGCTCAAACAATCCACCTGCCTGGGCCATCTGAGTGCTGAGATTACATGCCTGGCTGATGCTGGTAGTTCTGACCAGGAGAAAACCACCAAAAATCCCCTGAGCTGGGAGGGCCCACAGCCCTAGCCTTCTTGACCAAAGCAATAGGCCAAAAAACTCTGGGAGGTGACACTCTTATTATCTAAGGTGTCCATCTGATAGCCTGCACTACTAACTAGGTGGGCCTGAATCTTTGGGCTTTAGCCACACTTGGCTAATTAGTAGATCTACTGTTTCTTGACCTCTGCACTTCTATCTTTTCCCACATATTCTGATATTTCCTTTTATTACAGGAAAACATAAGGAATCTGAGAGGATGAGTCACTTACTCTTGTTTTAATTGTAGTGAACTCAGTGTGTAGGGACCTTTCTTTGTGGTTTGGCAGCCCTTAAGGAGAGAGGGGCACGGAGGAGGAAGGAATATGGGTGTGGTTACCAAAAATAATTACATGATGTGATGTGGGCAATTGGTCTCCTCAACTTCAGATAGGGCAAGCAACCCTTGATGCAATTTCTGTGAATTTTCAAAGTGTAGGTGGGGGGGTGGAATGGGAAGGTGATGACTTGCTATTGATGACTTGGATAGCTGCCCATTCCCTTGCTGGAGGCAAAGACTCTTGAGCTGAGAGAGGTTAAGTAGCCTAGGATCACAAAGCGAGTAAGTGGTGTAGCAGGGTCTAAACATAGGCAGATTGGCTCCCAAGGCTGTGTTGGGAGCAGCTGTACTGAGCTGCTTCCTTTGGGGTACTTGTTCTTAAAAGCATGGTGAGGGCTGGGTGTGGTGGTGTGTGCCTATAGTTCCAGCAACTCAGGAGGCAGAGGCAAGAGGTTCGCTTGAACCCCCCAGGAGTTTGAGGTTGCAGTGAGCCTTGATCATTGCACTCTAGTCAGGGCCACAGAGCAAGACCTTATATATATATTAAAAAAATGCATGGAAAAGGCTATTCCAAACAGCCCCTGTTCTTGCAGGCTGGAGTTTGAGTTCTTAAAGTTCCTGGTGTTGGAGAGGATGCATGTGCAACATGTATACTGTGCTTTAGAGCAGCTGTTCTCAACATGTGGTTCTTAGACTGGCAGCATCAGCACCAGCCAGGAGATTGTGTGAACTGGTTGTTCTCTGGCATCCACTCCTGGCTACTTCAGTAAATCAGAAAGTCTGGGGGTGTGTTTGTGCTTTAAGCTACTCTCATTGGAGTGTTAATGCAGTGTTTTATTCCTTTAAAAGAGGGGCAGGTGTGGACAATGATGGCCTCCTGTACTTACTTATCTTCTGTTGGCAAGTAAATTCTTAAATTACTTTTAAAGTTGATTTCCTTGTGAGAAGAAAAAAAACTTTTACCTGAGGAATGGGAGTCACCTGCAGATCCATTAAAATAAGATGGCATTGGTGAATTTCTACTTCCTGACTTGAGCTGTGTATTCTGCTCTTAGAACTGCTGGCCATAGGCACCAGCCGCTATAAATCAGCCTAAGAATGCCACAGCAGATACCATAACCAATGGCCTATTGTTTAACTCTGTATAGCTGGTCCTGAATCAGAGTTATTTCTGTAAACCATTGAGAATTTCTGACCAGCTCACTTTCTGTTCCTTTTTTGCCTTTAAAAACCTGTTAGTAGCAAAGGCCAGTGGAGAGCCTCTGCTGGGTTACTTGGCTCAGTCTTCTGACAGCTGTCCTCGCTGTGGCTCGGGTAGCTCGGGTAAACTCTTTTAAGTTATATTTTGTGCCTTGGCCTATTGCTTTTCGGTCAACTTTTGTGTGCTCCTCTTGCTGCAAGTGAGAACCGTGAAATGGTCCCAGCCAGGAATGGCCCCCTGAGACAAGGCCCACCTTGTGGAGAAAAACGGCTTTTCAACCTTCTAGTGGGGTGTTTGCTTTTCTTCTCAGATGTCATCTGCATTCTAAATTTGTGGACTGGTAGCCGCCTACCCAGATGATGCCAATAACTAGCTTGCTGACTTTTATACAACATAGGTTTACGGGGATTTTGGTGTATTCATTGTACACTTTGGACTTGGGGGGTCTAAAAGGAGTTTTAACAACTATTGATGCTTGTTATGCATTTTTAAAGACATTGTTTTTTCTATAGCTGTAAGAAATTTAAAAGTATAGAAAAACACAGGAATAAAGGTGATTTATTTCTGTTAGCCAGGTATACCTGCTGATGTTCTAATTTATCTTACCCTAGGCTTTATTGTTTTCCCTCCAAGTTTTATGCACACACATTTTTTTTCAATAAAATTGTAAATAATTTTTATTTTTTATTTGAGACTGAGTCTTGCTGTGTTGCCCAGGCTGGTCTCAGACTTCTGGGCTCAGACTACAGGTATTGTTCATAGTTTTGAATCTTGATGTTTTCTTTATTTTCTATGCATAACACTTATTCATGCATTAAATCTTCAAAGCATGATGTTTAATGATTTTAATTTATGCATCTTTCCCTATTGCTGAACACGGTTTATTTCTAATGGTGATATAAAGCATATATTTGTAATGCCTATATTTTGATGTGTCTTTCCTTTGTTTATATTCCCAGAAGTAGAATAACTGGTAAGAGGCCAAATAATTTTCCAGCAGCATCAGATGAGTGTGCCTTCTTGAAAACAGGCGGTATGGGCTCGGTGCCTGTAGCTCAGTGGCTAGGGCGCCAGCCACATACACTGGAGCTGGCGGGTTCGAATCCAGCCTGGGCTTGCCAAACAACAATGACAATTACAACAACAACAACAACAAAATAGCCAGGCGTTGTGGCGGGCACCTGTAGTCCCAGCTACTCGGGAGGCCAAGGCAAGAGAATCACTTGAGCTTAGGAGTTGGAGGTTGTAGTGAGCTGTGACACCATGGCACTCTATCCAGGGCAACATAGTGAGACTCTGTCTCTAAACAACAACCCCCCCCCCCAAAAAACCCCAACCAGGTTGTATGCATATTCAAAACCATTGTCAATTTTAAATTAAATTTGAATTAAAAAGATGCAAATTGATAGATTAAGAATAATATCAAACAGTTTTTTTTTGTTGTTGAGACAGAGTCCCACCCTGTGCCCCTGAGCAGAGTGCAGCGGCTCGGTAGTTCACTGCTACCTCCGACTCCCGGCTTGTGGGCATCCTGCTGCCTCAGCCTCCAGAAGCCACTGGGATTACAGGTGCTCACCGCAGCGCCTGGCTGGGTTTTTCCATTTTTTCCATGAGTCGGGGTCTCACTTTTGCTCAGGCGAGTCTCGAACTCCTGAGCTCCAGTGATTCTCTCTCCTCAGCCTCCCACAATGCTGGGATTACAGGCATGAGCCACTGTGCCTGGCTGTATCAAACAGTTTTATGTAGAATTTATTTGTTAATTTTTTTTGTTTTCAGATAGTCTCACTCTGTCATCAGGCTAGAGGGCCATAGTGTCAGCCTAGCTCACAGCAACCTCACACTCCTGGCTCAAGTGATTCTCCTGCCTCAGCCTCCCAAGTAGCTAGGACAATAGGTACCCACCGCAATGCTTGGCTAATTTTTCTATTTTTGGTAGACATGGGGTTTCCGCTTGCTCAGGCTGATCTTGAACTCCTGAGCTGAAGGAATCCTCCTGCCTTTCTCTGCCTTCCAGAGTCATAGGATTACAGGTGTGAGACACTGTACCTGGCCAGAAATTTATTTGTATTTTATTGAATTGTCTACTAATACATTTTGTTTCTGCATTTTTCTATGAGGTATTTGTGTTTTAGAAATAATTTGTAATAGTGCTTACAGTATTTTTCTAGATTTTCAACTTCTCAATTTTGCTCCTGTTGCTTTGGGTCTTACTAGATCATTATTTAGTCACAGGTTCAATCTCCATGTTCATTTTCTTAGCTATTCTGTCATTTTTAACAATAAAGGCAGCTAGAATTTCTTTGGGGACTTTGTTAAGACAGGCCTCATTTTTCCCAAAGCAGCTCACTTTCCCATGATTGTTTATTGAGCAATTCTTCCTCTCCTCAGTTACTGGGAATAAGTGGCTTAGCCTGTGAACAGTGCCCGGCTGGCCCAAGATTGATGGATTGTCCAATCCATCAGCTGCTCCTAGGGACTGTCTGGCTCCCTGCTGCCCCCTGGTGCCCAGCAAGCCCTTTGGGTGTGCTCTGCATTCCTTTGCCCAGGCCTCACCCCAGATGCCTAGGGCTAGGAGCAGGGTGGAGACTAACAGCGCTGGGCTTTTCCTCTGATCTGGGCTTGAGGGAGAGCCTGTTGTGGAAACTGCCACAGGTGACAAGACAATGCCCAAGAGACTTGCCTTGGAGAAAGCTGATGACATGAGGGCAGAAACAAATGCAAATGACTGAGGGCGGGAGAGGTTTGGAGAGGCTGGCTGTGTGAGGTCCTCAGTCAATTTTAATCTTTTTTTTTTTTTTTTTTGTGACAGAGTCTCAGTTTGTTGCCCTGGGTAGAGTGCCCAGGTGTCATAGCTTAAGCAAGCAATCCACCTGCCTCTGCCTCCCAGTGAGCTAGGATTACAGGCGTGAGCCACTGCACCTGGCATTTTTTTTTTGTTGTTGTTGTTGAGACAGAATCTGACCATGTCACCCTCAGTTCAGTGCCAAGTTGTCATTGCTCACAGCGACCTCAAACTCTTGGGCTCAAGTAGCCATCTTGCCTCAGCCTCCCAAGTAGCTGGGACTATAGGCGCCCACCACAATGCCCAGTTATTTTTATTTTATTTTTTTTTAGAGACAGTGTTTCACTCTTGCACAGGCTGGTCTTGAACTCCTGAGCTCATGCAATCCACCTATCTTAGCCTCCCAGAGTACTGGGATTACAGGCGTGAGCCACTGCACCTGGCTTCTTTTTTGAGACTGAGTCTTCTGATAGGGCAGTGGTGTCAGCTAGCTCACTACAGTCTCAAATGCCTGGGCTCCAAAAGCAGTCCTTCTCCCTCAGCCTCCCAAAGAGCTGAGACTACAGGCATATGCCACCGCGCCCAGCTAATTTAAAATTGTTTTTAAGAAATGGGGTCTTGGCTTGGCGCCTGTGGCTCAAGCGGCTAAGGCGCCAGCCACATACACCTAACGTGGCGGGTTCGAATCCC
>NW_003852429.1:5126728-5133519 GCF_000181295.1 Otolemur garnettii | reverse complement strand
TTGAGCCCAGGAGTTGGAGGTTGCTGTGAGCGTGATGCCATGGCACTCTACCCAGGGGGATAGCTTGAGGCTCCATCTCAAAAAAAAAAAAGAAATGGGGTCTTGCTATGTTATTCTGCCTTGTCTTAAACTCTTGGCCTCCAGAGATCTTCCTGCCACAGCCTCCCAAAGTGCTAGGATTATAGGCTTGAGCCACTGTTCCTGGCCAGTTTGGCAATTTTATACAATAACTGCAGCTCAAAGATATAGAACACTTTACAGGGGTAGTATAATTCTAATACCCTATAGCGAAATAAAACGTGTAACACATTTTATAAATTTATGTCTTGTGCTTTATTTTTGGTTGATTTATTTTTTGTAGTCTGCATCTGGCCAGTGTGAGAGGTGTTAATTAATGTCCATTCAGATGTGTTACATGGGTACTTTGTCTTTCTGAGTCTTCCATCTGGTTCGGGTTCTGTTGACCCTCCTCCCTCTTTGAAGCTCCCCTCCCAGGCCATGTCTGCTCTGTTGAGGTATGGGACTGGGACACTGTGCAGTGTGAGCCTTTCTCAGTCTTGCCTGTAACTTTTTGATGGGATGAAGGAACCCTGTCTCTCTTACTGTGGGGTGTCTCTTTGTGTGGGGTCTAAACACCTGCAGGTGTTTTCTTTGACTATTTCTATGTCAATGAAAATCATGTAAGGGGGGATGCCAGGAGTTCATTGGAAAGACCTGGACTTTGGAATTGGGCAGACAGAGGTCCTATCTTTGGCTTTATGATTTCCATGTGGCTACATGTGGGTGAATCTCTCCGGAGATGACAGTTAATGGAGATCACTGGGTACAGAGTTCAAGAGACATGAAAAGTCTAGGCCATTATTGCATAGCCTAATTAGCATTTATTTCCTTACTTGTACTGTGTAGAGAGTGCCACGACCTTTGTGTGGGGAAAGGCAAATTTCTGCCCTCGAGAGGTAGATAAATTTTATTTTACTTTATTTTTTTGTGAAAGCACCTCAAGCTGTCCCCTTGGGTAGAGTGCTGTGGCATCACAGCTCACAGTAACCTCCAACTCCTGGGTTCAAGCGAGTCTTGTGCCTCAGCCTCCCAAGTAGCTGGGACCACAGTGCCCGCCACAACGCCTGGCTATTTTTTTTTTTTTTTGGTTGCATTCATGGTCGTTTGGCAGGCCTGGGCTGGATTTGAATCCACCACCTTAGGTGTATGTGGCTGGCACCTTAGCCACTTGAGCCACAGGCGCCGAGCTAAGAGATAGATAAATTTTAAACCTATTTAAAGATTAATTCTTTCAAGATTGTGTTAAGTGTATACATAAAGATAACCAAAAGGACGGTGGCAGAGGGTTAGCATAATATTTTCTTTTTCTTTTTTTTTTTTTTTTTTGAGACAGAGCCTCAAGCTGTCCCCCTGGGTAGAGTGCTGTGGCATCACAGCTCACAGTCACCTCCAATGTCTGGGCTCAAGTGAGTCTCCTGCTTCCACCTCCCAAGTAGCTGGGACCACAGGCGCCTGCCACAACGCCTGGCTATTTTTTTGGTTGCAGCCATCATTGTTGTTTGGCGGGCCCGGGCTGGATTCGAACCTGCCACCTTAGGTGTATGTGGCTGGCGCCTTAGCCACTTGAGCCACAGGCGCCAAGCCTAGCATAATATTTTCTCTGGAAGTTAAAGGTCGTGTTTGTATATATCAGCAATATTTTGTAGTATGCTGTTGAGAACACAGATACAGGCACTGCAGTTAACAGTTATTTCAGAACATTGATGCAGGCAGTTCTCAGACCACACATTGAGACAAGGACCAGCTGGATTCATTTAGCTAACAGTACTGATAGTCACTAGCCTATCAAATTTGTCCTGTGGACTCTGAAATTTGCTCAGTTATACATGTAATATCTCATTTAATCTTTAGTCTATGAGACAGGCATCAACATACTTTACAAATGAAAACATCAAGGTCCACAGAGGTTGGACAACTTGTCAGGGGCCTCAAGGCCAGGAGATGGCGGTGCCATAGCATTGGTTCAGCACACATTTTCTGATGACATTCAGATCATCAGACTATGCCATGGATGTACCCTGTTACAGGCCAAGGCCAGCAGAGATCAATGCCTGTCTGATTGACTGTAGCTCCAGACGGAGAATCGTTGGTTGACAGTGAATACATACATGTGAACTGTATGCAGCAGACCTTTGAAAGTCAAGTTAGTGAATGAATATGCTCTTTATATATGCATGTATTGAAGCATATTTCCCTTCCTTCTCTTCATGACTTTACATTGGATTGCTGTGTGGGTTGTTGGTGTTATTGTCTACCAGTTGCCTGGGCTATAGAGTGTCATGGCATCAGTCTAACTCACAGCAACCTCAAACTCCTGGGTTCAAGGGATCCTCCTACCTAAGACCACAGGTGCCTGCCACCACGCTGGCTAATTTTTCTATTTTTAGTAGAGATGGGGTCTTGCTCAGGCTGGTCTCGATCTCCTAAGCCCAAGAGATCCTCTTGCCTTGGCCTTCCAGAGTGCTAGGATTATAGGTCTGAGTCACTGCACCTGGCCTGTGCACCGTTCTTAGGGGATCAAACTTCACTCTCAGCCACTGACACCTACTGATTCCATTTTGGGATATGCCCCTTGGAGTCATTCATTGATTCAGCACACGTTTTCTGAATGCTGGTGTTTGGGATTTATGGGTAAAGAAAGGTACAACTGTCGCCGCTCTCCTGGAGAATGTGAGTTTCTCCCATCTCTGGCTCTGGCCTTATCTTGCACTTGGGCCTTCTGGTACCAGTCTTTGTCCTAAGACAAATCCATTCCATGCCATTCTCTTGCTTATAAACCTCTCTTGCCTCCTGTTACTTTTAAGAGTAAACCAAAAATTCTTTAGTGTGGCTTTCAGGATCTACTGTCCAAGCTGTCATTTCTCACGCAGCTGGGCTCTTCAGATGAGGCAGATCCTTAACATTCTTCCTTTAAAGGGGCATCAGAGCCAGCATTGGGGCCCTGACTAATGGAAGGTGGTAGCCTTTGAGTGAGCCCTGGGTCATGGAGGTTGTAAGAGTAAACACTGGGAAGCAGGTTGATACCAGAGGCATAGTGATTGCGACACGGAGCCCTAACGCTGGCCAGGTGCCACAGGGAACATGCCTGGGTAATAGTCTCAGCTCTGCTACTCACCTGACCATGGGCAAGTTTTCTCATCTGTAAGGCAGGGAGAATAATCATAACCATCTCATAGGGTGGCAGAGAGAGCATTAATGAGGCCAACTCAGGCAAACATTTGGCATAGTATCTGGCAGCCGGGCGTGGGGGCTCCTGCCGGTAGTCGCAGCTACTTGGAAATTGAGGATAGGTAAGAATAGTATCTAGCAAATAGCAAGCAGTAATTAAATACTGGGGCGGCGCCTGGGGCTCAGTAAGTAGGGTGCTGGCGCCATATCCTGAGGGTCGCTGGTTTAAACCTGGCCCCGGCCAAACTGCAACAACAAAAAATAACCGAGCGTTGTAGCAGGTGCCTGTAGTCCCAGCTACTCAGGAGGCTGAGTCAGGGGAATCCCCTAAGCTCAAGAGCTGGAGGTTGCTGTGAGCTGTGATGCCATGGCACTCTACCCAGGGTGACAAAGTGAGACTCTGTCTCTCTTAAAAAAAAAAAAGTTACCTTCATTTTGTTACTTAACGTTCATTAACTTAACATACTTAACATTCTTCTTTTCTTTTTCGTTTCCTGAGAGACAGATCTTGCTCTTTTGCCCAGGCTGGAATGAGCATAGCTCACTATAGCCTTGAACTCCTGGGGCTCAAGTGATCCTCCTAACTCAGGCTCCCGAGTAGCTGGGACTACAGCTGGGTTGTCACCACAGTCAGATAATTTCGCTTAGTTTTTGTAGAGATAGGGTCTCGCTATATTGCCCAGACTGGTTCTGAACTCCTGGCCTCAGGTAATCAATCCTCCCGTCTCAGCCTCTGAACATGCTGAGATTACAGGCATGAGCCACCGGGCCAGACCAGTGTTGTCATTTTTTTTATTGCCACAGTTTATTTTCAGACAAGCTAAAATGTAAATTTCTGAGTCTCATCCTTTATCTGCAGAATCACAGCCTCCTGGGAACGAGGTGGCATTGTGAAGTCTGCAATTTTTAGTGCGTTGCTGCCTGGGTGATTCAGAGGCTAAGGGTTGGGAGTCACTTCCTTAGGTCTTTCTCAGCTCTTAGCATGCATTTCTACCTGGGCAGTGTCTGGGAGGCTGAGGTGACCAATTTGACCCCTCTGTGGTTTAGATTACTCATTCAGGAAATATTTGAGTACCTTCTCAGTCTTCAGGTTCAAATCTATGAAAAGAAAATGCCATTCCTGTTCTCAAAGAGCTCACACAGCCTGGGGGGAGGCGGTTATTGTAATGCTGGCTGCTGAAGAAAGGTCTCCCCATCCCAGTGGCTTTAATCCAGCCTCCATCCCTTCTTCCGCTATCGTCCATTCTAACTTGCTGAGGGTGAAGAACTGCCCCCCATACTTGTTCCTGGCTGGGCTTCTTCTGTCTCGTGGCTTGGCTGTCCCCTCTGTCTGTGTGTCCTTTCTGTTGAGTCTCCTTTCTTCATCTGGACAGAGGTTGTAGGGGGAAGGCTTTTGAGTGCCAGGCCTGGAAGTGAAGCACACCATTTGCACACACGTCCTGTTGGCCAGGTCTCAGTCCCATGGTCATCTCTGACCACAAGGGGGGGATAGAACACGTGGTCCATGTGTCCAGCAATCTCCTGACCTGCTGTTGTGTGAGCTGGAGTAGAGGGCTGGATGAGCGGTGTTGGGCTGGGGAGTTGGGGAGTTTGTTGACCCTGCTGTTAAAGCTGGGATGGAGAAGGTGGCAATCATCCCCCTAAGAGACAAGTACGTGCACATCACAGACCATAGGTTGGGACAGGGTATTCTGTGATGGGTAGTGGATGGGCATCTTCTGTTGTTATGTCCTCCCTGCTTAATGGTGTTTTGTCGACCTAAGTTCACCCTCCTTCCCTCTTTCATCCCAGGTGATGTTCAGACTTTGCTTCTCCCATCTCTGTCCTGTAGCCAGAATACTTGTAGCTCTTCTATGGTTTCTGGTTTAGTGATTTATTCCATTTCCTAGTTTCATGTCCACTTCTGTGCTGGCCTTTTCATGGGGCTAGTCACCGTCTGCTCTTGTTAACTTACAGGGTTGAAAGGGAGAGATCTTTTGGCCCATACTCGGTACAGGAATCCCTTACACACATGGGCAATGGGGAAATCCATTAATTGATTCTTAGGACTCTAGATTAGAAGAAAGAGAGATTGTATTGAGTTATAGTTTTCTTTCTGGGCAATTTCTACCCATTCTTACCTCCTGTCTTTTTTGTCAACACACAGCAGGTTGGCTGTCTTTCTCTGCTTGCTTTATGTCATTCAAAGGCAGTTGTCATGGTCCAATTAAATCTTGTGTTTTTGAGAAATTTCTGCAGTTTCCAGGCTTCCTAAAACAGCAGGGTTTTTAGACCCTCATCCATCTGTTTGAATCAAATGTTTTTTAGTTAATCAATATCTTTATTCTAATGGGACATCTGGAGCTGTATATTCCAGATGTGTTCTGCTCACTGGTTAGTGTTTTAACTAACTTCCTTCAGTGATTTTATAAATAGTTTTGAGCGGTTGCTCAACCTGTGGGTCATGACCCCTTCGTAACAATGAAAATACATTGCGCCACTAGGAAGGTTGAGAACCACTGTTCTAGACCAAAGATTGGTGATCCACGACTAGGTCAAATCTAGTCCAGCGCCTGTTTTTATAAATAATGTTTGTTTTTCTGTTTTTTGTTTTGTGAGGCCCGGGCCTGAGTATAGTGGCATCATCATAGCTCACTACAACCTCAAATTCCTGGGCCCAGGCAATCCTCTTGCCTCAGCCTTCTGAGTAGTTGGGGCTGTAGGGATGTGCCACCATGCTCAGATGATTTTTCTGTTTTTTATTTTTATTTTTTTGACAGATGTCCACTATGTTTTCCTCAGTAGAGTGCTTTGATATCACAGCTCACAGCAACCTCAAACTCTTGGGCTTAAATGATTGTCTTGCCTCAGCCTCCCAAGTAGTTGGGACTACAGGCGCCCACCACAATGCCTGGCTATTTTTTTTGTTGTAGTTGTCGTTGTTTGGCAGGCCTGGGCTGGTTTTGAGCCCACCAGCTCTGGTGTATGTGGCTGATGACCTAGCCACTGAGCTACAGGCACCAAGCCAATTTTTCTGTTTTTAGTAGTGATGGGGTTTCATTTTTGCTCAGGCTGGTCTTGAACTCCTGAAATGAAGCAGTTCTCCCTCTTCAGCCTCCCTCAGTGCTGGACAGTTCATAGAGTAGTGAGCAAAATAGATAAAAGTCCCTGACTTCATACATTTTAAATTTGGTAAAAGAACAAGCTCTAAGCAAAACAGTATGTTAGATGTAAGTGCCACGAGGGAAAAATAAGGCAGGGAAGGAGGTTAGGAGAGGATGTGTGGGCAAGGGAGATGACACTTTGAGGCAGGGTGGTTGGGGAGAGCATCGGGAGAAGGCCTGTGAGTGCAGGCTTAGGGGAGGTGAGGGAGTGAGTCTTGGATGTTCTGGGGAGCGGAATGGCAAGGGCAAGAGAACAGATCTTGTGGATTCTGCTGGGAGGAGTTGGGCTGTACACTGAGTGAAGTGGAGGTCCACTGAAAAGTTTTGAAAAGAGGTGTGACATGGTGTGTTCAGGATTTAGTAACATCACTAGCTGCTGTGTGAGAATTGTAACAGTGTATATCAATAACAAAAGATGAA
>NW_003852429.1:5112404-5125902 GCF_000181295.1 Otolemur garnettii | reverse complement strand
GGTTCGGGCTGGATTCGAACCTGCCACCTTAGGTGTACGTGGCTGGCGCCTTAGCCACTTGAGCCACAGGCACCGAGCCTAGGCATCAGTATTTTAAAAAGATTCCCTGGCTTGGCGCATGAAGCACAGTGGTTAGGGTGCCGGCCACATACACCGGGGCTGGCAGGTTCAAACCAGGCCTGGGACTGCTAAACAACTGTGAAAACTACAATAACAAAAACCAGCTGGGCATTGTGGCAGGTGCCTGTAGTCCCAGCTACTTGGGAGGCTGAGGCAAGAGAATAGCTTAAGTGCAAGAGTTTGAGGTTGCTGGGAGCTGTGACACTACCGAGGGCAACATAGTGACATTCTGTTTCAAAAAAAACCCCCAAAATTTCCCTAAGAGTTTTTGCTGGACACTGAAGACAAAGAACCATTGCCTATTTGTGGAAGATCAAAGTAATTTCTGTGCACATTTCCATTTTTCTGGCCAAGGGCCCCTTCCCTACCCCCTTTGAGGTTCCTCTCTAAGGACTAGCTGATCTCAAAGCATGAGAAACTTTGCCACAAGAGGACTTACTCGTGCCTGAACCAGGGATGTTAGAGGTACTGGGTCCTTTGAGGTTCAAAGTAACCCCTGTTGAGGGTGGCTCTGTTCCTGGTGTCACTGGTGAAGAAAACTGAGGCCAGAGGGCCAGGTAACATGCCGAGGATCGCCCAGGTAGACTCGGTGGATCTCGGAATTCAGTCAGGTCTGACCCGTTCCAGAGCGTGAGCTTTGGCCTCCCTTCACTGTGTTTACTTTCTCCCCTTGGGTCAGAGATTCAGCTCATGAGGGTAATTGAGTGGAAATTTCACACTTGCCACTTAAAAGCTCTGATTGGTTGCTTTATTTGCACATCTTTATTGGTGTGTTTTATTGGTCAGAGTGTGACTGTGAGATTATTTGATAATCGACCAGTTCTCTCATTGAAGTGATCCTTCACCAGCTAGACAGTGTACACTGTCTCCCAGGACAGAATGAAAGAAGGTGGGGCCTGGGGGCTCACGCCTATAATCCTAGCACTCTGGGAGGCCCAGGTGGGGTGGATTGCTTGAACTCAGGAATCTGAGACCAGCCCGAACAAAAGTGAGACCCTATCTCTACTGAAAATAGAAAAACTAGCCAGGTATTGTGGCAGGTGCCTGTAGTCCCAGCTACTTGGTAGGCTGAGGTAAGAGGATTGCTTGAGCCCAAGAGTTTGAGGTTTCTGTAAGCTGTGATGATGCCATGACACTCAACCCAAGGTGACAGAATGAGACTCTGTTAAAAGGAAAAAAAAGGTGTCTGTGCTGTTCTGAATAGTAGAAGGGAGGTTTATCAATGGCTTAACACAGTAGACTGGGCCTAGGGGGTTTTGAGTGTCATAGAATCCAGATGTGGCATTAGTGTGTTTCTAAGTATTGGCTGGGTGCAGTGGCTCATGGCTGTAATCCTAGGACTCTGGGTGGCTGAGGGGGGAGGATCTGTTGAGGTCAGGCGTTTGAGACCGCCATGAGTAAGAACCTGTCTCTACTAAAAGTAGAAAAACTAGCTGGGGATTGTGGGGAGTGTCTATCTTCTTGGCTACTTGAGAGGCTAAGGCAGGAGAATTGCTTGAGCCCAGGAGTTTGAGGTTGCTGTGAGCTTGGCTGAGGCCATGACAGTCCAGCCTAGGCAACAGAGGGGGACTCTGTCTCAAAAAAAATAAAAAGATAAATAAAGGCAACAAAGGGACATTTAACTCATACTCTGAACTGGGCCACTATCTATGGAAGTATTTTGAAAATTATACGGTGGTGTTACTGTGTCCCCAAGAAGTCTTCCAGAAATAGTTTCACAGCAGAGCAATATGGCTGGAACTGGCCGAGTCAGCCTTTGTTGACTGCCATCTCTCTTTCTGTTAGTAGCACCACTACCAGCCCGGTAACCTAGGCCTGCATGCCTGTAGGTGTCTGAACGCACGGGGAGTCTGGTCAGTGACATTGGGAAGCCAGTTGCCCCATCGAGACTGGAGGTGTTCAGGGATTCCTGATTCCAACCTAACCTGCCTGTAGGTGTCTGAATGCGCGGGGAGTCTGGTCAGTGACATTGGGAAGCCAGTTGCCCCATCGAGACTGGAGGTGTTCAGTGATTCCTGATTCCAACCTAACCTGCATGCTGCAGGCTTCGCCTTCACAGAGCGCAGCTCTGCTGCCTTCTGCTTCTGTTCCTTTCATGGCATGCTCTTTGGCATGGGCCTCACTTAAATTATCCTCTTATCCTCTTGGTACCTTTCCCTGATCACCTCATATCTGCTGTCCTGTGTCCTTAGCTCATGCTGTACTCTGGGTAGAAGGCCCACCTTTCAGATCTGCTTTAAAATCCTCCATGAAAACTCATCTGTCAACCAACTTTAAGCTTGTTATTCAAAAAATGTGGACTTGGTATATATATCCTAGTTGCTGGCTTTGTTTTGTTTTTTTAAAACTTTACCTTTATGTAGTACTTACTGGCGGCAGGGAGCTATTCTAAGTACATTACAGATGTTAACAGATTTATGGGGAAGGTACTGTTACATCCCAAGGTCACACAGCCTGTTGAGGGGCAGAGCCTAGGTTCAAATCAGGTAGGTAGCCAGCACAGAGTCCTTGTTCTCATGTGCAATGTGCTGTTACCTCTCTGGGTTATAGGTGCTGGGGATAGAGTGGTGAGGGAGCCCTGTCCCTGCCCTAAGGGGCTTACATTCCAGCAGGAGTCAGACCACAACCACTTGGAGTGTCTGCTGTGTGCAAGCACTGGAGTTGTCCACCACAAAGACGGTATTGACTACGGAGGGCAGCGTCCCTGCCGACATACTCATTGCTATATATGTGTCTCCAGTGCCTGACCCAGTGGTGGCACAAAACGGCTCAGTTACTATTCTTTTAAATGAATAAACAGGACAACTTTGATGCCATTTTTGAGTAACTGCGTCTTCTGCTTTCTTTTTGATGAAGGGGATTCTGAATACAGTGATAAAAAGGAATTCCTAATTTGCCTCTTCCCTTCCGTGTGGGTCTAGAACATTTCCTTTATTTCAGAAAATTCTGCTGGACAGCACTGATCAGTGTAGAAGATTAGATCCCTAGATAGTGAAGTGTTTTTAAAAAACTTGATCAAAGACACATGTACTCATGGTTAACCTTTCCTCCCAGATTAGCAAGGGGTCAGGGCTGGGGGTGAGAGCAAGGGCTCGGGGGGTGAGAGCAAGGGCTCGGGGGGTGACAGTGGGTGGCTGGTCCTGGCACAAGGGGACCAGGGACAGAATGCCAGGGATGATGACATTATCAACAGACACCTGTACAGCCTTTCCGTTGTGCTTTACACATACTGACATTAACTCATTTGTTTCTCCCAAGAACCCTAATGAGGTTGATACTTTATCCCTAGTTTAAAGGTGAAGAAATTAAGTTACAGAGAGCTTCAGACAGTTTCCCAAGGCCACACAGCTAACAAGAGGAAAAGTGAGGACTTGAATCCGGGCAGAGTCTCCACTTCATCTCTGCACTCTGCTGCCTCTCAGCATGAGAATATCCATCAGGAAGAAAAATCCTCTGGCTGCCACACAGAGAAAGTTAGAAGGTGGATTTCATTTATTTATTTATTTTAGAATTGGAGTCTCACTCTTGCTCAGGCCGGTCTCGAACCTTTGAGGTCAGGCAATCCACCTGCCTCAGCCTCCCAGAGTGCTAGGATATACAGGCGTGAGCCACCGCGCCCAGCTACATTCTACAGGTTTTGTTTTATATACATAATGACCAAGACACATACTTTCTCTCTTTCACACATATTTAACATATATGTATTTTAATAAAAAGGAAAGTTTCAAGAAACAATATTATCTTTTATGGAACATAATACACTGATATTTTCTATCTGTTCCGTTAAACAAAAGTGCTGATTATGGTCATGACCTACTAAACTGACTTGGCGGTGTCATGGCCCACAGTTTAAGGACCGCTGCTCTTGAGCAAATTAAGCAGGCTGCTGTCCTACAATGCTGTACCTCCAAAATCTCCCTCAGTGGATCTGGACCCACCTCCCGTGGGGCTTTCCTGGCTCTCAGGAAGCCTTTCAGTTTTAGACCTTAGCTTCAGGAGTCCTGTTTCTTTACCAAGGCAGGAGGATGGCTTGAGCCGAGGAGTTTAGGCTCCTGCCTCCACCCATGTTATGGGCTGAATTGTGGCCTCCCAGAATTCATGCTTCTAACCCATAGTGCTTCAGAATGGGATTGTGTTTGAAAACAGGATCTTTATAAAGAAGTAAATAAGGTTAATGGTAGTCATTGGGGTAGATACTAATCCAGTGTGAGTGATGTCCTTGTAAGGACAGGAATTTCGGATACAGAGAGGTACAGAGCCAAGGAAGATGTGAAGATGCAGAGTGAGGATGGCCACCTATAGCCAAGGAGAAGGGCCTGATGAGATCTTTCCCTGACAGCCCTCAGAAGGAGCCAATCTGCTAACACCTTGATGATCTTGGACCACTGGCCTCTTCAACTGTGAGAGAGTAAATTTCTGTTCTCTAAATGACCCAGATTGTGGTATTTTTTTCTTTTTCTTTGCGACAGAGTCTTTCTCTGTTGCCCCTAGCTAGAGCACCATGCCATCAGCCTAGCTCAGAGCAACCTCAGATCCTGAGTTCAAGTGATCCTCCTGCCCCAGTCTCCTGAGTAGCTGGGCCTACAGGCTCCTGCCATAGTGCCTGGCTAATTTTTCTATTTTTAGAAGAGATGGGGACTCGTTCTTGCTCAGGCTGGTCTCAAACTTCTGAGCTCAAGTGATCCTCCTGCTTCAGCCTCTCAGTGTGCTAGGATTACAGGCATGAGCCACTATGCCTGGCCAGACTGCAGTGTTTGTTATGCAAGCTTGGGCAGACTAATACAATCCAGAAACCTAGAGTCAATGACGGTTTTGTCATGTATCAGAGCTGCTTTGTATTGTAGTAAGTTGTCCTTTATTAGCATGAACTTGCCAAGGATTGTGACTCTTTACTTAAGCTGCTTATTACAGACCCTCTCTCCATTTCCTTTGTATTTGTTGAGTTCAGGTAAAATCCCTAGAACTCTTCAGATGTAGAACCCCTCTCCATAAACCCTTCCAAATGCTTTATTTCCTTATGGATTATTACAGAGGAGGAGAGTGACATTCTGTCCCTGGACGAGCAGTCTGGGACTTCCAAGTAAGTATAACGAAATTGGATCACACATTGTGTTAGTTCCACAATGCCAGGTGGGGTGTGTCTCTAGCACAAGGCTGTCCAGTGTAAGCTGTTCCGTTCTTTCAGGCTATGAAGTACCTCCGTCTCAGACTCATCGTGCTCTGAACTTTCTCTTTTACATCTTCATGAAAATTACCTAAGCTGTTTTGTTTTGGGGAAGACCCCATGCAAGTCCAATATTCATAGCTCAAAAAAGAGATGGTTGTGTTCTCTCATGCAAACTCAGAATCTTTCCTCTGTCCCTTATAATGCAGTCTTTGTGTTTCCTTAAAAGAAGTATTTTAGAGAGAAAATTAATCCATTTGAGTAAGCCAAAATAGGCTCTCTGTCCCTCAAAACCTCCACTCCATATCTTGAGTGGGTTTTGGTAATTTCTGCTAGGAGCTGCCCAGAAAGTAAATTAAAGTGTGTTGAAGGGAAATTCCACAAAGCCGGCTCATTTGCGCAGGATTCCTTTCCTGTAAGGAGGAGGTTCATTTTCTGAGAGTCCCTTCCAGGAAGGATGAGGTGCAGCAGGAAGAAATCCCACAGAGAAGCCCTCTCATAAACACAAAAAAGGGAAGGAATTGCCTTTGATTTCTGGGAATTGGCAGTTTTTAGAGAGGCAGAACCAAGTGAACAAACCCAACGGATGGATCAGGCTGTGCAGAAGGTGAGGGTTTTGTTCGTAAGACTGAACACTGCGAACGGAGGGGCATCCGAGGAAGCCTTAGCTGGTCTGATCTTTCTCTTGGAGAGTTTTACTTTGAGAAATTGGTGACCTGCACAAAATGGGGTCCAGGCAGCTCTAAGTAACTTGCCCGGGGTCGCACAGAGGACAAAGCTGTTGTGCTGCTTCTTTCTCTTCAAGCATTGAGATTGAATTCCTGGCAAGAATTTCAAGGAAGGAAGAGGTGAACTGGAAGGTTAATGTTTAAGGACTAACCATCCTGAGCAGGGCTGGAGCTCACCGCCTCAGCTTTGCCCTGGGGCGTCTCCGCCCCCACTTTCTCCCCTGTGCTCCCTTCCCCTTTCACCTCTTGCTTGCAAGTTCTTGGGTTCCATGCTGTTCTCTCCACTGTTTCTGTTTTACGCCCCCTAGGCCCAGCAAATTAGCCCCATTTACTGGTTTCCACAAAAATATCTTGAGGTGAGGGTTTGAGGAGTGTTGAAGAATTGGGTTGAGGAGTGTTGGGAAGGGCCTGGTCCTGCCCTCCATCTTCCTCCCTCTGCGGTCCCCCCCCCCCAGGGGTCTTATTCTCCCATATCTGGGCTTGAGCACTCCAGGGCCTGCTGAGACTTTGGGAAGAGTTTTGTCCTACCTTTTTAGGCAACCTCCTTTAAGGGGAGCTAGAAGGCTGCCATAACCATGATTAACATTTGCACACCGCCTTGCTAAATGCAACCACTTTCTAGCCTCCAGCTGAGAGGAAAAGGAGATCCAGAGAAGTTAAATGTCATGCCCAAAGCAACACAACTGGTGAATGGAGGGGGCTGGCCTGATTGCTGATTCTCAATGTTGACAGTCGCATGTAAAGCGCTTTGGCGGATAGGGGAGGGGGAGGTCACGCCTGGTGTGTGTTTTAGTTTGTGCAGAAAGGCACTTTCCTGTACTTAATCCTTCATGAAGTGTGCCCCCAGAAGCATACCACACTACAGGAACGCGCTTCATTCTCCAGGTGTAACAGTGTGCTGCTGAGGTTCTGGCTGAATCTTTATTTCTGAAGCATCCTGTGGCTCCTGACAATTTTAGCATTTGGTTAGGTTGTACAGGGTTTGTGTTTTTTTATAGCCAGGTCAAGCTATGCTTCTGTATGTTGAACTTGCATCCTTTTATTTTGGAAGGAAATTATTTGGTGTAAGAGCCTCTCTTCTGCCCCTCTCTCCTAAAAAGAGGGGGGGAAATCATACCTCAGTTTGATATTAAACTAGTAGAATTTCTAATTACCTAAGGTCATAGGGCTGTTGTTCATCTCTCTGTTACTAAATGATCCTTTTCACCTGCACCTGGTGGTCCAGGAAGGACAGTCCAGGTTTTTACGCCTTATCACATGGTAATTATTGACAGCTCCTCCTTTCACTCCTAAGAGTATTCCAATTTGGATGATACCACTGTTAACAGAGCTGAAGTTCATATTCTGTAAGATCTCTCCCTTTTCTCTTTATCCCAAGCCATAAGCATAGGCATGAAGTGTGTGGATAGGGTGATGTAAAAATTTGCTAAACTTTTACCCAAAGTAATGATGAGTGAAAGTTTGTACTGTCCCCACTGGTGGGGGTATCCTCAGGTGGGAGTATCCTCAGCTATAACCTGTACCCTGTACTTTGTACATAAGAACTGTGGCTGTGAAAGACCCCTGCCCTTGTCTGGCCTTGGTGGGCCTGACTCTGTCCTCCAGCAGGATGAGTCTTCTCTGTGGTGACTGTCCTAGACGTTGAACAGCTTGTGGTCTTAGCTCAGTTCCAGTCTGAAGTGGTTTCTTGGTCAGTCAATTGAAGGTGTAGCCTTAACCCTGTAGAATGGGCGGAAGGAAATGTTGGCACCTTTTGATGCCCTCCTTCAGGCTCTGAAGCCCTACGACCCTCTCCCTGGTTCCCCACTTCTCTCCCCAAGATACTCACTGATCTCTGCCCCATCAGCGGTGGCATACTTACTACCTAAGGATTTTTCTGTAAGTGCTTTAGGCCTTAGGCTTCTGCACTTAACTGTTTTCTTTGCTTGGAACATGTCGACCCTGTTCTTGTCACTGGGACCTTCATCCTCCTCAGGGAGATCTGCCCTGATTGCCTATCTGGAGTAGCTTCCCCTTACTTCTGCTGTAGCTCCCTATTTATTTTCTATGAGGTTGCCTTTCTTTTTTCTTGAAACACAGTCTCACTTTGTCACCTTTGGTAGAGTGCTATGGCATCATAGTTCACAGCAACCTCAAACTCTTGGGCTTATGTGATCCTTTTACCTCAGCCTCCTGAGTGCTGGGACTACAGGTGCCTGCCACAACTCCTGGCTATCTGTTTTTAGAGACAGGGGTCTCTCTCTTGCTCAGACTGGTCTCAACTCCTGAGCTCAAGCAATCCGCCTGCCTCAGCCTCCCAGAGTGATAGGATTACAGATGTGAGCCACTGCCTGGCCTGAGTGTGGATGCCTTTATCCTCCCTAATGTGAGCTCTGTGAAAAAGACTGGCTTAGAGCCTAGAAATAGAATAGAGAAGCGCTTATTGTGGTGAGTACTTAAAGTGCTTGCTGCGGTGAGTACTTCAGAGTTAGTTTGAATTAATGAGTGTTGTTATTCCTCTTGTTGAGATGCCTGCTGGAAAAAAAAATGAATTATGGGTTGTATTCTTTTTCACTAATAAAGTTGTTTCCCACATGCTGTGGTTTTGAGAGGAAGAGCGTCTTTGGGAGGAGACAGGGATGGCACCTTCTCTGCTTCTGGGTTACACAGCTAGGCACTGACTGTTCTTGATCCTTGTAGGGTTTGCATGTCAGTGGAAGGGTTCTGTCCTCCCCCTGCGTCCCCTTCTCATGAGGCCTACGTGACCTTGATGGAGGAGCAAGGTGCAGAAAAGCCTGTGGGAGGGAATAGGATGAGCTTTCAGAACACTGGGGTTGATTCTAGGGCTGAGAAGACAGAGGGACAGTCAGAGCAGGGGTGACAGGCCATGAGTAGAGTGTCTCCTACAGAGCATTCCCCCCCTGTCTGACAGCCGGTTTGTGTTTTTTTCAGTTGCTTTGTTTTTCCACCCCCGGGAGCATGCATGGTTATATATGAAATATTTTTTCAGAGTCAGTTAGAAAAGATCGCAAGGTTAATATGTAAGCTGCTTTAGAAAGTGCCCTGAGAGTCGCTGTGGGGTTTTTCCTCTTGATTTATTTCCTATCAAATAAGCCCTTTACCAGACTATGTAAAGAGGCTTTTCAAAGAATGTTTTTGGTCTATCTAAACATGCAGCTATTCAAGCTGAGGGTTGTTATGTTCATAATTGACCTAATGCTTCAAAGAGTGGACTAGTTCAGTGGAATTTTCCTAAAATCTGTCCTATTGACATAGTATTGCCCAATTAGAAAATGTATGATTCATAATTAGCTTTTCCCCCTTAACTCTGAGTAACGGGCAGAAAGGCTATTGCATTTTAAATCAGTGTTACCATTTTAGACAGCTGTTTTTTCTCAGTTCTTAATGTCTTGCATAAAATATAGTACTCCAGTTCTGTGTTTTGAGGTATAATAGTTTTTGCTCATTGGGGTACTGCAGAGAGTTATATTCCAGGTCTGGTGTCATTACCAAGAGTTCTAAATAGTTGCCCAGAAGAAAGATGGTGTAGATAGTTATCAGAAACAGGCCTGATTTGGTATGGAAAATTGGTTTCATGACCAGTGACAGGATGGGGGTATTTTGCACCTCTACTTCTGACATAGAGCTGCAAGGGCTTTGTGTATTTTTGTTTATGGAGCTTAAGCAATCTCAGTGATTAGCTCATGCTTCATTACCAGAAATATGAACTTGAATCAGTGAGTATTTATTTAACCTTTTCTCCTAAGAATGTAGGGTGTTGACATCAAATAAAAAAATAGGCTCAGCTACTTTAACATTGATTTTCTTGGGTGGTGTCTGGGACTCAGTGGTTAGGGTGCTGGCCCCATATACCAAGGGTGACAGGTTCAAACCTGGCCCTGGCCAAACTGCAACAAAAAATAGCCAGGCGTTGTGGGCGCCTATAGTCCCAGCTACTCGGGAAGCTGAGGCAAGAGAATCACCTAAGCCCAGGAGTCGGAGGTAGCTGTGAGCTGTGTGATGCCATGGCACTCTACCGAGGGCGACAAAGTGAGACTGTCTCTACAAAAAAAAAAGAAAAAGGAAAAACAGTGATTTTCTTTACTTGCAATAAAATCATGGCATGATAACCAAATGCCCTTCTCTTCAAACTTCATACCATTTGCCAACAAATAGTCGTGGACCACAAGGTGACCAAAGTCAGAGGCTGAACCTGGTCTCTGTCAGGGTACTCACTCCTTCCTGGCCTTAAATACATGTATTAAAAATTAAAATGAAAGTTCTGTGTCCTTTTTCATGATAGTCAGTCAGATATGGTCATGAGTGGAGGCAGAGGAGACTCTCAGGAAGGCAAACTTTATCATACTCACGGTTCCTAGAGACGGGGGGCATGACAGGCCAGGAAAAGCCACAGGGGGAAGCACTGGCCTCTATCGGGAGGCAGCGGGGCTAGTGCTGGGGGGGAGCCTAGGCCACAGCCTTTATTGGGATTCATGTGGGTAGGACAAGCCCAACAGTTGAGAACTGGTGAGTCTGAATAGCTTAGCAGCCTTTAAGCTACAGGAGGGATCTCTTAATTGCCTATTTCCAGGCCCCCAGATGATTCAGGCAAAGGAACATTCTTACCTGGGATGGACAGGCCAGGCTATAGCTCTGGATTGGTTAGTTTTGCCTACCAGAGGCAGGCTCCTAGAATGGGCAGTCTCTGGCCAGAATGGTTTTTTAAAATGTCAAAATACTAGCACTCTGGGAGGCCAAGACCCTGTCTCTAAAAACAGCCAAGTGTTGTGTTGGGTGCCTGTATCCCAGCTACTCAGGAAGCTGAGGCAAGAGGATCACCTGAGCCCAAGAGTTTGAGGTTGCTGTGATCTGTATCTTTGTTGTCACTCTACCAAGGACAACAAAAAAAGACTCTGTCTCAAAAAATAATGAACCAAAACAAAATAAAATACACAATAGCATAATATATAGAAAGTGAAAAATGTAAACAGAATAAAGGCCCTGCATAGGGTTCTCTTGCTGTGGGATGGTCTAGAGAGAAATCTGATGGCCCCAGGGCCAAAGGAAAAGGTTACTTGGGTAGAAGTACAGTGAGCTGAAGCAGAATTGTTAGGGTAAGGAGGCATTTGAGGGTGGCGCCTGTGGCTCAGTGGGCAGGGCATTGGCCTTATATACCGAGGGTGGCGGGTTCAAACCTGGCCCCAGGCCGAACTGCAACAAAAGACTAGCTGTGCGTTGTGGTGGGCGCCTGTAGTCCCAGCTACTTGGGAGGCTGAGGCAAGGAAATCGCCTAAGCCCAGGAGTTGGAGATGGCTGTGAGCTATGGTACCACTGTACTCTACCGAGGGTGATAAAGTGAAACTTTGTTTCTATCCCCCCCAAAAGAGGCTTTGAGAGAGTGAGAGGGTCCTTGGTGCTCAGTCATAGGACAGATGCTGTCCTCGGGACAGAGGAAATTTACTGCAGGTTGCCTCCGTGGTTTTGTGGCCTAGAATTGTCACTTTTCTGCATTGTCAGTGACTGCTTCTCCAGGGTATTGAAGGTACAGCCTTAGGTAGGTAGAGTCCTAGGTGGACCTGAAGTGTCATAACCCCAAGGGAAGGGACCCAGGAACAAAAGAAAGCAGAGGCAGAGGGTGTTATTCAGGAGCCCACAGGCTACAGTAAGTCTGGGCGCAATGGCCTTGCACCTTGAAACTCACTTCTGTGTTGCAGGAGGGCCCACCTCCTCAAAGATGAAATAACCATCAGGAAAAGAAAATGTGCTGTTGGTTTAGAGACTTTGGGAAAAGGTTTGGAAGCTTCAGGGTAGATTCCAGATAAGTAGGGGACCATAAATACAGCATAAATTGCTTTCTTTTTATTTACCTTTTTTTTTTTTTTTGAGAGATCGTATCTGGCTGTTGCCCAGCCTGGTCTTGAACTCTTGGCCTCAAGCAGCCCTTCCACCTCAGCCTGTCAAAGTGCTGGGATTACAGGCACGAGACACTGCACTTGGCCATAAATTGCTTTTTGAGTTAGGAAGAGAAATCAATTGCCTTAGAGGCAACTGCCTGAGTTTTTGTGGATGACTGTCTGTTTTCTTTCTTGTCTTTTTCAAGGACATAAAATAGTGAAGATCCCGTTTTGTGTGTGTGAGACTTTGTGTTAAGTCGCAAGTGTTTAGGTTTGCTGAGCACGATAGTTTATACAGCAGTATAATAGTTTTCCATTATATCAGATGCTGTGGAGAATTGAAAAAAAGTTAAAAACAACTGGTGACTTCAGTCCACTAAAAGTGGAGAGGATCAATTTAGAGTTTAGGTTTAAACGTGAAATTTGTGGTCATTTTATACAGAGATTGGCCTGGAAAATTAACCTTTTTCCCTGCCGTGACAGGTTTTTCTAAGGCAAAGGAACAATATAAATTAAGTTGCCTGGAGACTGTTGTAAAACACATTTGACCAAACAGTGGCTGTGTTTAAAGGACTGGCTGGAGCATTTCCCCTGAGGAAGTTATCCTGGTATGCGGTTAGTCAGCCTGTACCTCTTAGAGTATATTCAATGATTTAGATTTTTCAGGAATCCAAACTGGCTTTTCCTTAAAGTTAGTGGGCAGAGCCCTGTGATCAGACTTCTTGGGCATTGCGTTCAGCCTGTTTTCGCGGGGGATGGTAATTGGAGCCCGAGGGAATCCTCCCTTCTTTGGCTTTGGTGGGAAGCTCTGTGCTCTGTTTCTGTTAGGACCAATGTCTGTTATGTAAATAGAAAGGGATCATAAAGTTAAGTAACCAAAAGGTTCCACTGTAAACCAGAGTTTCTGAAAGTATCCTGAGGGTTGCTGCAAATTCTCATCTGCTTCCGGAAAATTTGGGACAAACACCGTAATATGCATAAACAGGACTGCTAGCTAGCTCGGTGGGAGCTGAGGTGATGCAAATATTTGCCAAAGTTTTATAGAGTAGTAATCTGTTAATCATAGCTGTGTCCACAAAGAATAAACAACTTCTCTGTGGGCATCTGCGTAAGTAATGGCGCAGCTAGTGGGGGCCTGTGTGAACCAAAGGCCATTCACGGGCTGGCGTGTGACCTTCTTATCCTCAGCCTCAGAGCTCTGAAGGCTTTGAGCTCGCAGTTTACTGCCGAGTCTGTGACTCAGAGTGGCAGATAATGTTTTGGATAGAACTCAGCCAACTCCTGTTAGGTTGCACGCTCAATGTAATCTCTCTGCAGCTGTCTCTGGATTCATTTGATAGCTGCCCTTGAAGACTGGAATTAATCATAGATCTGAGTGAAACTTTGTTATGGGTCAAGAGAGAAAGACCATCTGGCTGTTCTTGGTTGGGTCTTTTGGGGTGTAGGTCCCACTGTTGATCATTTGGGACAATGATCAAATGGGGATGGTCATTTGAGAGGTCAGAAACAAGAAGAAACCTGTGGTGGCAGCTCTGCCCAGAGCGCTGTGTTTTAACCTTTTTTATCTCACGGCACACTTGAACCTATACATGGCACATTTAAATTATGTTGAT
>NW_003852429.1:5104294-5110614 GCF_000181295.1 Otolemur garnettii | reverse complement strand
AAAAAAAAAAAAAAAAAGCAAAACTCCACTCTGATGTTAAGTCACTTTACATTCGTTATGCAATTTTCACAAGTTATTTCTAGGAAATGATCTATATATGATTATATATTATACACTGTTAAATTATCCATTGAAATCCACATTGTGTATTTTCTTCACATTTTTTTAACCTTCATATTATAAAACCAGAATATTACACAAACACATAACTTGAAGGAATCACAATGTTAACATCCTGGTAAGCTTCCACCAAGGTCAAGAAATAAGATTTTGCCAGCCCCTGCTCTGAGTGTCCTGTCCTTTCCCCCAAAACACAAAGTCAACTTCAAACTCTTCCTGATCTGTAATTCTTTTAAATTTTCCGTGATGCAGTTTATTCTTTTTGATCATTAGTCTGTGGACATTTGGGGGATTTGTTCGGGTATTGCTCTGTGTGTTTGTGAGAGTGTGTGCACATGCACATGTGTACGCAGTTTTTATCCTAGGGATTTGTTAAACACCATTGTTATTTCTCAGGGTAAGATCAAAGACTACCCCTGCAGAACTTGGCAATTATGTACAGAACTTTACAGAACAGAGGCAATGCGTTAGCTGAAGCCTGACTACTGACCTAAGAACGGATTTCTGAGTAGACTCAGGGAACACAAGGAAACGAGGCGGGGACGGAGAAGATGCCTGTCCAGGTCAGACTTTGGCCACCATCAGGCCACGTCTTGTGATGGTTGCAGCTTAGGTTCTGTTTTTGCAAGGTTTAGGTATGGCATGGGGATTCCGTTTGTCTACAGGACTGCCCAGCTGGCCGAGGTGCCATCAGATCAATTCCACTCAAGTTCCTGGGCAGCCAAATTCTTGCAAAGAGTCCCAAAGTGAGAAACAAGTTCCTCCAGAAACCATTCCTATTGGTGGCAAAGCAGGAGACACCCTATAGCCAATCTCCCATCTTGTCTAGAATTTCCAAAACCTTGTTTACTCATGGCCACCCCACTGGAAGCTATAGTAGCAGCTGTGGGCTCCTTGCATTGCTTTTTAAAATTCAGTTACTCAATATAAATGACACATTTTGTAACATAAGCACTATGCTGGTTATTTTACAACAGCACTGAAATATTCCATATGTTTGTATTACGTAGCTGTTTTTCTGTTGGGGCTACTTTTAAAAATAGCACCGTGAGTATAATCATAAAACTTGACTGATTCATTAATTCTGAACCGTATGAAGTAGTGGCCCTATTCTTGGGGTTTAAAGCTTGTGGAGTAAGTAGATTTCTAAAAGTTAAATTCCAGAGACAAAGAATGTACCAGCTTTGTAGCTTGCTTTAATAGTTCCTTGGCTGGCCCCGCTGAGACACCCGCTGGCCCTCACAGGCAGTTTCCCAGGCCTTGTGCTCTGGGTGAGAGCTTCTGAGGGCCCCAGTGATGTGCTTGCCAGGCTGCTCTTCTGGGAATTCAAGAGCTGCTTCCAGTCACGTGGGCTCATGCTGGCTGACAGCATTCTCCCACCTGGTGGACACTTTTCCTTTATTTTTAAACTTTTGGACTACGTATTCTTTAATTTCTTAAGTAATTTATCCACATAAGCGTTCTGTTCCCCCAGTGCCATTAGAATATAGCAGTGTGTTTGATTTTTGTTTATTGTACATCTTATAACTCTAGCGTGTGCTAGTTTATCACATTTAATAATTTTGGGTTGGACTTTGTAATGGTATAAAACTATGTGTGTTCAAATCTTATTACTTTATGTTTTTTTCTTCCTCCTTCAATAGCTATGTGATCACCCATATTAGTGTATTTTTTTTGTTTTTTTTTGAGATGGAGCCTCAAGCTGTCACCCTGAGTACCATGGCATCACAGCTCACAGCAACCTCCAACGCCTGGGCTCAAGCAGTTCTCCACCTCTGCCTCCCAAGTAGCTAGGACTACAGGCACCCACCACAACGCCCTGATTTTTTTTTGGTTGTAGCCGTCATTGTTGTTTGGCGGGCCCGGGCTGGATTCGAACCCACCAGCTCAGGTGTATATGGCTGGTGCCTGAGCTGCTTGAGCCACAGGCGCCGAGCCCCCATATTAGTGTATTGATTGGCATCCCTCTCTAGCATCTTTAATGGGGATGAATTTAATGCTTTGCTGATAAGCAAAACTGCTCTCTCCTAGGTGTAGTTTTTATATTACTGCTATGCTAATTCTATTTATTTATTTTTGAGATAGACTCTGTTACCCTGGGTAGAATGCCATGGAATCATCATATCTCACAGCAACTTCAAACTCTTGGGCTCAAGAGATCTTGGTCTCAACCTTCTGAGCTGAAGCAATTGGCCATGCCCTGGCCTCCCAGAGGGCTAGGATTACAGGTGTGAGCCACTGTGCCCTGCTGCTGCTGTGCTAGTTTAATGAAGTTAAGAATAGTATTTAGAGTTGCTGCTTCATTTTGTATTAAACTGGACTTTAAAAATAGTTTTTGAAAGGATGATTTGGGTTGCAAATTTTTTTTTTTTTTTTATATTTTAGAGTAAATTAGACCTAGGACGTTGAGTTTTAGACCCTGTCTTCTAGTTTAGGTGGCTTATTTCTGTGGTAGGTTAGTAGAGTCCCAGAGTTAGGACCGAGCCATGGGAGGTAAGATTTGTGTTGTTAGAGGTTGAGTGGATCTACTTTGCTTGAGTGAAGGGTCATGTTTCCCAACTGGTTTCCTTGCCTTCCTGGCCCATCATCTACAAATAGCTTAAGAACTTTCACTATTTTCTTGTTCAATTCAGAGTAAAGTTCACATTCCTGAGTTCGGAAGACAGGCCCCTCTGGTTACCCCATTATCACACCAAACTCTGTCCTGCTTTTGTCTCTGCTGTATCCAAGCAATGCATCTTGGCTGTGTGGCTGTGTGGCTCCATTTTTCTGACAGACTTGGCCCCTCTTCCTCCCTTGTCTTCTCAGTGACTCTCGATTGTTCTCCTGGAGTTTGCTCGTCTGCTCCAGCTTTGTCTCTTTCTGGAAACCCCGTGTAACTTCCCAGGTGGCCACACACACTCTGTACTGTAGAGATGGTTCCCAGACCTGACCAATGGCTCCGATCTGCTGGGGTGGGGATTGGGTTCCATTTTGCCTTACTTTGATTTAGTCATTTGGGATGGGTTTGGGATATCTGTGGGTTTTTCTTTAAAACCCCACAGTTTTAGGCTGGGATTTTGTTAGTGACTTAGGGTTGGAACTGTTGGCATATACAGCAGACGGGAGCTTCCCATCTAGTATGCCAGAGCACACCGGACAGCAGGGCTCTGACTTGAGCCTGCAGCCCCGTCACCTGGAAGACTTGGTAAGATTGCCTGGCCTTGCTCTGAGAGCTTCTGATTCATAGGCCTGGGGCAGGCCCTGAGAATGTGCATGTCTGACTGGTCAGGGGACGCTGGTTCTGGAGTGCTCTTGGAGAACCTTTGCTATGCAGAAGATAGGTCCTCGCTGAGCTGGGGAGCCAAGAGGTACCTTCTGTGCATAGCTTGTGACCAGGCTTGACCCATCTGATCATCGATCTCTGTTGAAATAGCAGCTGTTCCCTGATTCATGCCTCCCAGTCTCAATTTCCAGCCCCAAATTCGGCCTATTTTTTTCTTTCTACCACTTCATCTCTCAGCTGCTTATAATATAGAATCACTCGGTGCCTCCAACATCTTAACACATTGTTGACCGGCAGTTTTACCGAGAAACTATCCACGTTACCAGGTAACTTGGGACTGGTCAGCAATATGTTAACATAGATCAAGGGTGATCTCCTGGAGGAGAGTGAATATAGTAGTATTAGCTTCATAGACTTGTTTTGGTGGCTAAGAGACTGTTACTGTTGTCCTGTGTCTTTGAAGTAAGAATCTGTAGCTTTTCCAGAAGGACAAGATAACCTTGGTGCCTTGATTCTGATCAGTGTGATTTTTGCCAGCCAGGCAATGTCTGCAGATGTTTTTGGCTGTCAGAGTTTTGGGTGGGAATGCTACTGGATTCTTGAGTTTAGAGTCCAGGGAGGCTGTTAACTGGCGCACAGTGCACAGGACAGCCCCCCACAATAGTTATCTAGCCCCAGATGTGAGTCATGCTAAGAATGAGAAACCTTGCCTTAGGAGAAGAGGGTTTTTACGAGGCAGGTGGGGATTCTAAGGAGGTAGGGTGGGACTGTGAGCCCACCCAGCCCAGCATCCCACCCTCACTGTCAGCCATGCCTGAAGAAGCCCCTGGGCTGGGCCGTGGGGCCCACCAGTGGCCAGGGCAGGCTGACTCTGAGGAAAACTAACCGATGATTAATAATTTGCCACAGCTAAAAGTGCTTTTGAGGGCAGCATTCTTTCAACAATAAATAACTTAGTGAGGGGGCTGGAGCATTTGTTGAATGATTTACTGACCTCAGCTGACCTGCTTCCATAGGTGTTTAAAGAGGGTTGCTGTGCCCCAAGCTGGGATTGCTTTCTGCCGCTGTGCCTCAGCCTATGTGAATTGCTTTTTAGACTCAATCATGTTCCATTGTGTGGAATATTTTGCTTCTTTTTTCATATGTTGTATATTGGTGAACACTTGGGTTGCTTCCAGGCTTCGGCCGTCCTGAACAGGACTGCTGTGAACATAGGTGCATGGTGGCTGGCATTTCTCTTTGGATGAAGTAGGGCAGAATGGAAATGTTGGCATAGCATGGGGAAGTGTGGACAGTGTCAGCAGACCTTCCCAGCCTTGGCAATCTGGATTTTTATGGGAAATTCCCTTTACTCTTTTAGTTCTTATTTTTGGAAACATTAACGTGCACCACACCAAATGTGTTTGCTGCCAGCGCCAAGTTGTTTGTGGGTCTTCCTTGGGTGACGTTGGACATGAGGCTAGGTACTAGGAAGTTTTAAT
This sequence comes from Otolemur garnettii, assembly GCF_000181295.1. Taxonomy (NCBI): domain Eukaryota; kingdom Metazoa; phylum Chordata; class Mammalia; order Primates; family Galagidae; genus Otolemur; species Otolemur garnettii. Next base: position 5,105,748 of record NW_003852429.1, on the reverse strand, counting down.
GGAAGCCGCATCAAATTGCCTATGGATTCAGGGAAGGGGTGGTTTGCTGGAGAGAGAAGTCAGAGAGGGTTCCAAGAAAGAGCTAGAAGTTCAAGCAGGGGCCAATTAAGTCTGATAAAAGAGAAGGGAGCACAGAACTCACTCATTGCTGGTGAGAATGCAAAATGGTGTAGCCACTTTGTAAGTTTGGTGGTTTCTTTTCTTTTTTTTTTTTTGAGACAGAGCCTCAAGCTGTCCCCCTGGGCAGAGTGCCATGGCATCACAGCTCACAGCAACCTCCAATTCCTGGGCTCAAGTGAGTCTCCTGCCTCCGCCTCCCAAGTAGCTGGGACCACAGGCGCCCGCCACAACGCCCGGCTATTTTTTGGTTGCAGCCATCATTGTTGTTTGGCGGGTCCGGGCTGGGGATTCGTACCCGCCACCTTAGGTGTACGTGGCTGGTGCCTTAGCTGGTTGAGCTATAGGCGCCGAGCCAGTTTGGTGGTTTCTTACAAAACTAAATATACTCTTGGTGTACAATCCAGTGTGCTCTTTGGTATTCATCTGAGTGAGTTTAAAACTTATGTGCACGCAGAAACCTGCACGTGAATATTTACAGGGGCTTTATTCATTAATTGCCCAATCCTGGAAGCAATCAAGATGCTCTTAGGTGGTGAAGGGCTAAGTAAACCGTGGTAGATTCAGACTATGAAATATTATTCAGAAGCCATAAAGCCACGGAAAGACCTGGAGGAATGTTAAATGTGTATTATGAAGCGGAAGAAGCCAATTGGAAAATGCTGCAATCTGTGTAATTTCAAGTATATGGCATTTTGGAAAAGGGCAAACTATGGGAACAGGAAAAAGGTCAGTGTCTACCTGGAGTAGGGGGCAAGGGAGGGGTGAACAGGTGGGGCGCAGAGGATTTGTACGGCAATGAAACGGCTTTGTGTGATACTAAGGTGGTGGGTATGTGTCCTCATACATTTGTCCAAACCTGTAGAATGTGGAACACCATGAGCGAACCCTGAATAAACCGTGGTCTTTGGGTGACAGTGGTGTGTCAGTGTTTGTTTGTAGATTGTAACGAGTACCACTCTGCTGGGGCATGTTGGTGGTAGGGAAGCAGTGTATGTGGGGGGGCAGGGGGCCCGTGGGAATTCTCTGTACTTTTTGTTTATTTTGCTGTGAACCTAAAACTTCTTAAAAACAGTAAAGTCTATTAAAATTTAAAACAAGATCTAACAAATTAAAACCAGGAGGAGAAGAAGGCTTACCAGGTAGGAAGGGAGGTAGAGTATCAAGGTGTGTTCAAGGTGCAAGTGGGTAGCCCGCGTAGGTGGGTGGCAGGCTTCTTGTTGGGACACGTGAGAGCTGCGACTAGAAAAGCAGGTCGGGGCTCCTGGTGGCCTGGGTGTGCTCACACTGGTGGGGCTGGAGCATGAGGCTTGGCAGCAAGCTGAGGGAGGCGACAC
>NW_003852429.1:5101103-5103670 GCF_000181295.1 Otolemur garnettii | reverse complement strand
CACAATGCCTGGCTGTTTTTTGGTTGCAGCCATCATTGTTGTTTGGTGGGCCCAGGCTGGATTCGAACTCTCCACCTTAGGTACATGTGGCTGGCGCCTTAGCCACGTGAGCCGTAGGCACCGAGCCCCACTTAGATACTTAGATTTGGATTTTCTTTGCCTCTACCACCCCTGGAACAGTAAGACCAGCTCTTCCTCTTCCTCCCCCACCCCCCAGCTCACTCAACACGAGGACGATGAAGATGAAGACCTTTATGAGGATGCACTCCCACTTCAGGAATAATATTTTCTCTTCCTTCTGATTGTCTTGCTAACAGTTTCTGTTCTCTAGCTTATTTTATTCTAAAGATGCAGCATATTACACATACAACTCACAGAATAAGTGTTAATTGACTTATGTTATTGGTAAGGTCAACAGTAGGGCTATTAGTAATTAAATTTTTTAAGTGTCAAAAGTTACATGTGTGCGTGGGTGCCCTGGAGCTCAGTGGTTAGAGTGCTGGCCCTGTGCACCAGAACTAGCAGGTTTGAACCTGGCCAGGGCCTGATAAACAAACAAAAAAAGAATAAAAAAAGTTATGTGGATTTTTGACTGCATGGGAGACTGGTGCCCCTGCCTTAACCCCTGCATTATTCAAGAGTCAGCTGTATATTCCTATCTGTGCTTCTTGGGGCACAAATTCAGGTGACTGGTATCACATGCTTGCTTTGTCAAACAGTCTTCTTTCTTAGTCACACGATGGGTTCCTTGAACTTGGAAACAAATGCTGTGTCATCTCTTTGGAGGATGAGGTTTAATCATTTGGAATAAAGCCTTTGATTTGAACAGGCACTAATTGCCAGATTTTCAGAGGAGAGTCAACATCACATATTTATGGGCTTAGGAGGGATCTTGTGGACAATGAACTCTTACCTGGGAGGTGGCCCTGAGGGCTAACTCTAGAGTGGAGAGTCTCTGGTTAATATATGATTAATAACTAGTTGCAATGAAGAGAGCTTTAATCCTCGCTTGAGTCAATCACGTTGAGTTGGGCAACTGGAATATTATCTTACTTGCATATCCTTATTTTATTTTCTTACTGAATTATGGACACATGTCAAACATGTCTTTTCATGAAGAGGACTCCGGCAGTTAACCATGTGCAGTAGCCATAGATTCTCAGTGTCGACTGCAGTGTGGGAGAAGTGTCAGGGAGACATGTGCTGATAGGGCTAGGATGCTGTCAAGTGGGGGGTTAGTGGAGGAGCAGGGAGATGAGAAGGCTGGGATGAGCCAGAGGAAGGCCTTGAAGCTCGGGGATAGGAAATCTCTGAGGAGCTTGTGGCATGGTGGGGGCCACATGGATGTCAGAGCAGGAGGAATGGAGGGGTCTGGGGACCCCAGAAGGGAGGCGAGCAGGTCTGTGCTGTGGGTGTTCTTTCGTTCTTTTTTGAGACAGAGCCTCAAGCTGTCCCCCTGGGTAGAGTGCTGTGGCATCACAGCTCACAGCAACCTCCAACTCCTGGGCTCAAGTGATTCTCCTGCCTCTGCTTCCCAAGTAGCTGGGACCACAGGCATCCGCCACAACGCTTGGCTATTTTTTGGTTGCAGCCATTGTTGTTGTTTGGCGGGCCCGGGTTGGATTCGAACCTGCCAGCTCAGGTGTATGTGTCTGACGCCTTAGCAGCTTGAATAAGCCACAGGCGCCAAGCCGCTGTGGGTGTTCTGATCTCACACTGGATCCGTAGCAGCATCCTTGCCTGGGTGAGAGTTGAACTTGAGAATATGGAGAATGGCTGTTTAGGGCTGCAGAGCACGGGGTGGAGATTAAGGTAATCAGGCATGGTGCTCTCATCCTTGTAGTGGGTCATGGGAAACTTTGCGAGGAGGGTGGCTTGAGTGAACCCAAAGCGTTTTGTTTCTTTTGCATTTGCTCCCTGGGTACGCAGTTTGGGATCTGAGTGGAATTCCTGGGATCTTAGGAGAAGCCTTGCTGGCAGTGGGTTACACCAGCCCTCTCCCACCCAGCGTGGCCCCCACTCAGTCACTGTCTGAGCACAAAGTGCACGTTTACACCCCTCTGTGTCATTTCACCATCTGCCAGAAACCCAGGCTAGGAACCAATGCCTTTAGGAAACCTTTCCTTTTACAGACTTCTCTTTAACTCAGGGTTGCTTTGTTTGATACCATAAACTAATGATAAAATCGGGGATTTTTGAAGGATGTGTTTATTCATGTGACAAATCTCAGTGCCTTCCATGTGGCCGGCATGAGGTGGGAGTTGTTTAGCAGCAAAAACACATAAAAACCACTGTCCTTGTGGACCGTCGATGCTTTGAGGGAAAATATCATTAAAAAAAAGGTGAAATATAATAGGCTTTCAAATGGTGACAGGTGGTGAGTAGGAAATTTAATCAAGGACTAAGGCAAAGAGTGGGCCTTACGGGAGGGTCAGTATGGTCCTTTCTGGGCACACTTCGAAGGTTTTGCTGATGGCTTAGGTGTGTGTGACATGAGAGCTACAAAGTGTGGGTGACCCTCAGGGTTTTCTTTTTTTCTCTTCATCTGAGATGTGACTGCTGATAAC
>NW_003852429.1:5098010-5099700 GCF_000181295.1 Otolemur garnettii | reverse complement strand
TGAGACAGAGTCTCAATCTGTTGCCCTGGGTAGAGTGCTATGGTGCCACAGCTCATAGCAACCTCAAACTCTTGGGCTTAAGCGATCCTCTTGCCTCAGCCTCCCAAGTAGTTGGGACTACAGGGGCCTACCACAATGCCTGGATAATTTTTGGTTATAGTTGTCATTGTTGTTTGGCAGGCTCGGGCTGGATTTGAACCCGCTAGCCTTGGTGTATGTGGCTGGCACCCTAGCCGGTTGAGTCATAAAATTTAATTTATAAATCAGGCACATACAAGATTAAGAGCACCAATAATAAAACAGAACAGTTACTGTTTACACAATTCATTCCTACCCTAGATCTTAGCAACCTTAGCCTATGATTTAAATTTTTTTCTTCTTTTCTTTCAACTTACAAGTCAAAAACATTCACCTTTTCACTTGAAGGATGCCCTTTATGGCTTTTCTTTGGCATATCTGAATGGCCAGCATCACTGCTGTTACACTTTGTGGGCATTTTTAAGTCAAATGAGGGTTACTTGGATGCTGCGTCATCATAACAGTCAGTCTGGTAATGGAGAGAGCTCCTGAGTGACAATGGGTGGGGAGTGGAGACGGTGGAGACGTCGCACAAAAGGAGGATTCCCATCCTGGGAGGGACGGCTGGAGATTTCCTCATGCTACTCAGAAAGGCACGCAATTAAAGCTTAGGAACGGTTTATTTCTGGAATTTCCCATTTAATATTTTCAGTCAACCGTGGGCAACTGAACCTGCAGAAAGCAAAACTGCAGATGGGGGGGAATGACGTTGTTGGGAAACAGGAGCAAACACTTTTTTTTTTTTAAGGCAGCTCCTAAGCTTATGGCTTTGGCCGTCATCCTCATGAGTCTGAGCACAGACCTGCTCCCTCCCTCGCCTCCTGGATCCCGTGTTTCCAGGGATGAGTCCTGTGGTGATAGAGAAGTGATCTTCTCTCTCAAATCTCTTTTTTTAGATGCTGCTTATTTCTGTTAAAGATGGTGGAGCTTTTTTTCTTTTATGGATGGACAGTAATTTCAGGGTCATGTAAATGAATAGCCATTTAAAATGGTTTTATGAGGCATGGCTTCTGAAGAATATTGAACTTGACCATTAAAAACAGAGCAGTCTTGATTCTGTGAGTATCAAGTAATTAAATAATATTTTAGTTCCACCTTGGCCAGTTGTTAGAAAAATGTCAGGAAGGGGAAAGAAAAAGAGAACTGTACAGGTCCTATCAGGTGTCAAGGAGATAGTTTATGCTGGAAGAGACCTGACAGGGAACAGGAGAGAAAGAGAAACGGAGGGGGGATTTAGCAACCACCAAATAGATTCGCTTCTCTTTCCTCCTCCCTTCTCTGCTTGTGTACGTGGAGAATGAGAAGTTCATCGAAATTGAGGACTTTGGTCAGGATGAGTGAGGAAGAGCCAGGACCATATTCCAGGACACTGGAGTCTGAATCTGGTGTTTTTACCCTTGTACATCGAGAAACCATTCTTCAGAACTTTTCAAATTATTGGTGGAGGGGATCCCCCAAAAGTCAACAAAAACAATAAATAAAACTTCAAACCTCTCTAATAACTCTTGTCTAAGAGAGCCTCTTCCACCTGCTGGAAGTGATGCTATAGGCTTTTGCTTAATTGAGTAATTGTATCTATCAATGTTATTAGAGGTTTTTTTTTTTTTTTTTT
>NW_003852429.1:5087509-5097576 GCF_000181295.1 Otolemur garnettii | reverse complement strand
TCCATTGTCTCAGTACCCATGGAAGGTGTTACCTCCAGGTCTTCTTCTGCCCACACTTCATACTGAGAGAAATTGTATGGCTCCTTCAAGTCACACAGCCAGAAAGTGGCAAAGTCCAGACTCCATCCCCAGTGGGTTTCTGGTGGAGGCATGCTCAAACAGAATTTCAAAGAGGGCTTTTCAGCATAGTATCCTCTATGCAAGTCCCAGAGCTAAGAACTTGAACTTAGAAAAATGACAATAAGTGGGACACAGGCTTTCAAGTCTGTTTGGTGGTAAAGTTCATGGCTTTATACTTTTTTTGGAAGGAAGTTGAGATGGAGGGATATTTAGTGACTAGCAGAAGTTATGGAGGTGCTGAGATCGTAGAAATAGAAGGGAGAATGACAGAGGGTGTTGGGATTTTGAAAATCTTTTTTTTTTTTTTTTGGAGACAGAGCCTCAAACTGTCCCCCTGGGTAGAGTGCCGTGGCATTACAGTTCACAGCAACCTCCAACTCCTGGGCTTAAGCGAGTCTCTTGCCTCTGCCTCCCAAGTAGCTGGGACCACAGGCGCCCACCACAACGCCCGGCTATTTTTTGGTTGCAGCCGTCATTGTTGTTTGGCGGGTCCAGGCTGGGGATTCGAACCTGCCACCTTAGGTGTATGTGGCTGGTGCCTTAGCCGGTTGAGCTATAGGCGCCGAGCCAGGGTGTTGGGATTTTAGGGTCCGTAGTGTCATTGCTGGGAGTAGACTCCAATCTTCCAGTTTCTGGACCAGGGAGGGCTCTTTAGAAGTAACAAAATCTAAATCTGTGGTTCATGCCTGTAATCTTAGCACTCTGGAAGACTGAGGCAGGTGGATTGCCTGAACTCGCTTCAAAACCAGCTTGAGCAAGTACAAGACCCCATCTCTGAAAAATAGCCAGGTGTTCTGGTGGGTGCCTGTAGTCCCAGCTACTCGGGAGGCTGAGGCAAGAGAATGGCTTGAGCCCAAGAGTTTGAGGTTGTTGTGAGCTATGATGCCAGAGCACTGTACGGAGGGCAATAGTGTGAGACTCTGTCTGGAAAAAAAAAAAAAGATTTATTATGTACCTCTAATATGTATCAATAAAATATTCAAGTGTTTATAAGACCCACGGAGGTAGGATTCCACTTCAATGCAGATGTGTAATTTTGAATGTATGTCACTCTCCTTTTGTCTTAATTTTTGACAGGTGGCTCAATCCCTTGTTTAAGATCGGTCATAAACGGAGATTAGAAGAAGATGACATGTACTCGGTGCTTCCTGAAGATCGCTCCAAGCACCTGGGAGAAGAGCTGCAAGGGTAAGTGAGAGGCAGTGAAAGGAAGGAAGGGTGAGGAAGCAGGAGAGGCCTCCGTGGGTCTGGAATGGGTGCTGCCTTCCTGGCCTGGCCTTCCATGGTGTCCCCTGCAGCCCACATCCCCTAACTTTCCACCAACATTCACCTCCTCTCAGGCTGTCCCGGCTTAGTGTGCCTTTGTGGCCTGGGGGAAACCTGAGTTGCCTGTGCCTGAGTCCTGGATGTGTGCCGTTTAGGGTGACCAGATGTCCCGCTTTTTAACAATTTGTCCCACGTCCTGCAGTGTTTTTAAAAAGTCCCGATTTTTGGAAAGAATGCATGAATGGGCGGGAGAACAAGAAAGGAATATATGGTTTTCGGCTGCCATGTGGCTATTTCACCAGAATATGAGTTTTATATTATTTTTGTTGATTTTATAATGTTAAACTATAATAATAACAAATAATTGTTGAGAAGTGATTATGGAGAACTGCTTATCAAAGTTTGCATTGTTGTCAGGCCAGGTCCCCTGTCCCTGCCCCACCCCTTCCCCACCACCCCCAGCCATGTTGTCCCGCTTTACCAATTTAAAATCTGGTCACCCTAGTGATGTTGGTCCCGGGAGGTGACATCACTGTGGAAGGTGTCTGGCTTGGGTACTCTGTAACAACACTGCAAACCCAGCTAGATTTGGTAGGAGCTTGTTTCCTGAGACTGGAGCCTTCTCCTCAAGGCCTGTATCTCTGATGCTACAGATTCTGTACCACATAATCTCTGAGAAGTCATGTGAGCAATTAGCTGGCATTTATGGGGCAGCCATAAAATGCCCTGTCTGCAATGCTCATCTGTGACCCTGCCACCTCCCCGTTTTACCCTGTGGCAGACAGAGTACACTCTGACTGAACCCAGCTTTTTACTTATTGTAGGTTCTGGGACAAAGAAGTTTTAAGAGCCGAGGATAATGCACAGAAGCCTTCTTTAACAAAAGCAATCATAAAGTGTTATTGGAAGTCCTATTTAGCTTTGGGAATTTTTGCATTAATTGAGGTAAACTCTTTTATGTATGGGGAATTGTTTTTCATTATGTTTTACTGCATGGAGTAAACCTGCCTGCTATTATCAGTATTGATAGGGATGGGGAGCTGAGGGGAGAAGGAGCTAGATGGGGTTTGAATGTATATTAAGGTCTGAGGATAAAGCCTATCTCGGAAGTGCAGTTTAGTTCAGCAGTTCTTTTCATCTGGGTAAATACTTAGGTCACTGAATCTCAAGGGTATTATTGTTTTTCTTTTAAGCAATTAAAATACAGTGTTGTGGAAGAATAGTACTGAAAAGAATAGACATTTTATACCCTGCTAGGACAGTGTTGAGGCTCAGTAAATGTTATAAATGCTAACTAACAATCATTCTTGATGGAACAAGGATCCTACAACCTTAGGGAGTATGTACCCTATGGTTTGGAGGAAGTGAACTTGGATCAGAGCCCAGAATAATGTAAGACATTTGACAGATGCTCCTTAGCCGTGCCAAATCTGATAAATGCTTTCCTAGGAAGGTATTGTCACCTCTCCCCTTCCAGGGAAGCAGATTTTGGGGGTGCCCCAAAGGTTGGAGCTGGCCAAGTGCCTACAAGCTGCCTCTTTTGTGTGGGCCAAGTGTTTTTTTTTTTTTTTTTTTTTTGAGACAGACCCTCAAGCTGTCGCCCTGGGTGGAGTGCTGTGGCATCACAGCTCACAGCAACCTCCAACTCCTGGGCTCAAGCAATTCTCCTGCTTCCGCCTCCCAAGTAGCTGGGACTACAGGCACTTGCCACAATGCCCGGCTATTTTTTGGTTGCAGCTGTCATTATTGTTTGGTGGGGCCAGGCTGGATTGGAATCTACCAGCTCAGCTGTATGTGGCTGGCACCTTAACTGTTTGAACCATAGGCGCCAAGCCGGGCCAGGTGTTTTGAGGCAAAACCCCCTCTGTGGAAAAGGTCTGACTCTGCTGGGAATCCCAAGGAATGCATGCACCTTCTGGTCTGTGAACTTGGTTGTTCGAGTGGATTGCTGGTGGGAAGCAAGAGTCTTGGTGCCTGGCATTGCCAGGAGTACAGAAGTGGATGTTTAGTGGAAAATCAAGGTGGGAAGCCGGGAGGGCAATGAGCTCCATGGCCTTGAAGAGTCCTCCTGTGTGACAGTGCCCTGCCCAGGGGCATGGTACCAGGCAGCCTCCCTGTCTGTCTGTGGCCTGCTGGAGGGAGGCTGAAAATCCAACTGGGGTGGCACGTGCTATCGGTGGTGTCTTAGTGCTCCTTAGGGATGTGGGTGGTCCTGCGAGCATGAGTGTAGCAGGGATAGAAGTTTCTGTTGCTATAAAAGGGTGGCTTTAAATGCAGCAGCTGGGGAGCTGTCACAGTGCATTTTGTTGGGGGTGAGGTACGTGGGCCAGCGGGTTCGCTTGTGGGAGGTACAGCTCGTGGTTAACGTGCTCTATGGATGGGGGTGGGCACCTTGGGCAGCGGAGAGGATGGTAGGTGAGCTCTGCCCTGGGACCCTGTGGAACACAAGGGGAATGTGTCAGCAGAGATCTGGAAGGCCCAGTGGATGGATGTTCTCACTGGAGTCAAAGGTGTGTTGGCTGCGGTGCCATATGGGGAGTGCCACCTTTGAGAGGGCACCTGCCCGCCTGTATCCACTGTGGCTTTGCAAATAGCAAGATGACAGTGCAGACTAACTGGTGGGATTGACTTCTGACCTGGGGGCGGGAGAGGGTGCAGATGCCCTTCAGGCTATCCTGGCTCATCTCTTGCCTGTGCTGGGGTGTCCTAGTGATGATGTTTCTACCTGGTCACCGTAAGTCCCAGTTTGAAATGAATAGGGTGACACGCTGCTGTGGTTGTGGCCACTGTGGGTGGGATTTCCTGGCCAGACATGGCTGCGTAACTGTGGAGAGCAGAAGTCTCCAGATTCTGCGTCAGTGGCTGTGCAGCCTCTCTGTGGGCCTGTGGCCTAGGCCAGGTGACTGGTCAGGGGTGGGTGGGTATGAGCGGCCCACAGGCAGGTGTTGGGTCATCTCTTGGAGGCGGGCTCCCCTCTGCTGCCCCGCTTCTCTGCTTTCCCTTTTGTTACCAGCTGCTTCTGTTGAAAACTGATCACCTTAAAGGAACTTAGGCAGAGGTTGTCTCTCCCTGCCATCAGGGACTGCCAGCAACCTGGGCTGGGGTCTCTTACCCCCAGAAAGTGATGAGATCCCATCTCATAATGAGCTGTGGGTCTTGCTGGGCTAGCTTTTGGAGAAATAGGCACAGAAGTAGAGGCTGCAGAGAGTGGGCTTTCTCCTGAGAGAGGACAGTCCCCTCTCCGGTGTTGGGAGCATTGACGCCAAAGCTGGCTAGCCCTGACAGTACTTCGTGCTGGGGGTGGGAAAGGTCTAGGGAAGCCAGGACTGGGGAGGGCATAATAGGGGTGCAGCTGGCAGAGTGCTGGCCTGCCCTTCAGGAGGCTGGTTGTTGGGCAGTCATGGCAGAAGGGTGGGGAGTAGAGTGCCTAGCCCACGTGAGGGTCCTACTCTGTGCTTCTATAATAGTAGTTGTAGGAAGTACTTGACAAATGCTAGGTGCCAGGCACTGCTGTAAGCACTTGGTATATAATATTATGTTGGCTGACTCAGGTGTGGTAGAAGGTATGCTGGTACTCCTGCTTTTGAGAAGAGGACGCTCAGTGCAAGTAGTCACTTTCGAGTGCCTACACAAAACCGAAGTGGCCTAGCTGGGAGCCAGCCTCAGGTGCTCTGACTTCTGGGCCTAACCATCCCATGACTGGTAAGCTGTTCAGTGACATCTTGAGAACTTTGCCTTCAGGGTCTCAGGTCTTCAGGATTTCTTGAACTTGGCTTAGGATTAGTAAATCAGATGCTCAGAGCTCCCTGGAGCTTCCCTTGGCTATGGGGCTTATAAATTGGGGGTTGTAAATTAGGGTAGAGTGCAGGTTACCATGTCCCCTGGGGCCAGGAAATCAGTGCTATGCTGTATAGCAGCTGAGACCCTGGCCAGCTGAGAGCCTCCAGATGCTTTGGGAAGAACCAGGAGCCCTCTGGAAAGGTGTCCCAGGTGGATGAGAGACATGGCTGCCCTGCTGACTCAAGTTCTTAGACATCCTGGAGGTTAAGACAGCATTCTGAGGTTGGGAGTTTGAGGTACTGTAGTACCCTTGGGTGGATGGGGGAAGGTTGTTGTCTTTGACGGTGATGATACTGTGCTCTGGGCGGCAGTGGAGCTCTGTGTTTTCGCCTTTGGAGGACACTTGGTCTCCTGCTGAGAGGTCGCATCTCTGCACTTTTAAAAGACTTGGATTGTGGAGTGCACATGGGTTGGCTTGACAAGATGAGGAGCCCTGGTCAGTCACATCTGGGGGCTGCTCTTCTGATGTCTGAATACAGTGTCCCTTTTGCAGGCTGGGCACCAGGCCTCAGGTGTCAGGACAGCAGGCTGGGTGGGGCCCATACAGAGCTGGTGGCAGGTCCACCTGAGGGTGCAGTGAAGCCTGGGTTTTTCCCAAGAGAGTGCTTGCTTGTTGGCGCCGCGTTCAGACCAATATCTTGGTGGTTTATGGTGTAAAGTCAGACAGTAGCCGATTATTCTCTAGGTGGTCATGGTGACTAGCAGATGGTGTTCATTTTAACTTTGTCTTGCACCTAATAACTGGTAGAATTTAAGTTTTAACACAGTAGCCAAGTATCATCCCAGCTCAGCTAGAGATAAACCTTGGATCGCCCTTCCAGCCCCCTCCGTGGTGAAGCCTGAGTTCCAATAGACATACTCTTGCTTTCCCAGACTTGCCTTTTGACACTCTGCTGTTTGGAGAGAAGTTAGAAGAAATAACTTATGATGGTGAAGCTAGTGAGTGTCTCTTACATTCTAAAAGTCATCTTAGGTGCTGTTTTGGGTCTCCAACCATTAAAGCTAGTTACTGAGTTAGCAAGAACGTTAGTTTCTTTTTTTCTTTTTCTTTTTTTGCAGTTTTTGGCCAGGGCTGGGTTTGAACCTGCCACCTCCGGCATATGGGGCTGCGCCCTACTCCTTTGAGCCACAGGCACCGCCTAGAACGTTAGTTTCTTAATTGATTTTCTAGAGCAGCTTTCCATTTTGTCATCTTGTACCTGTGCTGCTTATTGGTCTTTGCATTTGAGGTGGTGGGAGATTTAAGCCCAGCACGCCTTGTTTTGTAAAAAGCAGACATTCCTACTGTGACCTTCAGGCCTTTTTAGTTTGTCTGGTGTATGGGAGACCTGTGAAGTTTATCTGTGCCTCTTTAGCCATAGACTAGCAGGGCCTTCCCTGGGTACTAATGTTGGCACCAGTAGGAAGGAGCAGGGTGACATGAGTTTTGCGGGGGAGGCTTTAAGGTTGGGATTTTAAGGCACTGTAGTGCAAACCTCTGTTCTTTTAGAACTGAGGGATGGTTGCAGGGCCGGGAGAAACAAGTACTAGTCTAATGGTGAACAGGTGCTGTAGCCAGTGCTAATTAGAACACAACAGCCTGTGAGTTCCCAGCACGCCTCTCCCCGAAGTGCACCTCCTCTGAGACTGGGATGGGACTGAAGCAAGTCTCCACCCCTGGGAGTCCCGAGGGAGGAGTGTGGCGGCCTCTGAATGGGCCGGTCCCTGCATGGGCTGCTTCTTGGTATCATCCCTAAGCCTTTTCTTTGAGTGATGAGGTGATTTTATTTTTTTTTTTAATAACTCCAGTTCTGCATTTTTTGGTCAACTCTTAGATATAAGGGTCAAGCTTTGTGTGGTTTTTTCCTTTTTAGGTTTTTAAGATTTCTAAAAATGCAAAAATAGAAAAGCATACCAAGCCCTTCTCTGCTCCTAAGGCAGTTTCAGGAATTACCAATTCATGACCAGTCTTGATTTGTTTGAAATCCTGGTCACCATCCCCACCAGATTATTTTGAAGCAGTTCCTAGACATCACATCATTTTATCTATAATATTTTACTGTGTCTTTTGAAAGAAAAGAAATCTTTCCCCTTTATGATGATAATACATCAATATGCATACACATTAACACTAATTTTTTTTTTTTGCAGTTTTTGGCTGGGGCCGGGTTTGAGCCTGCCACCTTCTGTATATGGGGCTGGCGTACCCCTTGAGCCACAGGCACCACCCCATTAACACTAATTTTAATATTGTAAATATCTAGCCAGTGTTCACATTTTTTTTGTCTTTCTTTCTTAGAAGAGTCTTACTCTGTCACCCTGAGTAGAGTGCCATCGTGTCATCACAGCTCACAGCAACCTCAAACTCTTGGGCTCAAGCAATCATCTTGCCTCTACCTCCAGAATATCTGGGACTACAGTTACTTACCACCATGTCCCGCTAGTTTATCTGTTTTTAGTAGAGATGGGGTCTGGCTTTTGCACAGGCTGGTCTCAAACTCCTGAGCTCAGGCGATCCACCCACCTTGGCCCCCCAGAGTGCTCGGATCACAGTCATGAGCCACCACACCTGGCCCAGTACATCTTGTTGATATAGGTTGTGTGGGTCCCCACCCCATTTAATTGAAGAAATCACATTGCTTGCCCTGTCAAGGTTTCACAGTCTAGATTGGGCTGATGGCATCGACACACCCCACCTCCAGGTCATTTAACATGTTCTCCCGCTACCAGAAGTTGATAGTTAGATCAGGAAACTTGATCTGATTCACAGGTTTTTTCCCCTTCCCCTTTGGGCAGGAGTACGTCACAGGTCAGGTTTTGTCCCATCATTACGAGGGCCTTAATATAGATCAGGTTGTCTTCTGTGAGCGTATGATGTTTGGAACTATTTATCTTCGTTATGTAAGAACCATTAATTCATCAGAGGTTGCAAAATGGAGACATTCTCATTCTTTTTCATTGATGAGCTGAAACATTTCAATAAAGAGAAATTTTGCCCTTTTGTATCTCAAGGTACAATACACATAGGAAAGGTAAGAGAAATTATTAATTTTGTTACTTTAAAAACCATTTTTTTTTTTTTTTTCAGTTTTCACTAAGAGCAGTTCTCCAGCATTTTCCTCTGGGGCTGAAGTTTTCTTTTTGGACACACGAATGACTATTGTATTAAAAAGAGTTTTGTTGTTATTTGTTGTTTTGATGAGTATCATTATGAGCTCACAGATTTAAACACTTCTGAGGTGCTTCGTTCTATTCCAGTTACTATCCTTATGCCAAACGTGGGCCATCTTTGGCCAGTGGGAGTCTTACTGAGGTTGGGTCCTGAGTCTTGTGCACAGACCCCAGTCGTCTTTGCTAGCTTTCTGCTGTGACAAGATGTTTGGGGTTCGTTGTGAACAGTTTCTACCCCAGTGGAGTCAACCATTTCTCTAGGCAGCCCTGACTCTTTCTAGTGAGAAATGCTACCTAGGCACTGTACTCTGGGCCCAGAGGTGCATATTGCTGTGGGATTGGTTTTTGGCTTTTCTATTGAGCAAAGCTAAAGAATATAGATGTGTTTAAAGACAGAGATATCCTGAGTGTATGTTTCCAAACCAGGTTCATAACACCCGTGCTCTCCCTTCATCTCTCTCCTCTTACATCCGTTCCCTTTTTTCCTCCTTCATCTGTTCTTTTCTCCTGTGCCTAATCCCGGTTCTCAGTGGTATCAACATTCTTAATCCTTGGTCTATCTTGTAGCATCAACACTGTCTCCCATGATATGACTTCTGCACATGATTGAAGATTTTTTTGTTTGTTTTTGTTTTTACTTTTTGCAGTTCATAGTGTCCTTATGGTAGGTGTAGCCCACAAGGATTGCATTTTCAAATTATTTTATTTAAAACCATTTTCAGTAGTTCCTTTTTGTGTGTTATACCAACAACCAGATGGGTATGTATATACTTAGGGCCATTTGTTTCACTTCACACTCAAGTCCTAGGAATTGCTTTTTACAAATTTCACTATGTTTATAATTGTGTATGATGTTTTTATGGCTCCAAATTCAAATCCCCAGAAGTTGTTTTTAAAGAAGGCTGTTGTCCTTTGTCCCCCTTACTTTGTCTCATCTTTTCATTTTGTAAATGTGGTCTTTTCTGAACACGGACTTTTCCCTACTGTGTGAAGGGAGGGTCTTAGTTTTGTCATTGAATCCTCAGGATCATGTTTTCTTAAGGATTTTTCTTGGAAGCGTGCTGTATAGCAGCAGCTCTGATAAAACCCTTGGTGGTTTTTGTGGTTTACAGCGGTTCTCTAACCCCTCTAGACTTTGACTCAGGGATGTGCAAGAGAGGAGGATAGCTTCACCCATCTGGAGTTGGTTCTGCACTCTAGAATCTTCTAGCAAGGGGAATTCAGGCCCCACTCCAATCAATTGAATCTATATCTGGGGGGTGGGAACTATGGGCCAGTGAGTATTTAACCTCCCAAGTGATTCTTTTTTTTTTTTTTTTTCCGAGACAGAGCCTCACACTGTCCCCCTGGGTAGAGTGCTGTGGCATCATAGCTCACAACTCCCAGGCTCAAGCGAGTCTCCTGCCTCAGCCTCCCAAGTAGCTGGGACCACAGGCACCCACCACAATGCCTGGCTATTTTTTTGGTTGCAGCCATCATTGTTGTTTGGCAGGCCCAGGCTGGATTCAAACCCGCCACCTTAGGTGTATGTGGCTAGGTCCTTAGCCACTTGAGCCACAGGCGCCGAGCCGCTTCCAGGTGATTTTAATACACAGTCAGGACAAAGACCACTGATTCTGAGGAATTTAGGCTTATCTGGAATCTTCATGGTTCTTATTTCCTCATATTGTAACTGTTTCTCTTTCTAAGTT
>NW_003852429.1:5084896-5086168 GCF_000181295.1 Otolemur garnettii | reverse complement strand
ACCCCTGGGTAGAGTGCTATGGCATCACAGTTCACAGCAACCTCTAACTCCTGGGCTCAAGCGAGTCTCCTGCCTCTGCCTCCCAAGTAGCTGGGCCCACAGGTGCCTGCCACAATGCCTGGCTATTTTTTTTGGTTGCAGCCATTATTGTTGTTTGGTGGGCCTGGGCTGGATTCGAACCTGCCACCTTAGGTGTATGTGGCTGGCGTCTTAGCCACTTGAGTCACAGGCACCGAGCCTGGGCTTGGAAGTCTTATCGCTCTTACTGTCTGTCTGAATTACCCTATGTTAGACTAAAATGAAGAACTGTGTAATACTCAACACTGACTCCCAGAGACCATAAGAAGTTTCAGGAAAGTTCGGGAAGGCAAGAGTTACTCCTGGGCTTCTGGCTGATTGCCCAAGTTTGCATGCTGCTGACTTGGGTGCCCTTGGCTGCTCCTGCGCTGGGGCTGCCTTCGTACACTGTTGGGCATTCTTGCTTCTCTGTGTAAGCCTCCATCCAGATTTTCATCTCAGTAACCCTAAACAGTCCATGGTGGCCTGTTTCTAGCAAGGGGAATTCAGGCCCCACTCCAATCAATTGAATCTATATCTGGGGGATGGGAACTATGGGCCAGTGCAGTGAGTATTTAACCTCCCAAGTGATTCTTTTTTTTTTTTTTTTTTTGAGACAGAGCCTCACACTGTCCCCCTGGGTAGAGTGCTGTGGCATCATAGCTCACAACTCCCAGGCTACCCTCCCCAGGGTAGGAGGGGTTCTTCCATGAAATCTTTATACCTCTCGGGGTGAATGTTTGGGCATGCAGGAAGTATAACTGCAAGCCTCTGTGCTGCGTCCTTGGTGTCTGATCAGATTACTCAGAACTCTTCAACTAAGTAGTAGTTTATTCCATATAATAAGTGAAAACTTCCATGACCTCACAGAAGGCAGTGTGGTTGGAGAAGCCTGAGAGTTTGTGTGTGCCTCTGTGTGTGTCCAGTGAGAAAGGAGCCTTGGGATTTAGCATCGTGACCCACCTGAGGGTCGAGATGTTGTTTGTAAATATCCTAACTGGGCACTAGTTGGTTGGGAAGAAAATGTGTGCATGTTTTGTTTTATTTTGGTTTTCATCGATTCTCTTATCTATCTTCCCCTCTCTTCAGATAGATAGAAAACAGCTGTCAAGGGCAAACCAGTCAGATATTGACCATGTCTTCACTAATAAAGAGGGATTACTAAAAAGGAAAAGCTTACTTCAAAGGTGAATTCTTTTTTTTTTTTTTTTTTTT
>NW_003852429.1:5072718-5083411 GCF_000181295.1 Otolemur garnettii | reverse complement strand
AGGCGCCGAGCCAGGATTCTCTTTTCTTATCTGTGTTTATGCCAATATCTCAATTTATAAAGTCACTTAAAGCAGAAGGAGATGGCAAGAGCGTTTCTCCCTGCAGTGAACGTTAACTGTCCCTCGGGTTGGGATATAAGGAGTACGGAGGAAATGGTCAGAGTGAGGGCTGGGCTGTCCATATGTAAGCAAATTCCTTATCCTTGTTTGTCCACCCCCCCCATTCTCTGTAGACCACGTCTTATCTGGTAGTTTGCCATGTAGGTTTTAAAGTACTGTTTGTAATATTTATTGAGTAGTCACAGTGTCCCAAGGACAACGTATTAGAGCTTTATTATCTTTGAACCTATCATTTTGACTTCAGGTTAAAACTGTCCTTTGTCAAAATACCTTTTAGATATGCCAATAAAACCTTGTGCTAAGGAAAATTAGTATGATTTGTATGTCTAATTAAGGTATTTTTTTTTCCATCTTTTAGGAAAGCACCAGAGTAGTTCAGCCCGTATTTCTGGGGAAAATGATCAGTTATTTTGAAAATTATGATCCCACGGATACTGTGGCTTTGCACACAGCTTATGCCTATGCCGCAGGACTGACTGTCTGCTCGCTGATTTTGGCCATACTGCACCACTTATATTTTTACCACGTTCAGTGTGCCGGCATGAGGTTAAGAGTAGCCATGTGCCATATGATTTATCGGAAGGTAAGTGACATTCAGCATCAAATGTGTACCTTACCCGGAAAGCAACAGAAGTTGTGGGGAAGGTTTTATGTAAATTAAAAATTGTGTAAATAGAATCATTTAAACCAGGGGTGATCCTGGTGGGGCCTGTGAGCTGCGTACAGGTTGTTTGAGGCCTGTTTTGCTTACCTGTGTGTGAGATATGGCAAAACGTATTCATGGCCCTTGTTTTTACTTATTAGCTTTCACTGGTGTTTGTGAATTTAATGTGTAGCTTAAAACAACTCTTATACTTCCAATGTGAGGTAGAAAGGAAAAAAGGTTGGACACCCCTGATTTAAACCTTGCTATTGGCATCAACCTAATTTTTTTTCCTTTATGCAAACTTTCTCAATATATAATGAAAGTTTTCTAGTGCTATTAGGTCATGACTGCCTTTGATAATAGGCTGTTGCAAAATACTAAATTTATAATGAAATCTAATTAAAAATAATTTTTTGTGTTTTGTGCCTCAATCTCATAGATGTCTTTATGGAAGTCTTTTTGTTCATTAAAAGCTTTGTTTACATTAAAGTTGTATTTAAAAATGGAATTCCGTAAAATTGGATCTGTAAAATTAAATCTTGGAGGAATGTAGTTGAGGAATGGAATGAATGGAATCCATAATACTTTGTAATCTAAATCTAACAATGATTTTTTTAATAGCATTTAAGGAAGATGGTTGGATATTTGGGGTAACACTTTCATTTGAGATTGTTTAGTAATCTGAGATCTTAGTTTTTCTATTTTATGTTGCTTTTATTGAAGTTAAATTTTTTTTATTAATTTTTCTTCTACATGTGTCTATTAGGTTTCCACTTTTACCTTTACAGATTTAAAAAGGCTAAATTTTATGACTAACAATATTTAACATAAGGACTGAGAACAAAAACCTCATAAAGAATGAATGAAGATAAATACATTCAGAAAAGAAATCGGACGATTGCTGCAACAAAATATTAAGCAATAATAATAATAATGCAAAGAAAGTAACATTCACATTGTTAGAAGTATGTCCATTATAGAGTACTTTGATCAATTAACTTCTTTTTATTATTTTGTTTTTAACAAGTTAAATTTTTGCACAAAATATTTGTCTGTCAGTATTTCATGGGATTGGTTCCAAGACTGCCTTGGATTCAAAATATAAGGATGCTTAATTCCCTTATATAAACTGATGTAGTATTTGCACATGAACACTCATCCTCCCCCATACTTTAAAAGTCATCTCTGTGTTACTTACAGTACCTAATACTATGTAAATAGTTTTGGGAACTAATGACCACCTTTTTAAACAAAACAAATATTTTCAACCTGAAGTTGGCTGAATCCAGGGATGTGGAATCCACAGATATAAAAGGCCAACTGTATTTTATTTCTCTTTACTGTAGTTTCAGTAAGATCTGGTCTGATGTGTTCAGTAAGTGCTTTTTATATTGAGAAATGCCATGTAATTATACTGTAGGTTTCTGCGGTCTTAACACCTTAGTATGGAAGGAGTGGGACTTCAGATGTCTTTACAAAGGAGTTGGCAGTGTTAATGCCATCCTTGGTATCGCTTTGCCCTGAGTCTTTTTCTTTTCTTTTTTTTAAATTTAAACCTTATTTAAAAATGAAATCAAACCATTGCGAATACTTTTCTTGGCAAAATGCAAGTTCTCTTCGTGTCTTCCTTTTAGTAGAGTCTTATTAATCTTGGAATCCTGGAGGCCTCGTGTTGTGTTGTCCGTGGTAGGTTATAACAAACACGCCCAGCTTCCTTCTGGTCCTGTGACGTGAGAATGGTAACAGTGACTGTATGAGCTGTCAGTGGGTCGTCTTCTCTCTCCTCTCTTCTTTCTTCTTCTTCCTCATCATCATCTTTGTTATTCTCTTCCACTTCCTTCTCCTATCCAGAAAGAAGAGCCCTCAGGTTTCTGTATAAATGAGCTAGCTCTTTATCTTTCCCAGACCGTCCTTAGTTACAACAAATACATAGGACATTTCACTAACACTCCACTGTGAAATCCTTAAATACTGAAGTCAGATTTGAGGTACTGGGTCCACAGAACAAAGCTCTTTGCATAAGTAAGTTATTGTTCACCTGTTTTTCTTATTATTATTATTCTTTTTTTTCTTGAGACACAGTCTTACTCTGTTGTCCTGGGTCGAGTACTGTGGCATCATAGCTCAGAGCAACCTCAGACTCCTGGCCACAAGTGATCCTCTTGCTTCAGCCTCCTGAGAGCTGGGACTACAGGTGCCTGTCATAACACCTGAGTAGTTTTTCTGTTTTTAGTAGAGACAGGGTCTTATTCTTGCTCAGGTTGGTCTCGAACTCCTGACCTCAAGCAATCCACCTGCCTTGGCCTCCCAGAGTGCTCGTATTACAGGCATGAGCCATCGTGCCGGGCTTTTTTACCCCATTCTTTCTACTAATGCTTTGGAAAGCAACCTTTGGGAAATCTGATCTAACTCGGTGCATTTGCTTACTTGAATGCAGACATCTCCCAGAGGTATTAATTTGCCAACTTGATTATGCTGGAAGAATTGTCTTTTTTACAAAGCCCAGAATTGCTTGGGTTAAACCATAGACAAAAACTGAAATTCCAGGAGCGTGGGAAAGATGAACACCCTCATGCAATGCCTGTGTCTGGAAACCTGCCCAGGTGCCGAAATCAAACACTTCTTTATCCCAGATGGGCTGCTTCATAGGCCGGAAGTTGGCACTGCCACACGGCTCTGAAGGGCCCCTCCAGCCCCACAGCATCACAGTTTTTGTTCGAGATCACTGGTTCTGGCAGAAGTCAGGGTGGGTGACACCAGTGGAATTACTACTGAACTCATGGTCGCAGATCGTGGGATTGAATGACCTTGTGGGTTGTAGCCTGTATGAAAATGACTTGTCATTTATTTAGCTTCTCACAGCTTTGGTAAAAGTGCTTTTGGCTTTTCACCCTCAACTTACTGTAGTATATGCACACCATAGAATGGACCTTTTTAATGCTAAGTGTACAGCAGTCCAGTGGCATTAAGCTTATTCACATTGTTTTGCTGCCGTCCCCACCATCCGTGTCCAGAACGTGTTCATCTTCCCCAACTGAAACTCTGTCCTCATTAGACACTGACTCCCTGTGAATCGGGGCGTTTCATGTAAGTGGAATCGTAAATGTCTGTCATTTGTATTTGGCTTGTTTTTTTTTTTTGAGACGGAGCCTCAAGCTGTCCCCCTGGGCAGAGTGCCATGGCATCACGCTCACAGCAACCTCCAACTTCTGGGCTCAAGCGAGTCTCCTGCCTCAGCCTCCCAAGTAGCTGGGACTACAGGCGCCCGCCACAACGCCTGGCCATTTTTTGGTTGCAGCCATCATTGTTGTTTGGCGGGCCCGGGCTGGGGGTTCAAACTCGCCACCTTAGGTGTATATGGCTGGCACCTTAGCCGCTTGAGCCATAGGTGCCGAGCCTGTATTTGGCTTGTATCATGCAACACGTCTTTAAGGTGTGTCCATGGTGTAGCATATGTTGGAATTTAATTCCTTCCTAAGGCTGAGTAATATTCCATTGTGTGACTATACTACATTCTGTTGATCCTTTCATCAGCAGATGGACATTAGGGTTATTTTTGCCTTTAAGTAATTCTGAATAACACTGCTGTGAACATCGGTGGACCACTCTCTGTTGGAGTTCCTACTTTACTTTCTTTTGTGTATATACGGGAAGTGGAATTGTTGATTTATATGGTAATCCTCTGTTTAAATTTTTCAGGAACTACCATGCTTTTTCCATGGTGGCTGCTATTATTTGGGGGAGTGGTTTGTAAACTCAGATTTGAGGCTGTGTAGTTGGACTGCCGTTGATGAGTCCTAGTTTTCTTCTTTCTCTCTACCTGACTTAGGCAGACTGTACTAAGCTCAACCATCCTTATTGGTGGAATAGCGCCCAACTCACGTGTTTATGGTGAGAATTAAATGAGTCAGTTTGTGCAAAGCATTTAGCATAGTGCTTGGCATTTAGCTGGTGTTCAGATGTTTCTGTTATTTATGTTATTGGCACGCAATATAATTTTTTTTTTCCAAGACAGAGTCTCACTCTTGCCCAGGCTGGAGTGCTATAACGTCAGCCTAGCTCACAGCAACCTCAGACTCCTGGGCTCAAGCGATTCTCTTGCCTCAGCTTTCCAAGTGGCTGGGACTACAGGTGGCTGCCACACCAAAAATTAGCACCCAGCTAATTTTTCTAGTTTTAGTAGAGAAGGGGTTTCACTTTAGTCAGGCTAGTCTCAAACTCTTGAGCTCTGGTGATCCTCCCACCGTGACCTCCCAGAGTGTTAGGATTACAGGTATGAGCCCCTGTGGCTGGCCCACAGAACATTTTTATATACATAATTAGATGAAAAGGAAGCATGGATTTGAATGCCATACAAGTGTATAGATGTAATGAGTTAGGATAGGATCCCACTGTTGGTGGAGATGTGCAGGGAGGGTCTTTCAGACAGAACATGCTTGAACAAGGTTGAGATGGGAAAGTGGAGAGGGGTTTGGGGAGTGGTAGTCACATAGTGTGAGAATTTAGGAAAGCAGTAGGATGTAAATCTAGGAAGACAGATTGGGACCAGATGAGGGAGAACCTTGATTAGGAGTTTTAAGGCACTTGGTGTTTATTTACTTGGCCAATGTGAGCCACTGGAAGTTTTGGGGTAAGGAAATAAATACTCAGTAGTGATTTAGGAAAATGCATCTACTAGTGGTTTAATGCATGTGGCTACTCATCTAATGGGGCAGGGAGCACATGGTGATAATGACCTTGGAACAGGAAAGGAGAAGTCAGATCTGGGAGTTACACTCTGACTATCCTAATGGCCATTCATTCCTGTACTTATTTTTACCATTTTGCCCATTTGGTGAAGCAGTTAGTTATCATGAATTCCTGACTCAGGAGAGTTTTAAGTCATTATAATAAAATATTAATTATTTGATCTAATATCGGTAAATTGATCCAGTAAAGTAGTATATAGATATGTGTTTAAAAAATTAGCAAAATGAATTGGCATGTAAACCTTTAAATAGATTGTAATATTCGTGACAGATAGAGAAAGGAAGAGGAAAAGGAGCCTGCCCCAAGGTGTTGGAAAGAGGAGAACTCATAGTTAGGAATCATAGTTCAGAGAGGAATCTACAAATCTAGCCTGAAATTTGGGCAGATCCTCCAGCATTGCTATTCTTCCTTAGTATTATTCTTCTAGAAATACAGGAGGAAATATCCTCACCCATCATCCCAAATGGCAGGTATTATTTTTGCAGATTTTCTTCCAGTCTTCACTCTTAGCACCTCATTGGCCTCATGGATAGTCCGGCAACAGGCTTGCCTCTTTTACTCACCTCAAGGTGAAATATGTTTGATAACACCGCCTAACTTGCACTTACAGGATACATCGCCTTGCCCCATGTTTGGGGATGCAGATGCTGAAAGTCATTGTCAGATGGATTTTTGTTGTTGTTGTTGTTAAGGTTTATGTGGTAGCAGAGGGCGGCAGTGCCCTGGGCCACCCCATGGGTGCTGATCTTAGTGATGTTGAGTGGCACTCAATGGCAGTAGACTGCACTACCCTTGTGGTAGGTTTTGACTACTAATAGCCAACTCCAAGCAAATAATTGCTTTTTTCCAAAAATTCTTCAACATAATAAACAAATTTCCGTGTATTTCCATCTAAAGTCAGCATACCTGAATAAAACATTTCTGCATTTTAAGCATACACACAACATACAATGTAATAAATATTGTGAGTCTTCTGTTTTGTGGAACTAAAATTCTTTGTGTCTTCACTGCAGCCCATCCTCCATATCTGAGGGTTTCACCTCTGGACTCAGCCAACAGCAGATTGAAACTGTTCTCCAATAAAAAGAAAAAAACCAATAAAAGTACCAATATAACAATAACAGATAATACATAAAATTCCCAATACTGCATAACAACTATTTTCATTCTATTTGGTTATTATGAGTAATATAGAGATGACTTAAAAGCATATAGGAAAATTTACGTAGGTTATATGCAAATTTTACATCGTTTTATATAAGGGACTAGGGCATCTAGGAACTTTGGTAATACTCCTTGAAGCTACTCAAGGAGTAATTAAATAGCTATTCCTTTTGGATTTTGAGGGTGACCCTCTAACTACCTTTTCTTTTCTTCTTTTTTTTTTTTTTTTGTGGAGACAGAGTCTTACTTTATCACCCTCAGTAGAGTGCGGTGGTGTCACAGCTCACAGCAACCTCCAACTCCTGGGCTTAGGTGATTCTCTTGCCTCAGCCTGCTGGAGTAGCTGGAACTACGGGCGCCTGCCACAACACCCAGCTATTTTTTTGTTGTGGTTTGGCCGGGGCTGGGTTCAAATGCACCACTCTTGATACATGGGGCTGGTGCTCTACTGACTGAGCCACAGGTGCCACCCACTACTTTTTAATCAACTCAAGAGTGTCATTTACTTTTAGTATGTTTGAGTTTTGACAGACCACAAACATAGTTGGGTCACTACACTGCCATCGAGATATTGATCATTTTTATCATTCAGATTATTTCTGTCTCTGTCTAATTAGTCTTGTTTTCTTGCCCAACCTCTAGATAAGCTTTGATCAACTTTCTATTAGTATAGATTAGTTTTGCTCGTTCTAAAACGTTGTATCAATGGAATCATATGCTGTGTACCCTTTTTTTTTTTTTTTTAGAGACAGAGTCTTACTTTGTCTCCCTCAGTAGAGTGCTATGGCGTCACAGCTCACAGCAACCTCCAGCTCCTAGGCTTAGGTGATTCTCTTGCCTCAGCCTCCCGAGTAGCTGGGACTACAGGTGCCCGCCACAATGCCTGGATATTTTTTTCTTTTTGCAGTTTGGCCGGGGCCGGCTTTGAACCTGCCACCCTCGGTATATGGGGCTGGCGCTCTACCCATTAGGCCACAGGCACCACACTGCTGTATACGTTTTTCCTGACTTATTTCCCTCAGCATAATATTTTGAGATTATTCTACGCTATCATGTATATCACTAGTTCTTTTTTTGTTGCTTATTGTAGGATTTCATTATTCGAAACACTGTTTATCCTTTCAGTGTTGAGGAACGTTTGGGTTGTCTTTAGGTTTTGGCTTCTACAAACAGACCTCCTGTGAACGTTCATGTCCATGTCTTTTGGGGGATATATCTTTTTATTTCTTTTAGGCAAATACTGTTAGGATGGGGACTTCAAAAAGACTTCGTTTGGGTAGAGAACGTTTTCTCACACAGAGGAAGAGCAGTAAAAAGTAGAAAGTTTATTTTACTTTTTAGAGAAAGAAAGAGAAAGAGAGAAAGGGAAGGAAAATGGCAGAGCGCTGCAAGGTAGGGAGGGAGTGCTGGCAGGTGGGAAGAGAGGCTTGGAGGTTTTTCCCCTCCAGAAGATTAGTAAAGATTCTAGGCATGATTTGCTTTGTATTTATGCATTTTAGGGTTTGCTGAGTTTCTTGGATCTTTAATTTGATTCTTTATTATAAAGTCTGGGAAATATTTAACTGTTTCCTTAAAGATTTAAAAGGGGCTTGGCGCTTGTGGCACAAGTGGCTAAGGCGCCAGCCACATACACCTAAGGTTGTGGGTTCGAATCCAGCCTGGCCCATCAAACAACAATGATGGCTGAAACCAAAAAATAGCCAAGTATTGTGGCAGGCACCTGTGGTCCTAGTTACTTGGGAGGCTGAGGCAGGAGACTCGCCCAGGAGTTGGAGGTTGCTGTGAGCTGTGATGCCATGGCACTCTACCCAGGGGGACAGCTTGAGGCTCTGTCTCAAAAAAAAAAAAAAAAGATTTAAAAGGAAACCTATTTATTAATTCTGTGTGCATACTTGTGTTTCTCTATTTTAGCCACTTACATTAAGTATCATCTTTACCCTAAGTAATCAGCCTTTTTTTTCTTCAGACACAAAAGAAAGAGAAAACATCAAAATTATTTAAATGTTTTTCTGTCTACTAGCATTTGTTTTGTAAAATTTAAACAGTTTCGGTGTAGAAGATCTTTAAATTTTATATTGGGCATGATGAATGCTGCATTGTAGTTCTGTCCTTTGATGATCTTTGGAAGAGTTCTGAATTTTACACTAATAGCTTAATTACTGGCTGATCTCTTGGAACTTGTGTGAGCTTGGTTTTGTGGTTTAGTAGGGCAGACCTTTGGGAAGTCTAAGGTGTTTGCTAAGCTTCTCTACCTTGGTGGGACTCAGCCTTTAAACCTCATGTCCTTTATGAGTCTTATGAGGGCCTGGTTTTAAGTTTTTCTTGTAGTTCTGTGGTGGTTTATAGCAGAGGAGAATGTGAGTTACTCAGCCATGGCCAGGGCAGCAATCTCTTCCCTGGTTTCAGTAGGTTGGATGTCCGTGAGCCTTGGGATGGGAGTTGTGTGTGTACAGTGTGGAGTGTGGTCATATGACCCTTCAGACATACCTGTTAAACTTCCTTGCTAAAGAGATAAAGGGTGAGGCTGTGTCCTAGACTAAAGGATACCAAATTCTACCTGGGATCACCTGGGTACTTAAGAAAAAACCCAGTACTTGGGCCCATCCCTTGATCTATCTCCATCAGAATTCCTAAAGAAAAGTCTTGGATATCTGTGTATTTAATTTGTGCCCCAGGGAAAGCTTGGGGAAGTCTGTTCTGAGAGGATGGTAAAAGGAAAAGCAGATCCGGGGAGAGAGGGATGGAAGGATGAATGAGGCTGCCATGGAAAGGGGAAGGACTCTGGGATTCTCTGCATTCCTTTTCCCTGGGATTTATGCTCAATCTTGCCTGATTTTTTTTTTTTTTTTTTTTTTGAGACAGAGTCTCACTCTAGTAGCCAGACTACAGTGCTGAGGCATCAGCCCAGCTCACAGCATTCTCAACTCCTGGTTTTAGGTGGTGATCCTCCTGCCTTAGCCTCCTGAGTAGCTGGGACTATAGGCGCCTGCCACAATGCCCAAGTAATTTTTATATTTTTGGTAGAGATGAGGTCTTGTATTTTGCTCAGGCTGGTCACGAACTCTTGAGCTTAAGAGATCCTCCTTCCTCCAGCTCCCAAAGTGCTAGGACTACAGGCATGAAGTACCCACTGTGTCTAGTTGATGATTTTTTTTTTAATTTTTAATTAATTATTAAAATTGGCCTGAAATTTTTTATTTTTTTGAGACGGAGTTTTACTTTGTTGCCCTTGGTAGAGTGCCATGGTGTCATAGCTCACAGCAACCTCAAACTCTTGGGCTCAAGCCATCTGCTTGCCTCAGCTTCCCAAGTAGCTGGGACTACAAGTGCCTGCCACAATGCCCAGCTAGTTTTTAGAGAAGGGGTCTTGCTCTTGCTTAGCGATCTGCCCACCTTGACCTCTCAGAGTGCTGGGATTACAGGGGTGACTTTCCCTCATTCTTTTAAGATATTTTTCTTGGCTTTCTTAGAATGTGTGGTTGGTGGTTATTTCCTCTGATTTCTTCAAAGGTGATTGATTTGCATTTAAACATTTTTTCTTAAAATTTTTCTTTTTAATTTGTGGTAAAATATACATACCACAAAATACCCAACTTCTAAGGCAAACATTTTTAAAGTATACAGTGCAGTGGCATTAAGTAGATTCACATCCCTGGGCAGACATGACCCTACATCCATCTCCAGACCTCTTTTCATCTTGAAAAACTGCAGCTCTACACCCATTAATCACTAATGTTCCACACCTCCTTCCCCCGACCTCTGGAAACTTCCATTCTACTTTCTACAAACCTGGCAACTCTAGGGACCGCCTGTGAATGGAATCATACAGTACTGGTCCTTTTGTGACCCTCTTACTTCATTTAGTATAATGCCTTCAAGGCTAATTTAATTTTCTGAATGGGGTTAGGTCGCCTATTTACTCAATGTATGGGGACGAGTTTACGGCTCTCCAGAACCTCCTCTCTGGTGATGAATGGGGAGGAATGTTAGAGACTCTGTTAATGTAGAGGAACC
>NW_003852429.1:5068540-5072325 GCF_000181295.1 Otolemur garnettii | reverse complement strand
CCTTCTTGGCTCCTTGCTCTGAGCAGCACCTCTCTCTTGGCGGGTTTTGTAGTCCTCATCGCCTCCTTTCTACTCTCTCCGGGACCCATTAGCCGAAGGAGCAGGGCGTCTTGCTCTGGGCATCTCCGCCAGGTCACAGCTGCTGTGTGACACGCTTACTGTTCCGCTCAAGTGAGTGGAGAAAGTAGGATGGAGAATGAGGGCGGGACT
Organism: Otolemur garnettii; assembly: GCF_000181295.1. Classification (NCBI taxonomy): domain Eukaryota; kingdom Metazoa; phylum Chordata; class Mammalia; order Primates; family Galagidae; genus Otolemur; species Otolemur garnettii. The sequence continues at coordinate 5,072,115 of NW_003852429.1, read as the reverse complement.
GTGGTGAGGAGCGTCGGCCTCCTTGCTCTGTGGGCCTTTCTCCTAATTCATTTGTACTCATTAGTACAAGACATTAGGGCCCTGCTGACTTTGGTAAATTTGGTTCTAAAAACGGGTGTGGTGAAATCAATAATAAATAAATCATTATGTAGACTGCGTGTCTTGACTTTTGTCACCTTTTTCTTTCTGTGGCCCAAATCTCTTCATTTTCTTAAAGCTTCAGAGGTCATATGTGTTGAAAAGGGAATGAATGATGGAACTAACTTAGTAATATGGCAAATGGGTGCACTGGCACCTGAGGATTCAACCCTCCTAAAGTTGAATTTTTAATACATTTACATTAGGAAACCCACATTAGCAGAATATTGTCATTTTGACTAATCCTCAGTAAAATTGTGTGCAGTGGTGAGTCTGTTGAGGGCATACTGTTTTCCGTAAGAAGCCCCCTTAGTCTGAAAGAGGGCCCATACGTGCTAAACGAAATAGTTAAAAGCTTCCTTATAGGCAAAGTAGTTGTGACTGGAGTTGTTATAAAGACTTCTTTTAGAAACAGCAGAAAAACATGATAAAAAGTATTTCTGAAAATTGGGTTTGTTTTCTCCCCCTTCTATCTGGGCTACACTTCATTTATATTCTTACTGAGACAGTCTTCTCTTGGCAAAGCCTAAGATGTGTCTGTGGACGCACCGTGTCCTTGAGCTCCCGTCTTGCAGACTCACGGGCTTTTCACACTCTGCGTATTTGTTTTCTTCCTTTTGTCCTCTCAGATATATCTTCTCTCTCTGTTCTCCCCTCTTGGTTGGTATACCAGTTAGGTGGGGCTACATCTGTGAACACAGAAATCAATGATGGAAGAATCTGAGTTTTCCAGCCATGCTATCAGATCTCATTAGATGTTCTTTCTATGGGTATTCATTAACTTGTAGTAATCTTCTTACAATATATGTTAACTACCCTTCACTCATTGAATGACCAATTTTTAGTGCTATGATCAGGTTTTCTAAAATGTTCCCAGGTATGGGGCTTGGTGCCTGTAGCTCAGTGGTTAGGTGCCAGCCACGTACACCAAAGCAGGTGGGTTCAAACCTGGCGTGGGCCTGCTAAACAATGACAACTGCAGCAACAACAACAACAACAACAAAAAAAAAATAGCCGGCCGTTGTGGCAGGTGCCTGTAGTCCTAGCTACTTGGGAGGCTGAGGCAAGAGAATCATTTAAGTTCAAGAGTTTGAGGTTGCTGTGAGCTGTGACGCCACACACTCTACCCAAAGGTGACATAGTGAGACTCTGTCTCAAAAAAAAAAAAAAAAAAAAAATGTTCCCGAGTATATTCTCACTCCCATGGTGGGGAGTGGTGGTGTTCATTTGGCATTTTTACCAGCAAGCTGTGAGGTTGCGGGACCTTACTCTGTTATTCATCCTGCCAGGGAGAGGGGCCCATGGGATTCCCAGGGCATTGGAGAAGCCAGCCTCAGGAACTGAAGGCTGATTTGCACAAGTGCTTTCTCTGGCCCTCTGAAGGGGTAAGGTCAGGGAATGTGGATAAACTCCTCCAAATGAATTAAGGGCTCTTGAATCTGTAACGTCTGATTCTCAACCTGACTTCAGAGCAGCCCTTCTTTTTAGAACGGCTCTTAGGGTCTAAAATTATGGTTTTCACATCCAAAGAGTCAACTTACCTACAGGACAGAGCTGGCTTGTCAAACTCTGTACTGGCCTTCCTTGGTATCTGAGGGGAATTGGTTCCAGGAACCTCTTCAGATACCAAAATTCAAGGATGCTCCAGTCCCTGATATGAAATGGCATATATAGTATTTGCATATAATCTCTAAATATCCTCTTGTATACTTAAATCATCTCCAGATTACTCAAAATACCTAATGTACCATGAAAATAATATATAAATAGTAGTTGTACTGTATTTTTCATTTGTATTATTTTTTACTTATTTTTTTAATGTTCCCAGAATATTTTTGATCCTGTTTTTCTGGCCTCTTGACTTCAATGGGGCAATAATGGGATATTGGTCAAAGGAGGCCAAAGGATTGAAAGAGAGCTAGTGGTAACTTCAGGAGGTAAATGGCAAATCCTTCAGAGTTCATAGAATTTTCTATATAGGTTTGCTAACTTGCTTACTGGCCATGAAAAATAAGGCAAAAACAAAACAAAATCAAAAACACCCCAGAAGGCAATGGAACTGCCAGATTATAGAGAGCAGCAGGTTGTTGCGGACTTTGTTTTTTATTTCCTTGAATTCCTTTCTTCTCTGTAACCATAGGAGGAATGTGACTAACTGTGTGGAGTATTCACCCATCAAGTTCATGGGGGAAGGAAGGCATTATCCAGTTCTTGGGTATTCTACTCAAAAACAGATGAATAGTTTGAGACTATGCAATCATGAAAATACGGGTGCCATTACTAAGCAGCTGGCCACAATATTGGAAAAAAAACCAGGCTATTTTCTGCTCCAGGTGAGCTGGGGCAGGAAATGCCCCCAGGCAGAAAGCCGGGCCAGTCCTGGGCCATCTCTAGTATTTCCCTTGTCTGAAGGCTCACAGGGCCTGAGGACAGCTGCTTCCTACGTTTTGTCCTGTTTTATGGGTTTACAGTGGTGGGCAGCTCACTGTCAGTTACTCATGGGTGGAAGCACAAACTTGGCAGTTTGCTGTGCCTTCATTATTAATAATAGTAATGGCGCTACATAGTTTTGTTTTTTTTATCCTGTATGGAGTGTGACTGCCGCCGCCCCCTTCTCTGTGTTTCTCCACCTTGCAGCCCCTCCCCGCCATGTCTTTGGTACATCATCCCAGGTCTGTCCCATTCACAGTGTCCCTCAGTTGTGGCCTTACCCAGTTCTCTGTCTAGTTTGTGTTTGAAACACAGGTGTTGTGCACACACCTCCTCCCAACTCTCAGGGCAGGAAAACAAGACAGTCACCATATCCTTTGGGCCCCTGCTGGCCTTCTTGTAGTAGATAACCCATAAATACTCCTCATTGCACTCTCATTGGAACCCTGTGGGCTAGGCAGGGGGAGGGGTCATGTACATTCACAGAAGGGGAAACTAAGACCCCATGTGTTTAAAACTTATTTTTATTTATTTATTTTTTTATTATTAAGTCATACATACATAGATCGTGAATACATTTATGCCTTTGTGGGATTCAATGTGTTGATTATTTGTACAAATTGAAGTGCTTATATCCTACTAATTAACATAGCTTTTACCTCATTTACTTAATCACAGTGTTAAGACATTTGTGTTCTATATTTGATTGATTTAACTTGTACCCTTGCAATATGCTCCATAGGTGAGGTCCCACCATTAACCCTCCCTCTATGGAACCACCCCCATCCCTTCCCAACCCCCTCCCCTTCCCTCCTTCATCCTGGACTGTAGTTGTGATTCATCTTTCGTATGAAAGTGTGATTATAAATTGGTTTCATAGTAGTACTGAATACATTGGATATTTTTTTTTCCATTCCTGAGATACTTTACTAAGAAGAATATTTTCCAGCTCCATCCATGTAAACATAAAAGAGGTAAAGGCTCCATCTTTTTTTAATGCTGCATAG
>NW_003852429.1:5065833-5067330 GCF_000181295.1 Otolemur garnettii | reverse complement strand
GCCCGCCACAATGCCTGGCCATTTTTTGGTTGCAGCCATCTCTGTTGTTTGGCGGGGCCGGGCTGGGGATTTGAACCCGCTACCTTAGGTGTATGTGGCTGGTGCCTGAGCCACTTGAGCCACAGGCGCCGAGCCACTTTTTCTTTTCTTATTAATAAGTTTGAGTTCTCGGGCAGTGCCTGTGGGTGAGTAGGGCACCGGTCACATATACTGAGGGTGGCGGGTTCAAACCTGACCCTGGCCAAACTGCAACAAAAAAATAGCCTGATGTTGTGAAGGGCACCTGTAGTCCCAGCTACTGGGGAGGCTGAGGCAAGAGAATCTCCTATGCCCAAGAGCTGGAGGTTGCTGTGAGCTGTGATGCCATGGCACTCTACTGTAGGCGATAAAGTGAGACAGTGTCTATTTTTTTTTTTTTTTTTTGAGACAGAGCCTCAAGCTGTCCCCCGGGGTAGAGTGCCATGGCATCACAGCTCATAGCAACCTCTAACTCCTGGGCTCAAGCAAGTCTCCTGCCTCAGCCTCCCGAGTAGCTGGGACCATAGGCGCCCGGCCATTTTTTGGTTGCAGCCGTCATTGTTGTTTGGCGGGCCCGGGCTGGATTCGAACCTGCTACCTTAGGTGTATGTGGCTGGTGCCTTAGCCAATTGAGCCACAGGCACCAAGCCGAGACAATGTCTCTTAAAAAAATAAATAAGTTTGAGTTCTCTGGATTCTGGTTATTAGACCTTTGTCGGAAATATAATCTGCAAAAATCCTCCCTCAATCTGAGGGCTGTCTACTTACTTTATTTACTGTCTTCTTGGCAGTGCAGAAGCTTTTTAGTTTGATCAGATCCCAGTAATGTATTTTTGATGTTGCTTCAATTGCCTGGGTGTCCTCCTCATAAAGTATTCTCCCAGGCCAATTTTTTCAAGTGTTTCCCCTGCACTCTCTCTATAGTTTCAGGTTTTAAGTTTCAGTCCTTATTTTATTTTATTTTATTTTATTTTTTTGAGACAGAGCCTCAAGCTGTCTCCCTGGGTAGAGTGCTATGGCATCACAGCTCACAGCAACCTCCAACTCCTGGGCTAAAGTGAGTCTCCTGCCTCAGCCTCCCCAGTAGCTGGGACCACAGGCACCTACCATAATGCCCAGCCATTTTTTGGTTGCAGCCATCATTGTTGTTTGGCGGGTCTGGGCTAGATTTGAACCCGCCACGTTAGGTGTATGTGGCTAGTGCCTTAGCCACTTGGGCCACAGGTGTTGAGCCAAGTTTCAGTCCTTTAACTAGTGAGAGTCAATTTTTGTTAGAGGAGAAAGGTGTGGGTCCAGTTTCAGTTTTACAAGTTGCCAGCCAATTCACCCAGTGTCATTTGTTAAATAGGAAATCTTTCCCTTAATTTATATTGTTGATAGGCTTGTAAAAGACCAAATGACCGTAAGTGTCTGGGTTTATCTCTTGGTTCTCAATTCTGTTCCATACATCTACCTCTCTATTTTTGTGCCAGTACCATG
>NW_003852429.1:5059137-5065468 GCF_000181295.1 Otolemur garnettii | reverse complement strand
CCTTAGGTGTATGTGGCTGGCGCCTTAGCCACTTGAGCCACAGGTGCCGAGCTGATTTGTTTTTATTTCTGAGTAATGTCTTGGCTATTGGAAGTTTTTGGTTTCCATATAAAATGAAGTACTAAGTTTTTCAGATCTTTAAAGTATGATAGAGGTACTTTAATAGGGATTGCATTAAATCTGTATATTGCTTTGGGTAGTATAGACATTTTTAACAATATTGATTCTTCCCAGCCATGAGCATGGTATGTTTTTCCATTTGTTAACATCTTCAACTATTTCTTTTCTCAGAGTTTCATAGTTCTCTTTATACAGATCTTTATACAGATCTTTCATGTCCCTTGTTAGGTACACTCCCAGATATTTCATCTTCTTTGACACTATTGTAAAGGGAATAGAGTCCTTGATTGTTTTTCATCTTGACTATTGTTGGTATATATAAAGGCTTCCAATTTGTGAGTATTGATTTTGTATCCTGAGATGCTGCTGTATTCCTTAATCACTTCTAGGAGTTTTGTAGTTGAGTCCCTGGGGTTTTCCAGATATACAATCATATCATCTGTTAAGAGTGACAGTTTGATCTCCTCTCATCCTATTTGGATACCCTTGATTGCCTTCTCTTGCCCGATTGTGATGGCTAAGACGTGCATTACAATGTTAAAAAGCAGTGGAGACAATGGGCAACCTTGCCTGGTTCCTGATCTGAGTGGAAGTGATTTCAGTTTTACTCCATTCATTGAGATATTAGCTGTGGGTTTGCTGTAGATGGCCTCTATCATTTTAAGAAATGTTCTTTCTAGGCGGCACCTGTGGCTCAGTGGGGTACAGTGTGCTGATTTCATATGCAATTAGGAACGCTTACATCATACTGGTTAATATGTATGTCATCATGTTTACTTAATTATTGTGTTAAGACATTTATACTCTATACGGTGTGATCCCACCAATCACCCTCCCTCGATTTTACCTTCCCCCTTCTGTCCTATTCCCTCCCTTCATCCTGGGGCACAGTTGTGACCTATTATTCATGTGAAAGTGTGACCGATTGTAAATTGGTTTCATAATAGTACTGAGTAGACTGGGTATTTTTTCTTCCTTTTTTTTTTTTTGAAACAGAGCCTCAAGCTGTTGCCCCGGGTAAAGTGCCATGGCATTACAGCTCACAGTAACCTCCAACTCCTAGGCTCAAGCAATTCTCCTGCCTTCTGCTCTAATTTTAGTTATTTCTTTTCTTCTGCTGGGTTTGGGGTTGAAATTTTCTTCCTTTTCCAGTTGCTTGAGATGTCCCATTAAGTTGTTGACTTCCTCTCTTTCCGTTCTTTTGAGGATGGCTTGCAAAGCTATAAATTTACCCCTTAGGACTGCCTTTGCGGTATCCCAGAGGTTCTGGTAATTCGTGTCTTCATTATCATTCTGTTCCAAAAATTTGGTAATTTCCTTCTTAATCTCATCTGTGACCCAGCTATCATTCAGCATGAGGTTATTTAGTTTCCATGACTTTGTATAAGATTCCTGTTGTTACTGAGTTCAATTTTTATTCCATGGTGGTCTGAGAAAATACAAGGAATAATTTCTATTCTTGTAAATGTGCTGAGTTTAGACTTGTGACCTAAGATGTGATCAGTTTTGGAGGATGTTCCATGGACTGATGAGAGGAATGTGTATTCAGTTTAGTTAGGATGAAATGTTCTGTAGATGTCTGTTAAATCCAATTGTTGAATGGTTAAGTTTATGTCTTAAAATTTCTTTGCTTAGTTTCTTATTGGAGGATATGTCCAACACTGCCAAAGGAGTGTTAAAATTTCTAACTATTATGGTGTTGGAGGAAATCAAGTTGCTCATGTGTATTAGAGTCTCTTTTATAAATTGAGGTGCATTCTGGCTGGGTGCATAAATGTTAATAATTGAAATCTCATCATGTTGAGTGTTGCCCTTAACAAATATGAAATGACTATCCTTATCTTTCTTTAATTTTGTTGGTTTAAAGCCTATTGTATCTGGGAATGAAATTGCAACACCTGCTTTTTTCTAATTTTCATTTGCCTGAATTATAAATGACCATCCCTTCAACTTGAGTCTATATTTAACTTTTAAGGTAAGACAAGATTCTTTTTTTTTTTTTTTTTTTGAGACAGAGCCTCAAGCTGTCCCCATGAGTAGAGTTCCATGGCATCACAGCTCACAGCAACCTCCAACTCCTGGGCTCAAGTGAGTCTCTTGCCTCCGCCTCCCAAGTAGCTGGGACCACAGGCGCCCACCACCACACCTGGCTGTTTTTTTGATTGTAGCCATCATTGTTATTTGGCGGGCCTGGGCTGGATTCAAACCTGCCACCTTAGGTGTATGTGGCTGATGCCTTAGCCACTTGAGCCACAGGCACCGGGCCTGGCCTGAGTTTTTGTATCTAATCAGCTAACCTATGCTGGACACTTTAATTAATTGAGAATATTGAGAAGCCTGGTAGTATTTTGGGTATCGAGTTTTTCAGAAGTCCAGTGGACATTTTTAATCCTTTCACCATTGTGGAAGTTGGAGTTTGATCAAAATATTCTGAGTGAGTTTGCTTTGGTGGTAGAGCATTGTGCTTGTCATTGTGGAGGATGGGTCTGAGAATATCCTGGAGAGCTGGTGTTATAGCAGATTTCTTCAACATGTGAATGTCATTAAAGTATTTCATTTCTCCATCATAAATGAAACTCAGTTTAGCTGGATACAGGATCCTGGGTTGATCATCCTCTTCTAGCTTGAAAAATTTCAGCAGAGAGATCTGCAGTCATTCTAATATTCTTCCCTTGTAGGTTATGGTTTTCTTATGTCTGATTGCTTGCAGAATTTTCTCCTTCATATTAAGTTTGGCAAAGTTAATTATAATGTGTCTAGGATATGTTTTATTTGGATTGACTCATGCTGGGGTTCTGAAACTGTCTACTATCTGGATTTCAGAATCTCTTGCCATGTTTGGGAAGTTCTCTTCTATTATCTCTTCGAGTAGAGCATCTGGGCCTTTTGAAGCAACCTCTTTTCCTTCAGGGATTCCTATAAGGTGAATGTTTGCTCTTTTGGATTGGTGCCACAATTCTCTCAGGGAATGGTTTGTTTTTGCTCTCCACTTCTCTTCCTCTTTGAGCATGTGGGAGCATTCAAAAGCTTTGTCTTCAATGTCAGTGATCCTTTCTTCTGCCTGCTCAATTCTGTTACTGAGGGTTTCTACTGTATTTCTCAGATCTTTGAGGGCTGCAAGTTCTTGCCTCAATGTGTCAAAAACTTTGGTGATTTTGTCTTTGAATTAATTGAATTCATGAGACAACTTTTGAATTATTCCTTGAAATTCTAATTCCATCTTTACCTCCGTTCTATTGATCTTATTTGCCATCCAAATTCCGAAACTGATTTCTGACATCTCAGCCATTTGTTTATCAATGGGATCATCTGGTGTGTCTGTCTTGTCATTTCTTGGGGGAGTTGATCTACTCTGATTATTCATGTTGCCAGAATTTTTTCTCTGATTCCTCGCCATGATTATTTTTTACTGTTTGGCTAGATGGGCAGGTAAGGTGAAATTGGATGGGGGGGGGGGCTCCTGGAATTGTGGTTAACCAGCCCTTTGCCTAGGATCTGGGACTGGTGACTGTAGCTTTTCCCCTACAGTTTTGCAAAGGACCCATATAATATTACAGTCTGAGGCTCTCGGGACCGGCTTGGTGTGGTGGGATTAGGTGGCTCTGTCTTGTATTCAGCTGGTCTTTGTCCGAACCTAGTGGATCAGTGACTCTGGGTTGAAGTCTCAGCTGAAATTTGCTTTCTTGGAGTCACAGCTTGCCTCAGCAGGGGTGATGTGCAGTTATCACTCTTCTCTCTCAGCTTGGCTCCCAGCCTTCAGCCTTATTGGGTGCTTTCTGGTCATTATCCTTCCTTCTGGACAGGAGCTTCTGTTGAAAGCTGGCTCCGGGCCATCTTGCCCCTCCTCCTGACCTCATGTGTTTAAGTGATGTCACATAGTCAATGATTGACCCCAGATTTAGAGTCCTAGTCTCTTCATTTTATTTCTTTGACAGCCTCTCTACTCTCATCTATCTAACTTGCCTCAAAATTCCTTTGGTTGGCTCTTAAGTATAAATGTAAATATTCTTGTACTTGTGGCAGGTCCAGATTTATTTAAAAATAAGTTGGGGGATTTTTCTGCTCCTCCCTTTGCTGTCCTGGCAGGGCACAGTCCCTGCTGGGTTAGATGCTGAAGGAGAAATGCTGTTCCTTAGCTCTACTGCTGGGTCAGCCTCGTCTTTGCATCACAAGACTCCGTGAAAATGTCTTGAGTCTGCTGTTTGCTCAGGGTGACGTAGTGTCTCCATAGGAGTAACATTCTTTCCTTCCCTTTTTTTATTTCAGGCACTTTGTCTTAGTAACATGGCCATGGGGAAGACAACCACAGGCCAGATAGTCAATCTGTTGTCCAATGATGTGAACAAGTTTGATCAGGTAAGCCCCCTCTGAGAGGGGTTCATTTCCATCCTGGGTCCTTTTTGTTTAGTTTTACTTTATTGGAATATCTGGTCCCTGTTTTTGGTTTTGGCCAAGATTCCTTTTGAAAGCCTAAGACAAGGGTACTTTTGTTTGTTTTTTGTTGTAGTTTTTGGCCAGGGCCAGGTTTGAAGCCCCCACCTCTGGCATATGGGGCCAGCGCCCTAGTCCTTGAGCCACAGGTGCTGCCTGACAAGGGTACTTTTTATCCAAATCTCACTTCCTCCTGTGGAATTTAGGTGTAATAATGTGTTTAGTCTGGAGATTGGAGTTTTGTTTTCTAATGTCTTCTACAGCTTACTTCAGTAATAAACACAAAGACAGCAGTGTTCTTGCTTATCTTGGTGAAATGTACCTGATACTCTTTTGGTGCCCTTCACCCTTAAAACAGTTATTATGGCATTAGGCAAAATTAATAAATTTTTATTCAAGGAATTTCACTTGTGATTCCTTCCACCGTCCATCAAGGGTAGTCTTAGTGCCTCAGTGGTTGGAGTAACTGGGGACTTACCTTCAAGTGAGCCCTTTTTAATAGACTAGATCCTCAATCCACAGTTGTCCTGTCAGCCCAAAAGTTGCTTGCCATGATTCTTTTTCTTTTATTTTGGCTTCTTTTATCTCCACTTGAATGTGGACATACTGATGAAAATTTGAATTGCCCACCAAGAATCTCTGGGATCTAATTTCTTCAAGCAAGTTACTTTAGGGTCTTTTTAGAGTTGATAGATCTTAGTCTGTCACCCTCTTGGAAAAACAAATACATTCAAATCATATTAGTTCCTAAGGCTATCACTTTCAAGAATAGTACACAGTAGAGGGTTATGACAATACCAACACAAGATAAAGGCCTTTAAGAAAGAAAAAAATCTGTCTTAATATGTCAACATGAAATTAGAATACTAATCATAGCTCCCTGTAACCCCGAATTCCTGGGCTCAAGCAATTCTCTTGCCTCCTGTGTAACTATGACAAACACATGCTACCACATCTCAGTAGATATTTTATTTTTTATGGAGACAAGTGTATGGCTACATTGCCTAGGTTGGTCTTAACTCCTGACCTCTGGTGCTCTCACTTAGGCCTCTCAAGAGTGCTGGGATTATGGGTACTCAGTGGGAAATACCTCAAGTGGGAAATTCAAGGTTCTGATTATTGCTGTTAGTCGCTTGTGCCCTGCCAACCCCCATCACTTTAAACTATCTCAGGGAATGCCATATTCCTTCTTATATGTATCAAAACTTATACTGAACAATGAATTCTGGGTTAGAAAAGAGGATTTTTTTTTGCTCCTGTCTTTGTCCACAAGTTGGGTGCCCCTTCTTCACTTGTAGCACATGGTGGTGGGATCATGGACTGAATTGTCTTTCTGCTCTAGATGGAGAGCTCCTGGTAGGTTACAGTTATTTCCCTCTGCCCTATACAATGCCTGGAACATAGATCTTTGACAAATAATAGGGTGTTCCTAGTCATAAATAACTCAATTTCCTTGATCCTACCATTCCTTTTTTTTTTTTTTTATTTTACACTTAATGGATGTATCATATTATCCAGGGCTTTCTGCCTGCTCACAAGTACTTATTGGGGAATGTGGTAGGCACCATAATAAAGACTTTTCTGGAGGGCTAGGGAGGCTCGGGGGAGATGGGGACACAATTTTGAGGCAGATAGTTCTGAAAGTGCTCAGCTGATCTGTGAGATGAGATCCAGAGCTTGCTTCTGATGTGCCAGTCAAGTTCTGTAAGTACCTCAGACCTGCCCTCTGTTTCTCCAGAATGGCTTTCTCTGTAGTATATGCTTAGATTTCTGCTTTAAC
>NW_003852429.1:5052534-5057955 GCF_000181295.1 Otolemur garnettii | reverse complement strand
TTTCAACATCCCAGGGGTAGATGATAGTGTTTTTTCTACTTGGAATTTCTTTTCCTCTCTTTGCCATCTTCCAAATGTACCTTATCCTTGGAGACCCTGTTCAGATGCTCCCAGTACTCTGGAGCTTTGTTGCTTCTCTTCTTGTCCAATGGAATTAGAAGCCCTTTATTCTGATTTTATCCTACCCCTGCCCACTGTATTATTGTTAGGTTATGGTCCCTTTCTGCCTTTCCTGCCCACCTTTGAGCTCCTCTAGGGAACAGATACTATCTGATTCTTTTTCATGTCTTCCTCAGCAGATATTGCAAACTCTCCAAATTACTTACTGAGTTGAGATAAATTTTTGACTTTATAATTGAAGTCCTTTTCCAATTGTGGTTTGAGTAGGACCTGTCTGTGTTGTTGGAGCAAAAGAGCTGTAGGGAATCATTTGATATGTGCACATCTGATAAGGAAAGTTAGGCTGTGATCACTGTGGCTCATCTGCAAGTTCTTTCCCTCTTAGGAATAAAACTGCTGCTTTCACGGATGCCAGGATCAGGACCATGAATGAAGTTATAACTGGTATAAGAATAATTAAAATGTATGCTTGGGAAAAGCCATTTGCAGACCTTATTGCCAATTTGAGAAGGTAAGTTTTTATATACATTATGCCCTATTTTTGTACTTTTTCTGTTTCCGATTTCTACTGAATGGTTTGAGAATTCTTACTATGTTTTCAACCTTTTGGTGAAACGTACCCTTGCATGTGGCATGAGGGTTACATAGAATGGTGTAGGACATCATTTTAGGCGGGTCTTCCATTTTCCATGTTCTTACAGCAGAAAGTATATGTGTTTCTTGATTGATGTAAAAATGAAATTCCACCTGTTTGTCAGTGTCCTAAATCCCTGACAATGCCTAGATGCTAGCAATTCTATAAGCCTTTTTTTTTTTTTTGAGATAGGGTCTTGCTCTGTTGCACTGACTCTGGCTGTCTGGCCCTGGCTATCCAGCTGGCCCTGGCTATCCGACAGGGCTTCATCATAGGTCACTCACAGCAACCCCAAAGCTGCTCAAGTGTTCCTCCTTCCCCAGCCTTCTGAGTAGCTGGGACCACAGGTTGTGCCACTGGCTAATTTTTTCTATGTTCTGTAGAAATAGGGTCCCTCGCTCAGGTTGGTCTTAAATTGCTAACCTCAAGTGTACTTCCTGCCTGGGCCTCCCAAAGTAGTAGAAATTATAATTTATGTTAATGTAGGCAAATGGAATGATTATAGAGGTTGGGTGTACCTATATTGGGCCAAACTATGAGTCAATACTCATTCTAGACAGCTGTGCTAAAACTGTTACTTTTGGTTTGGCTTTACATTTTTAGAATTTTTATTTATTTGGCTTTGGTTTAAATATATTATATTTGGTTAGTTTTTGTACTCCAGCAGATGGTCCTTCTCAAAATTCCTTGGTGGCGTATGGCCAACTCTCAGCTTGGGAGATCACCTCCCTGTGTTTCAGAGCTGTGCTCTTCTTCCTCCTCTTCCCTCTACCATGCCTGGGACCCTCCCTGACCTTGCCACTCTGAGTTACTCACCTCATTTCTGTGATTCTTGGGACACTGTGCCAGCTACATCTAGTCTTGAGGGTCTCACAATTTGGGGGTTGCTTATTCTCTTCTCCCATAAGTTCTGGAGACCCTGTAGGGGATAGGCTATGTCTTACTCATCGGTGAGGGACCTGGCATAGGACTTGAGTTTACCACTTCTTGTTGAATGAATCTGTTGGAATGATTATTCAAACCCAGTCTGATTCACCCCCAAATGTCAAGCGCTGACATTAAACATTATTTCCTGTTATGAATAGAGTGGTTATTTAGTGGTCTTGTCTGGCCCTAGAATTAAAGCTATTCCTAGGGGTGGGCTGTCAAATATTTCTATGATGTAAGAGACAGTTTATCCTAATTTGTGTCTTTACCTAGAAAGGGACCACATGCAACAGGCATTTGAAATCATGACTTTAATGTTGATGCTTCCTTTAAAACCTCTATTCACTCTTTTTACAGAAAGGAAATCTCCAAGATACTGAGAAGTTCCTACCTCAGAGGGATGAATTTGGCATCATTTTTCAGCGCAAGCAAAGTTATCGTGTTCGTGACCTTCACCTGCTATGTGCTCCTTGGCAATGTGATTATGGCCAGCCAAGTGTTTGTGGCAGTGTCTCTGTATGGAGCGTTACGGTTGACAGTCACCCTCTTCTTCCCCTCTGCCATTGAGAAGGTGTCAGAATCGATCGTCAGCATCCGAAGAATCCAGGTTTGGGGTGTCAAATGATATTTGAAAGTTGCAGGTGGATTTGAAGTCAAATAATACTTGTCACGGTGTTCAAGTTTAGTGAGGCTTAAGTCTCCCAGCACCAGAGCGCACAGTCATTCCAAAACACTGTGCGTCCTTCACTGTCTGAGATGGTGTGTGCTGGCATAAGGTGAGAATTCCTGTCATCTGGGACAGCAGTGTAAACCACAGTGTCAAAGGGCTCTGGATGTCCATCTGGTAACTGCAGGTGTGATTAAAATATCTAAAAGTGGGGGAGGCAAAAAGATTTCATCTCCTAATGAGCAGGTAGTGAGTTTGTGAGGCTCTAGGTCAAGGAGGAGTCCTCTTGAAATGCTAGGAGGCCTCTTGATCTTTGGGCAGGAAGAATGACCTCAGTTCCATTTAGTCATCCCCTTTATAAAAATGAGTTCTTTTCTCCCTGGATACTGTCCTCATGTTAATTTCTGGCCGTACCTTTTGTGTCTCTGCCTTGACATCCTGTCCTCTTCTCAGTTTTTCATCCTGTCTTTGACAGGCCTCTTTCTTTCTAATTTGTTGATTTCCATTGTCTTGGTTTGTTAGTGTTGCATAAGAAAATAACCTGAGACCAGTTAATTTATCAATAGTAGAAATTTTGGTGTCTTGGAAGTCCAGGGTCAGGCTCTGACACAGGTGTCTGGTAAAGGGTGCTCTGGCTTCCAAGCTGGCACCTTGGATGCTGTGTCCTCATAGGACAGAATGGACAGAGGGAACAGAGGGCCTGGCTAGTTCCCTCCAGCTGGGTGTAAGGGCACTAATTCTATTTACAAGGGCATTTCCCTCCTGGCCAAATCACCTCCTAAAAGCACCACCTCTTAGTACTCTACCATTGGGGTTTAAGTTCCAACCTGTGAATTTTGAGGGGGGAACATACATTCACATCACAGCACCCACCAAACCCACTGTCATCTGTTCCCATTAACTGTCTCTAACTTGCTAGGGACAAATGATGTGTTCACCAAGGTAAGGGCTTAGCACATAGTAGGTGCTCAAGTATTTGTGTGTTCCTGACAAGGTCTTAAATTAGGACTTGGCTCTGTGAGAGGCTTGGCCAGAAGGTGGGTTTTCAGGCATTAAAAACATCTATTTTGCTTTATTCTTGGTTCTTAGTTGAGATGGATGCCCAAGAACAGGTTCTAATGAACTTCACAGGCAGTAGATGTGATTTTTTTTTCTTTTTTGCCTTTTCATAGAAGCTGATGTATTTTTTATGATGAAGATTCTGCGTTTTAGTATATGTGCTGCCAAAGCAAATGCTAAAGATTCTATGTTAATAAAAAAAATTACTTATAAAAAGATCAGTTGTCCAGGGCCAGTTCTGCTCCCCTGAGCTTATCATTCTTATTTTTATTTATTTATTTATTTTTTTTGAGACAGGAGCCTCAAGCTGTCCCCTTGGGTAGAGTGCCATGGCATTTCGGCTCACAGCAACCTCCAGCTCCTGGGCTCAAGTGAGTGTCCTGCCTCAGCCTCCCAAGTAGCTGGGACCACAGGCGCCTGCCACAACGCCCAGCTATTTTTTGGTTGCAGCCGTCACTGTTGTTTGGTGGGCCCAGGCTGGATTCGAACCCACCACTTTGGGTGTACATGGCTGGCGCCTTAGCCACTTGAGCCACAGGTGCTGAGCCGAGCCGAGCTTATCATTCTGACAGTGGCTTTGAGCAGCATTGTTGTAGATGCTCCATGCAGTTCAGTAAAACGTTTTTATGGAGTTTTTGCATCTTGAAAGCAATTAGGAATGTACTATGATGGTGTCATCCTAACTACACTATACCTTGTAGGGACAGTAGTGTCATGGATATATTGTGTTGCTGTGATTTTGTTGTTGCTGCCACTTGCTTTGATAGCAGCTGCCAGTGTGTCTGATGGCCCAGGTTTCTTGGCATCCTTGACATTTAATCCTGACAACAATTGAATGAGATGAACATATTCCCTTTACAGTGAAGCAAGTAGCCCCTGTAATAGGCTAAACAGTTTGCCAGTTTCAGGGGGCTTGTAAATGGCAGAACTGGGAATTGGCTCAGAGCCCTGAGCTTGGGCCAAGCGATCCTCTTGAGACCAGCCTGAGCAAGAGAGAGACCCCATCTCTACAAAAAGTAGGAAAACTAGCTGGGCCTTGTGGTGGGCACCTTTAGTCCAAGCTACTCAGGAGGCTGAGGCAAGAGGATTGCTTGGCCCAAGAGGTTGAGGTTGCTGTGACCTATGCATGACACTACAGCACTCTACCCAGGATAACAGCATAAGACTCTATCTCAAAAAAAAAATGAGATGATTAAAATGACACTTAGGGAAATATTCCACATGTCAGAATAGGCTCCAAAGCACTAATATTAGAAACCAGGGCTCCCGATAAAGTGGTATTTTAAGGTACAAGTTAAGAATTTTATCTTTTGGGGGGATTTTAATAATTGTCAGTCTGTCTGTATTGCTATAACAGAACATCACAGAAATTTATTTCTTACTGTTCTGGAGAGTAGAAAGTCCACGTTCAAGGTTTGGTTGTCTCCTGGGGGCTGCTGAGGTTTGGCTCTCTCCTGGAGGCTGCTCTCTGATTCCTCAGTGGCTTCTTGTCTCAGCATTTGTCAGGGGGTGGAGGGAGGAACGCTGCATCTGCTGGGGCAGAAGTGGAGGACTGGAGAGCTGAATGCTGCTGCATGAATAAGGTGACCAGATTTTAACATTGGTAAAGCCAGACACCATTGGGGGGGTCTGGGGGGGGTGCCTGACAACAATGCAAACTTTGATAAGCAGTTCTAGATAATCAGTTCTCAACAATTATTTGTTATTATTAAAGTTTAACATTATAAAATTAACAAAAATAATATAAAATGCATATCCTGGTGAAATAGCCACGTGGCAGCCGAAAACCGTATATTCCCTTCCTGTTCTGTGTTCCCTAGCTTGTCACACATTCTTTCCCAAAACTGTGGCTTTTTTAAAATGCCATAGGATGTAGGACAAATTGTTAAAAATTGGGACTGTCCCACCAAAAGCGGGACATCTGGTCACCTTACTATAAGGGCGGGGTGACTGACTTGTTTGTTCCAGACAGTTTGGCTCCTTCTGAGCTAATTGTCCTTGCCTAGAAGCAAGG